>NC_090445.1:125913494-126216716 GCF_031143425.1 Pleurodeles waltl | reverse complement strand
AGAGACGCCTCGGTGAGACACTAAGAAATCATTGATGGGGTCTAGTTTTGCTTTTCCCTGTTGGTGGGCTAACTGGACTTCTTGATCGAATTCTGTAGCAGAATCCTGCTGAGCTACTCTGCTGTCTACCAAACTGCGATTATGGCTTACACTAAGTTAGGCTTTATATCCACGCATTAGCTGTGAACTTTATACCGAGGAGAAAGATTTGTCCCAGTGTGCTTACAAAGGTATCCTCTTCAGCTTACTTTGTGGTGTGTTTTATATCCTTAAATTCGTGGTCCTCAAAACCCTTCATGCCCAGGATCACTCCAGATGAGGCAACAGTCATATTTGCACAATTCGTAAGTAAAATGTGAAATATTGCAAGAAAAAAATAAAATATTGCAATGGAGGTAGGGGTCATTCTCCTCTGCGAAGCCACAAAACGTATATGGAAGAATGCTCTTAATAGTTTTCTCAGTAATCGAATGTAATGCAAAATATTATACGCGAACCAAATATTTCAAATGGTGCTTAAGGGAGGGTTCTTGAAAGATCGCGTTGCTGTTTGTCTCAAAATGAACATATTATGCAAAATTGAAAACATTGCTGGCAGCAAGGTTAAAACAACCAAGAAGACTTTAAGGGAGGCAAGGGATCTGCAGGCAGAATTTAAAGATACTGATTAAAATTCACTACCTAGCTATTGCCAAAGATGTCACTAACTGCCTCCTTATAAAATCACATTTTGTCAAGCATTTTGGCTAAAGTTAATTTGAGAGAAGTTGATGTGTTGTCATTTTTTTCCAGTATCTCCAGCCCCTCCTGGACGGCCCTTGGGGTCTCCAAGATGTGGCGGGGTGCACGAACCTCTCTACCCAAGGATAACATTGCTCCATGATTAGGAACATATGACAGTAACCGTAAGACCCTAGGACCCTCAGTCCTCTTCCCTTGGCACCGCAGGTGATGACTGTGCACTAGTATTTACCGGGCGCGCAACACTGCTCCATCGCGAATTTTAAAGAGGAGTTTGCTCCCGAATCAGGATTAGTATGGGAGGAGGAATGACGTTAAAGGGTTTTCACAAGTATGTTCTAGTTTAACTGGTCTGTGCTTCTGTAGGCTTATTAGTGATGATTCCTTTTAGGAATATGCCTGTATGACTTTTAGATTTGAGTGTTGTAATGGTTGTCATGTTCAGTCGCGGCTCGCGCTATGCTGAAGGGGGTCGGGCGGCACGCGCAGGGGGGAGAATTAAATTAAATACAAAATATGTTTTAAAAAACCAAACACTTATCTCCTCCGCCATGTGCCGCTCCTCTGTCCCTCATTGACTGCAGGCACACGCTCCGAGCCTGTCCTGTGGCAATCCTGACGCTGCTAAGAGCAGCGTCAGGGTTCGCTGGGAGCACCCAGCCAGGGCGCTTCCAGGCAGACTGGGAGCCTGCGCAGGCTCTCTCCAGCCCAGCAGCTGTGTTGCCAGGACTGGAGAGAGCCCTGTACTCATGTGTGTTTGGCCGGCCCGAGACAGCCAGCCAAACTCACATGCGCTCTGAGGAGAAGTGCACAACACTCCCCCTCAGTGCACCTCACCCCGTGGCCCTGCCCCTTTTCTCAAAAAACTATCATAAACACAGTTTATGATCGTTTTTTGGGAAAAGTTTTGCAGCTGCCGCTGCTGGCGGGGGAACAACACTCTTCCGCCCTTATGGAGGAGCCGCCCCTGGTTATGTTTTATTTGAATCAAAACATCTAGGATCTCACAGATTAAGCATCATAGCTCTCTCACTCACTCAGCACCTCGCTCTCTCGCTGCATCTCTCTATCACATAGTCAGTCTCATTCACTCACTCCGCCCCTCTCTCTCTCCTTCTCCTTAGATGAGAACTTTCTGTCATGTGAAATCTTGCCATGCAGGACTTAGCGCTCAGCCTGTGACTTAACTGATGGCTACTCCTAATTGGATCTAAATTTATTTCAACTACATTGCAAATGGCCTCTGACGAAAGGCTGTGCAGGGACCTGTCCTCTGGAAAATCACCAACAGATCACGTTTCTTCTTCCAAATTATACCCATTCTAACATCATAGACCCCAACAGCCCAGGTCTTCTCTGGCAAAGGGCAGGACTTATGCCTTCCCTCTTGTACAAAATAGCCAGGCAAGTTTGATGGGAGTGTCCTCGCTGGTAAAACTTCTTTTGCTTTTAAAGTCTTAACAGCCATTGGCAAAGCCAATAGTTTTGGCGTTGTTGGCCAGCCTTTTGCTTTGTCCGTGCTTGTTTGGTTTTGTCATGGTTTTCGTAAAATGTAATTGTTATAAAAGCTGCCGGGCCCATGTAAATCTAAAAAAAAAAATACTAAAATATTTTTGAGAATCTGCAAAAAAATTGCTAAAAGCAAAAGTATTTTGGGGTCTCTAAAATGTAACTACCTTTTTGCGTGGATGTGCTCCTTATGAAAGGGCTGAGTGCCGTAACTCAAAGTGAAGTAAGCCAAAGTCTGAAGTAGGTGGACTCATGTCCCCATGCTGTATATTGTAGTGGGCAGAAGAAAAATTTTAATGACACAATAACAGTCCAATGGATGAAGAGGGCTCAATGAAACATTCTATAAATTAGTATATTATACATATCATTTTAGTAAAATCTAAAAAGTTAGGCTAACCCTAAACCTAAGTCAAACCTAAAAATAGCGCGAAAACTGGGATGTTATTGACCTGCAAAACCCTGTGGAGCTATGAGCGCCTTGTACATTTCACAGCTTCTTTAAGCTCGACTCCATAGGAAGGACTCGATTTTGAAGTCTGTTTGTAGCACTAGATTATAAAAAGTAAGCACATTGTGCAATTTATTGGACTGAGCTAAGAACACTATCATTCTTCCAGGTAGTTTAGAGTCCTACAAATACTGCCTGTGGCTGTTAATAGTAATTCAATAATATTAATTTTTAAAACCAACATGAGCCAGTGCTATAAAATGGACAAACATGAAAAAAGGGAAGATGAAAGGCAGCGCTCGCTGCCCATGTGGCCGCTCAAGATGTAGTCCTATAAAAACATTGTTATTCACTTAGGCAGTAGTCACAGTAACAACGTAGTAACTTTCCTTGAATGTACTAATGCCTGCACTATCATGTAGGAAAAATGACTTCGATTTCTTTGCTTTCAGTCGAAAATAAATTTGTTTATTTTCCCTGGAAAATGGTGCCTTAGGCTCGACAGACAGCACTGCACCACACGCTGCTGCTTCTTCTAAGGTCCTGGCATTTTTGTTGTTGGAACAATGATAACAACTTGTACTAAGCACCAATTAGTTTTCTGTCTGGGCAGTTAAATGTTTGGGGACCTATCTTACCAGTCGTTGGCTATGTTATGTGTTTTCTATAGAGCACACCAGTCGTGGCTTGTGGGATTCATAGGGGGCGGGGAAACCGGCGTGTGGGTGAGTGGGTGGGGGTAACATTAAAAAAGACAAAATAAAACACATTTACAAAATAAACGTACCACCGCTCCGATCCATGCACCACTCCTCTCCTTTGTCGCTGCAGGTACAGGCTCCCAGCCTGCCCTGCGGCCAATCCTGACGCTGCTCAAAGCAGCGTGAGGATTGGCTGGGAGTGCCCAGCCAGGGCGCTCCCACACTTACTAGGAGCCTGTGGAGGCTCTCTCTAGCTGAGACGGCGGCCAAACACACATGCGCTTTGTGGGGGAGTGCTGAGCACTCCCCCTCACACTCGTCACCTCACATGCCCGCCCTTTAACAAGGAAAGGATAATAAAAATAGGATTTTGCAGCGGTTGTTTCTGGGGGAGGGGCACGCTCCTACGCCCTAGCGGCTGAGCCCGCCACTGGAGCACACGACAGTGAGCTGAACTGGTAAACTAGAATAATATATTTAACACTGGAGGGGGTGACTCTGTCCTTTTGTGTATCTACATAGTACAGTTTGTGTGTCGAGGAGTGTGTGCCGTTTGTCTCTTTCTGGGGTGGCGCACAACTGTCCATTGCTTGCTTTGTTGGACTCAGGGGCGTAGCTTCATCAGTAAGATTGGGATTGGGGAGGTGAGCTTCACATTTCTCAACAAACACTCTGGCACATAATGTTAAAATACATTATACCACAAGCAGGGTTCACAAGAGGAGCTTAAGGGCAGCAGAGAGGTAAAGTAATGTGAATTGGTAGGGGTACTAGGGGAGAGACAGCACATTATTTTCTGAAATATCCAACATTTTTAAAGTTTTCTGGTGAAAGTTGACAGACATCTCACCATACCTGACTCAAAGCGCCTGTACCCAACTATTTATTACTAAATGTATTTATTGGAGGCTGATGTGTGTGTGTGTGTGTATATATATATATATATATATGTATTTATTACCCAATGGAGGTCACCACTAAGTAGTTATAGAAGTTATAGATAGAACCACATTTCCATAGGAAGAGCATTTTTTGGTTTGCTTATAACTTTGGAGGCGTTTGGTGAATCTTCATGAAACTTAAAAAAATAAAAAAAAGAATAATGTTTATTCACGTCAACTCCTTCCTTAAATGTTTCAGTGTGATCCGTCCAGCAGAAAAAGAGAGGCATCCCAAAGCACATTTTCCCTGTTCATTTTTCCAAAGGAAAACTAGACACAGCTACGGCCAAAATGGCTGAACGTAATTAAACCAAATTTGGCAAAAAGTTAGATCTTGGAGAAAGTGTGTTTTTTGTGATTTGGTGTAAACCTGTTCAGCTGTTTTGGAGAAATTAAGGTTCAAAATGTATAGATATTTCATGCCACGGAGGGTCCATGGAGCCAACCAGTGCTGAATTTAAGACTGTGGTTTCCGGTACGGGGCACCAGCACTTACTTTTGAGGGCCTCAGTATTCCGTGCTTGCACATTTAACTGCAGCAACCGTGTTTTTCAGATGAGAGCTTTGGGCATGTTTCTATAAAAAAATTAAGCACTGGAGCCAACAGATCTAGAGATCAGATATGATTGACTGCCACCACATCAACAAAGATGTGTCGGCAGCCATTAGGGCACTTGGGACTCAGACCCCTGTCCATAAAAAAAAAATAAAAAAAAATACAGGAGTGTAGGGTAGGGATACCCTGACCCCATAGCCCTGGTGTGGGGTCTCAGAGGGATCCCTCTGGAGCTGGAAACATTTTTTTTTTAAACAATTACCACAAAACTGTGGAGGATCCGTAATTCTCAGAACAAAAAGGCAAGCTCCCACATTTTTAAACCCACTCCTCCAGGATGGACCAGCTCCCAGGTGCAGCGCCAGATATTCCTAAATGGGGAGAAGGCCCTGCAGCCCCCCTCCACATGCCATTTCTCTGAAGTGAGGGCCTCTTTTCCCTGGGCTATATTCAGTTTTTCGGGGGAGGGGGGGCATGTGGCCACCCTCAGCACCCCAGGAAAGGCCCTGGTGGACCCCACCGCCCTGGCCCGTACTGAATATTTTTCGAGAGGTGCCGTGCTGTCCCCCTCCATGAGCTGATTTTGACCCTGGGGAGCCTACCCCCCATAGAGCTCAATCTATGCTCCTGCCTCCAAAGGGAGCAGTAATGCTCCCACTGGGCGGGAAAAAACTTAAAGGATCGTAACTCTCGCTGTGGTAGCAGACTACAAATCTGCTCCAGCAGGGTGGAAGCATACATGTTGGCAGCACTTACAATGGGTACTAGCCAGGAAGCCCGCAGGGGCCCTGGATCTCCTTCCACGACCCCAAGCAACTTAAAGCTATGTGGGGGCCCCAGGGCACCTACTCCAAAATAATAAGTGACTAGCTCCTGCCATGGGACCTGTCTGCCAACAAATTAAAACCATGTGGGCATGCCAGGTGGATACTCACTACAAAATAAAAAGTGACCCTGTCCTGAGTTTCAATTAAAAAAAAATACTAATAAAGGGGGCAAGAAAGGGATACCCTGCCTCTTTAGGCATTGTTGGGGAAGGGGGAGAGTCCAAGAGGGACCTACCCGGGCCAAAATATATATATATTTATATTTATTTTTTTAAAGGTGCAATCCTGCAATCCTTTCCAAATATATATTTGGAAAGGGATGCGTTGGTGGGGCCTGCCTTCCCAGCCAGTGATGGCCCCCGAAACACATCACCTGGGGCCAAATGTTAATTTAGCAGTTTGAGACCCCCCTTTTTCTCAATCCTCGCTTGACAGATCACCCTGATTTGAGCTGGACTGTGTGAATGAAGTTTGGGTGGGGTGATGTTACTGTATTTGGTTCTCAATGTCTGGGTGATGCTGGATTCATGCGGGAAGTTATATTTCCCACATACTTTTGTGTTGAGTTGTCCTGTGAGAGGAAAGTATAAATAAAAACATACATAGATGAAAGGGCAAATCATACATTTATAGCTATGAAGGTCCCAAAGTGAAAAACAAATGGATAGGTATTGAAAAAATTGAAATGGTACATAAGCCACACTTTAATGTGAGGAAAGGGAGTACATTGGCTTTTATGAATGTTCAGTGACAGATTAATCAATGCCTCTTAAGAGTCTCAGCGAAGCTCTTCTAACATACGTCAGATGTTTTGGACTGGATTCTGCAAAGCTGCAAGTGATCGGCCTCAGTGTAGACACAAAGAACCCTATAGGGGCTAAGGTGATGAAGGGCATTATTGGGAATTCTGCAGCGAGAAGGGACTAAGCTCATGGAAAGCTTCTGGAGAAAGAGTGCAAGTAGGCAAGTGAGTCGGAGTTTACGAGAACTTTGGTAATGTCCAAGGATTATACAGCATTAACTGAATTCGGCCGATGATCATGAATATTCTGTTTTTAAATAAAGACTATGTATGTTCCACCCCAGTGGGAGATAGAAGGGACATAGACATTAGTTTAAGAGGTCTACTTAGCCTATGCTCTTAATAAAGATTACTTGACTGAGCACACTAGCATTCAGAAAGATGTTAAACAAACGGGCAAGCATTTATTTATTAACTGGTGTAATTGAAAAGAAGTGCAGAAAGTGTCCTACACCACTTACCTTTAGAAACACCTTAATTGTTAAACGCACAATGCAACAAATGTTTAAAATATGATAAAGCCTCACTGTTCAAACAAGTGTATTTGTCTGACATGTAGTGTTTCACCTTAGTACATTAGATTACATAACTACATAGAGTGTCATTTATTTGAAGTGATTGTTTTCAAGCATGAACTTCCAAGCATTCTTCCCCTCACCCATCTCTGATGGCAGTGCCATTAGTGAACCAAGAGCAAAAACAACTAGGTGATGGATGGAATGCCTGGATTAATCTCAGACATTGTCAATGCTTGGGGCCGCAACACAATCCATTGTTTTTTTTTTGTCCACCATTCCACCCCAGTTTGGACCCAGTCATATGCAAATCAATCTTGACCCTGCTCCCCATGGGAACAGTCCAGCCTGAACTGCCAGAGGTGATACTCCGAAAACCGGTCCAAGGATGCTTGTTTTCAGTCCAGGAAGAGTTGGCCTGGCAGTTCAGGCTGGACTGTTCCCATGCGGAGCAGGGCCAAGACTGAGTTGCATATGACTGGGTCCAAGCTGGAACGGCGTGGCAAGCAAAACAGTGGGTTTCGGCCTAGATCTGTGACTAGGGGTGAATTTTTGACATTGTTCAGCATTCTGTCCATCATCTGTTACTTTTGCATTTGTCACCCTAAGTAGGAAGGGTTTGCCTAGATGTGGGTCCTGTGCTGGCTAATCCACTGGATTCAAGCTAGTCTGGCTGATGAGGGGTGATATCCCAAAACCAGTCCCAGGATGCTTATTTTCGGTCAAGGGAAGGCCTGGCCTGGCAATTCGAGCTGAACTGCTCCCATGGGGAGCAGGGTCAAGACTGATATGCATATGGCTTGGTCCAAGCTGGTATGGAATGGGGAGGAAAAAAACTATGGATTTAGACCCAGATCTCTGACTGGGAGTGAATGTTTGACATTGTTCAGCATTCCCTCCATCATCTGTTCATTTTGCATTAGTGAACCAAGAGGCAAGTCAGATGCTGTCAAGTCTTTGGCCTAGATGGCTATTATTAAGGCTCCTCGTTTTCCGTTTTTACTGATTTTTGCAGATAAATACAGACAGAAAAAACATTTATTATTACATGGGGATAAAAATGCAAACTGGGTTGTTTTTTGAGTGTTTTTTAAATACAGTCAATCATGACTTCCATGCTAATAGCTGTGCGGATTGACAGGTAAAGGGGTTAAAAATAAATAAAGGACTTTTATTAAAGAGTCTTAAACAACAGTAGATAGGCACAACCCTGATACTAAAATCTGAATGTTTTCTTATAATTGCATATTTTATCATCTAAGTATGTTTATAAAACTGAAACCTGTCAGGCATTCAGGCATAAGTGCACATTTTTTGGTTAAATAAATGTAAAATTATACTCGTTCCAGCCGAATTTGTTCACAAAACCCAAAATAAATATGGATAAATACAGATAAGGTTAGCAAAAAATAAATATGGATAAATACAGATAACGCTAGCAAAAAATAAATATGGATTAATATAGATGGTAATGTCAAAAAAATAAATACCATAGAACCAGGAGCTCTAGTTATTATACATGAGACAGTATTGTGGTCTATAAAATACACAAGAAGTTTTTGTACAGCACATGTCCTGAACTCTTGTATTTCAAGATGCTGTCACGGATAGTGAAGATAATGAAGGTAAGATGAAGTAAAACATTTGCCCTGGATAGCATCACACAGTTTGGTCAAGCTGGGAAGCCAGGTTTGATCCCAGGTTTTTTGATTTCACGTTGTGCAATTCAGTCACTTATGGGTAGCTCTTTCTCTCAGTCATTTTATCAAATGTTAATCCTTTGTCTTTAATTTCTGGTATATGAAGTTAAAGCAGGGGTGGCAGACAAAAGCCACATGGACGCTTGCCTCGTTTTGGGCTTCAGGATCCAAGAGAATTTCAAGGTGAGCCAGGCATCTGGCACGGGCCGTCAGTGACTCTCCCACCTCTGCCACGTAATGGCACACAGGGGGACAAATGCATAAGAAGGATATTATTTGACCATATCCCATGGGTAAAACCAAATCCTTCTTGGTTTACAGTCCTCTTTTCTTTTGAGTTTGATTTAAGTTTTTCCTATCTTTGTTTAAAAAACAAATGTGTGTGTGTGTATATGTGTGTATATATATATATATATATATATATATATATATATGTATATATATATATATATGTTAACAAAGTGACTCCATAAAATCACACTATTTGTTTCGCGGGTTAAATAAGAAACATGTCTTATGGTTCTATAGTTTCTATTTTGCTTATTGCACAACAACCGGGGTGTGAGTGGTTCCAATGGTGAGACTCCAGGACAACTTTCACCAAAGAAATGCCACTGTATTGTGGAACCCGCCAAGACCTTTAATAAAGAGTTCACAATCCGCAAGTTTTGGCAAGGTATAAAGCCAGGATTAAACAGTGTCCCAGTGCCATGGCTAAACCTTTCCCACGGTATCACGTCTAGCAGCGGAGGTTGGGTGACTGTCTGCCCCACTAGTGAATTGCACAACTTGTTATGTGGGACTTTGTCAAGAATTATTTATAGTGCTGCTACCTTAAAAGAGCCTGTTTCTAAGTACTGTTAATCATTACAGGTAAGAGAGTAAAAGTATAGGGAGATTGCGAGGTTAAAATTTTATTTTTTTCCAGTTCAATAAGCAAGTTACTTACTTTGTGCACTTTATTTTCCAGAGATAACGACACCAAGCAGAGAAGGTTTATTCCAGTGTGCAGTAGAGAGATAGCAACTCACATACAGCATCACTACTTATTGTCAAATCTGTGACTCTTCTAGAAAAGTGGGGCTTAATGTAGATGGCAGTGTTTAATAAAAACCCTCAAAATAACTCTGTATTTCCGATATCTTATATATGCTTTGCTCCCCCTATGCCCGCCTTGCACCACATATCCTCGCTACCCTTCCCCCCAACCTGCTGCCATCAATGCAGCCCCCTGACACACCACATACCAAACTGTGCCCCTGGAAAAATGCTTGCAGGTACCCTTGTTTTAGAAACCGATTTTATTAGGTGGTTGTAGGACGTTACCAGTCTCTTCAGGTGCTATTTTTCATACAGGGCTAGAAAATGTCTGGTTCACACGTTTGTTGTGTAGAGCGGTGTGGTGGGTAATTGCAGGCGTAGGACCTCTGACCAAGGCTCTTCCAGGCCTTGGCAGGATGAAGCAGAGGATGGTCAAAGTGGTTCGGCCCTTACCTTGTACATGCTTGAATGGAGAACTTACAGAGGATGTGACACGCTTAGACTTCTACTGAAAAAAGAGGTAAATATTTAATCTTCATGAGGTTAGTTTTTATGAATCAGAGCAGTGGACACACCCCCTCAGCTCCCTGCCAACCCAGTACTAGGTCTTGAGGGAGTGGCAGCCAGTGCCTAGGGATGGGCAGAGGGGGGACACGGAGTGGCGGTGTTGGCGGGAGTGGCATTGTGAAAGGACTAGGCAAAATAGAGCGACACAGGAAGAAAAAAAGCATGCTGGGATGTGGATTGCACATTTGGGGAAACATATTAGCACTAACCTGGCAATCCATGTCCACCATGTCAATCTCCTTACTTCACTGAACCAAATAATGACCATGCAAGGCGTACAATCCTGGTCAGCTGTGAGCCTGGGATGAGAGAATGGGACTATATGAAAGTGTGAAAGAGTCACTGGATATCTTCACTCTGCCTCTATGTGCTGCGTGGCTCAACCTGTATTGTAGAAGCAAGAGTTAATGTCTACGTGAAAAATTACTTAAATGGCTATGAATACTTCACCTTTAAGGTCCCTCTTCACTAACCCTAATAAAAGGTATGATCTTGCTTATGTCAACTCTATATTTTTGACTTTGTTGGATGTTGAAGCTCTGGACTAACTAGAGCTGAAACATAAATGGAATCTCTTTTATAGATGCAAGAGAATACTTGAGCTACAGTACTTGTTGCTATGGCAACAACAGCCTTCAGTGATTTGTGAATTAAGTCTGTGCTGTGAATGATTTTTTATGTGACAGCTTCATCAGCTGTAACGTTAGGAATAAACATTACTGGTGATCCTCTCCTTATGACAGCAAGTATTCACTCCCTCACTACTGTCAATGTCTTAATACCATATTGTGATTAAAGGAGACATAAACAAGCCTGTACAGATGAGCATCCTTGTTGCTCTTCCCGGTGAGAGACCAGTGCCGGTTAGAGTTCTTATAATTTGGAAAGGATGACTCCTGAAAATGTCAGTCTAAATTCCTGAACGCAAGATTATCCCAGAATACTTATCCGAATACAAAAATCTTGATATTTCCATGTGTAGTGTTTGGATTACAAATTTGGCAGCACCTAAGTACCTTGACTGCTCAGCAAACAGTATTCTGAAACAGAAGGAACGTTTACTGCAAGACTCCAACATGACCACCATCTTTGCACGTCTCTTGAAAACCGTGTGGCATTCTGGGATTGGATTTATAGTCTGTTCTGATTTTGTCCTTCCTTGTTGTATATGTGCAGATCACAGACGTGAAGCCTCAGTCCAAGTGGCTTGCACACTTTATGTGCACCCTTGAATTCTCCTGCCTTGGAAGAATTTGTACTCATAAAGTTAGTTGGAGTGCGCCTCTTTGCCTGTCCTGCTATGACAATTGTGCCTGGTCCGTGAATCATGACATGGGTCAGGTTGAAAAATAGAAGTGCAATAGACAGGGTGACACGCAATGCTAAACAAATTATTGTGTAATTGAGAGGAACTCATAGCAGAGAAACAGGAGGCACAGAGGAAGCAACCCTAAGGGCCAGATGTACGACCTTTTATTTTGCGAATCAATGGTGGTCGCAAATGTCCTACCTCATCAATATTCGCGAGCTAGGTCGCAATTTGCGGCCCATTGGGAATGGCCAGCATTCACAGGGATGGTGGTCTGCTGTGGACAGCAGACCACTATGTCACTGCTTTGCAAAGAAAGCATTTTTTATGCAGCATGTTTTCCTTAAAGGAAAACAGGATGCATTACAAACAAAAAAAATGAAAAGTTTCCTTTTCATTTTTTTCAGAGTGGGCAGTGATTCTGTAAAAATGTTGGCATCCCCATTCACAAAGGGGAGACCCCTTCATGTTTACAAATGGGTTATCACCAACTTGAAGTTGGTGGTAACTGTGATTGTTTTGACATATCACTGTGACTTGGTATTTGGAAGGAACGCCCTCTGCACGCCCCTTCCAAATAGCGACTCTTAAACCTATTTTGTGATTCAGTAAATAGATTACCGAATCGCAAAATAGCATGGGTACATGCCAAAATGCCATTTCATGTCACAAATGACCCGATTCTGCGAATCGGCCTTTTGTAGCATGAAAATAGCTACATACATCTGGCCCTAAAGGTGGTGCATGCACTCACTATCCAAAGTGCCTGTTTGTTACTGAGAAGTGCTGTGGGTGGCACTCTCCAATTTGAGTACTGCACCTGTATTCTCCCCTTCAAGTTGAAGAAGTGCAGGTACCCCTGTCCATTCAAAGCACTGACAAGCACTTACCTTGGAATAGGTTTCATTGTGAGGCTGCAGCTATTTAATGCCCCAAAAGAAGGTACCAGAAAGGAAGGATATTCTGCCAACCTTGTGACTCTTCCCAGAGATTCAATGGATTGAAGAGACCCATCCCAAGCTGAGTTTATAACTCAAGGTACAAATAATGCATGCATTGGTGGTGTTCTGTCTAGAGTACTGGAACATCGCACCACGGAAAGGCAGCAAAAAGGGAAAAGTTAAATTATAATAAAGTTATTTTATTTTCCGCTTAGCCAGACTGCCGACTAGTGTATGGTGGGGCAAGGCCATCTACCACGTCAGCAGGAGGGGGAGGAGGAGTGCTAGGGGCATTTTAAGTGCGCATGTCAGTTTTGCTGGGCATCTCAGGCTAGCCAAACCGACATGCGCTTTTAGAACTCTCCACCCAAGCTGTGTTACACAGCCAGGTGGAGACCAAGTCGAGGCTCTCACCCCCTCACTGAGCGGCATTTCAGCTCGCCCCGACCAATCCTGCCACTTCTCTCGTGCTGGTTAACAGCATGAAAGAAGTGTCTGGATTGGGTGGAGAGAGGAGCAACAAGAGAAGAACCTGCGGCGGGAGCAGAGGAAAACAGAGGACCGGCAGCAGCGGTAAGCATTTTTTTTTTATTATTATTCCTCCCCCCCTCTCCCCCACCCCCCCCAAAAAAAAAACTTGCTCTACACACTGCCCCTCCCGCTCCGCACTCTGCCCTTCCAACCATTCCTGGCAGCAGCAGCCACTGGATTTGGCATGTGACAAGGATTTTCAGTGCTCTATACAAAAATATTTTGCCTTTGCTGCACTCCTGGCACCCTATAAAAATGCTATTTTTATGCCTTTCCTTGTGATATGGATCTATTTAGAGGTGGCACCAGCAGCAGTTACATGCCTTTTAGAAGTGTCAGGCAAAAGCAGCCTATGCCCAGACCCCTCTTCCCCCACCACACATTGGTGGCATTTGGTGGACTAATCAATTACCTTAAAGATGCATTGCTTGGCACACAATGCCCACTGGGCCACAGACAAAAAAGCATGCATTAACAGGGCAAAAAAACAAGTATCAACCTGAATCTAGAGGCCAGGAACAAATGGGTAAACTGCATCTGCTGCATTCACCTAGAAGCAATCTTTGGGTAACTCTGGGCCAGGAAGCTTGAAAAATCTAGCTCCACATGATGTCTCCAACAAACCCACATCTGGCACAGAGAGGAACAGTACTTTTCCACAAACTTTTTAAATGTAAAAGACTTTGTTGCAAAGCAGTGATTGTGAACAATAAGAAATGGGGCCTCTGCTGCATGGATATTAACTGTGGATACGAACACCTGGAGAGCCCATGGGTTCTAAGAGGCTACAGTGGTAACATAACATAAATATTTTTACAATTGCTATTGCTCGCCACCCTCCTCTGATTTTTCTAACTCTCCCCCATGCACATCTTGGTGCCATGATGTGCCTATGAGCAAGCGGTTCGGAGCCTTGTGCATTCATTCGGAGTAACTGTGCAGTAATTGTGTCCAGTCACCACCAACCCTTCCCTGAGGGTATGAGCAGTTCCAACGAGACAAGAGAAAGGCCTACATTGAATGGTTTGTACCAGAGAGCTGTGTGCGCCCTTCTCGCATCCAATGGAATTTTACCAGTGCACAAGTCCAAAATAACGCAAGTGTGGAAACTGGCCAGGTTAGGCATTATGCAAGTGACATTGTGGCATTTAACACTACATATGGCATCACAGGAAGTGGTATTACAACCTATGACCTCATAGGAAGTGAAACAAGAAGTGACATCAGATCATAAGACTTCACATATTTATTTAGCAGGTCTACTGTGAATACATTTGAATGCATTACAATATTTAACAAATGTGATTTTGTATTGAGATGCCAAAAAAGTGACGCAACCCTGATGCAAAATCTGGGCCTCAACTTGTACATTAATTTTTTTGAACCATGCCACAAAGAAATTGCCAATAGTGAGGCATGTTGCAATAAATCTGTTCTGCATAATTGATTGCAAAGCTTGCATTTTAAAATAGGCTAAGGGTTTAAGACACCTGCTGCAGACATCTTTGTGTGTCTGGTAAATCTCAGGGAATGATAATAATAATTTTAAGATAACTATGAAGGTTAACGTGTTTGCTGGAGAGATCTGTGTTTTGTCTAGTCACAGTTTTGAATCAAAGTAGCATAAACTGTTAATATGTTTACTGCAAATCACATTATGTAACACACAGTTCACAGATTTTTCATTTGTGTAAATGTGTAAGTGGGTTACTGCTTTTAACACAGAGATCAATTTGTTACTTGCAGTTCATAATTTGTAATACTTCTAATATAGCACAGTGAGCTATGACATGTATGGCTTCTACACCTTGTAACCCTCACTGTCTTGTGTAAACCATCATGTAAGTGATTTACACACACATGCTCTATTGTTAATGATATAGTGTTTCTGTGATATGAAGTGCTCTGACAATCTGCATTTGGATTAGTAGTGCTACAGCACTATAAAATAAATAAATAAAAATATTGGTATTTAAATGGTTATTTGTGAAAATACCGGGACAGACCATCACATCTGAAATTCTTACAGTGCATGCATATCTCTTATATAGAGGGACTGAAAAGTCAAGAGTTCTTCTCTTTACCTATGAAGTGATGAGCTGTGTGCCTTTGTTTGCCCTTCATTGCATTTAGGTGTGAGGCTCCCTATAACTGGCAGCCAGGATACTCCAACCAAAGGGGGCCATATGGCCCCTTCACTTAGGCCTTTGTTATGGGCCCAGCTGGGATCTGATAAGCCTCCGCCCACCTGAAGGTTGCTCATAAGGAAAGCAGACAGCCTGCAGGTGCTGCTGAATGTGACTGTATCTAAATAACTCTGGCATGAGTTTAGCATATTTCTGTGGGGCGCATCCTATTGGCGGGGTGGACGGCATCCACCCTGTGAAAAAGGTGGGTAGACGCCATCTATTCTACCCTCGACTTGTGCCCAGAATTGTGCCGCAGGAAGTCGAGGCCCTTGATTGTATGACCTTATCGTTGAGGCCCCTTCTGTGGATGGCTTTCTTTGTTGAGTGTCCCAGTTGTGCCCAGTCGAGCACCCAGAGCCGCATCAGTGCCCGCACTGGTGTACATCCGGGAACCTGGCCGTGGTAACTGTGGTACCCGAGAAGATGTGATCCAGAAACAGATCACTTCTAGCCGAGATATTCTGTCGCTGGAGGCTCTTGCATAAAGCCCAACACTGTTCTAGATCACATTTATTTTCTTTGCCGTTCTGACATATTCACAAATCGCATTTTATTGGGTGAAAATGTTCACAGCGTCCATTAGTCGCTCTGTATTTATTTTACCTTATCCCAGGTCTTAAGACGTGTGAATCACTGATGACGTTCTCCTTCAATGAGTGTCTGGGTTCAGTGGGGTGAGGAACATTCGAATAAAAAGAACCATGCCAGGCAGGAAGGAATAAATTATGTTATTTCCTCTGTTTGTGTCTCATTCGGTCTCTGAGTCTTTGCCTGAGATATCTATTCTCACGCCTGTTGTTCCCGTGTCTGTTTTTGATGGACATTGTTGACATTTGTTTGACGTTCATTTGTTCTTTCTCGGTTCTCCCAGTCTGTTTCTCTCTCTGCCAGCCTTTGCCTCCATTATACCCTCTCCTTACCTGGTCTTCCAGTGTCTAGTTCTTTCTCTGCCAGCGCGTGTCTACAGTAATGTAGCTCTCTCCTCAGCTGTTCTTCGGTTTCTCTCTGTGACAGTTGTTGCCTGCAGTATATTATCTTTCTCCCTCTTTATACTTCTCGCGCCTGCTTCTCCCTCTCTGACTTTACTCGCCTGTAATATGCGTTCTTTCTCCCTCTCTGTTCTTCCACTGACACTCTCTCTCTCTTCTTCTGTTATTCTTATGTCTGTTTCTCTCTGTGCCATTTCTTTTCTGCGCTATCGTATCCTTCTCCTCCTGTTCTTCCTGTTTCTCTCTGTGCCAATATTGGTCTGGAGCATCTTATCCCTCTCCTCCTCTGTTCTTCTTATGTCTGTTTCTCTCTGTGCCAGTTCTTGTCTGTGCTATCTTATCCCTCTCCTCCTCTGTTCTTCCTGTCTGTTTCTCTCTGTACTAATACTTGTCTGCGCTATCTTATCCCTCTCCTCTGTTCTGTCTGTGTCAATACTTGTCTGCAGCATGTTACCACTCTCCTCCTCTGTTCTTCTTATGTCTGTTTCTCCTTGTGCTAATACTTGTCTGCACTATCTTCTCTTTCCTCCTCTGTCTGTTTATATCTGCTCCACTCCAGTACTTGTCTAGAGTATCTCCACTCTGTCCTCCTCTATTCTTCCTGTGTTGTTTTCTCTCTTTACAAATACTTGTCTGCAGTATCCCCCCTGCCCTGCTCTGTCCTTCCTGTGGCTTATTCTCTCTGCGCCAGTACTTCTCTGGAGTATTTTATCTCTCGACTTCCAATCCCTGTTTCTCTCTGCGCCACTACATGCCTGCAGTATCTCCTGTCCTCTGTTCTTCCTGTTTCGTAGACCCTGACTGCAGCATTACTTCTTTGGATGTCTTCCTAGTGCCCGTATCCTTCTCTGTCGGTCCTTGCGCAGAGCATCTCACGTCTCCAGTCTGTTACCTGCGTTATTCCATGCCCACACCGGTTTACAGTTTCTCCTGCGGTCGCTGAAGTCTCGGCCTGGTCGCTAGTGGTCTCGCAAGGGCGCACACCCCAGCATTGTGCTGTACCACAAGTGTGTGCTGCCTTTCATTTGAACATGGCAGGTTCCCTTTGAAAATCTATTTGCGGCGTGTAGCGTGTTTTAAATCGCTTTGCTGCAGCCCTTGCTTTTCTGCCTGCAGTTCAGTGTGGTTCCCAGATGTGTAGACCCAGTGCAGAGGTGACACCGCCCCCTGCTCATTTTTGCACGTTACGCAAACGTTCTTACGCTTGTCGATAGCGATTTGCAAAGCGACTTTCGCAGCCCCTCGAGCCTGCCCGGTCGCTGATGGCGTTGCAACGGGTGGACATCTTAGCACGGCGCTGCAGGCCCATTGCTGGACGCCTCCGGACATGGCAGGTTCCCTCGCCCCCTCACAGAGGGCCTTTGCGCCTCGCAGTCCGCTTGCACCGCCTTTGCACCAGTCGTTGCCCCCCTCTGCACTCCCAGCCTGGCCCCCGGGCCTGCTGCTCCCCTCCGCAGGCTCCCAGCGCAGAGAGCGCCTCTCTCCTGGAAGAAGTTTCTGTTGCTGAAAGTTTGCCTTGTGTTATTTTTATGGCCAAGTGAGCCAGAATTTACAGGGAGCTGAAATCATTGCAGCTAATTAGTTCAATGGCCCTATTATTTATCCAGGGACACGTAGTACAATAATTGCTATTGCAGGTTTGAAGCATCTCAGGGATATTAATTCCACAGCTTTCATGTCAGCTCGGTACAGTAAAACTTCCTAATGGCACCCCGAAGGTGCATAATCTCATTTTAAAAGTACTTTTTCTTCTTTTTTTCCCAGAGAACTGGCAGATTCTCTTTCCATAAAAGCTGAAAAAGAGGAAGAACTCATAATATTTTCCTCATAAGAAAGTGGTTGTGTTTTCTTATTATTTTTTTTAGCCCGTGTGACCTTTCCTTCCTTTCCGGTGATGGGATTACGGCGGTGATTTGTGGGTGCGCTGGGCTGCGGTCCCCGGCCTGCTGGTACCTGGGTGGAGGTGGGCGGGCGGGGGCTTGTTCTGCTCGGCGGAGCAGGTGCGGCCCGGGGAGCGGGGAGTACCGCTCTGGGGACGGAGCATCGCACAGGATGTTTCTGGATTTTGAGGACCGGAGGGGGAGGGGCGTGAGGGAGGCGGCACATGGCATTTTCTGGTCCCTTCTGAATTGCTGACAGAATTGCAGCGTTTGGAACCGCTTCCGCTGTCCTGCAAGGGAGGCTTCAGCTGCCAATAGAGCAACAAGGTGAGACTGAAGGATAACTTTAATTACAGCCGATACCGCTGCCCGCCCGGCGCCTGAACCAGCGACACCAGTAATACCGTGGCCAGAGCTGAAGCAGGGAACTCCACTGAGGAGATGGCCAGGCCTGAACCAGTGGCTCCCATGAGGCTCTGACGGATGCTGAACCAGTGACTTCCAGTGAGGGCGCAGGCTCCTCTGAACCAGTGACTTCCAGTGAGTCCACGGGCATTCCTGAACCAGTGAGGCCGCAGGCAGACCTGAGCCAGTGACTTCCAGTGAGGCCGCAGGCTGCTCTGAACCAGTGACTTCCAGTGAGTCCACGGGCATTCCTGAACCAGTGACTTCCAGTGAGTCCACGGGCATTCCTGAACCAGTGACTTCCAGTGAGTCCACGGGCATTCCTGAACCAGTGACTTCCAGTGAGTCCACGTGCATTCCTGAACCAGTGACTCCCAGTGAGGCCGCAGGCACACCTGAGCCAGTGACTTCCAGTGACGCCGCAGGCACTCCCGATCCAGTAACTTCCAGTGAGGCCGCAGGCACTCCCGATCCAGTGACTTCCTATGAGTCGACGGGCATTCCTGAACCAGTGACTCCCAGTGAGGCCGCAGGCTCCTCTGAACCAGTGACTCCGAGTGAGGCCGCAGGCTCCCCTGGACCAGTGACTCCCAGTGAGGCCGCAGGCACACCTGAACCAGTGACTTCCAGTGAGGCCGCAAGCACTCCAGATCCAGTGACTTCCAGTGAGGCAGCATGCACACCTGAACCAGTGACTTCCAATGAGCCCACGGGCATTCCTGAACCAGTGACTCCCAGTGAGGCCGCAGGCTCATCTGAACCAGTAGCTCCGAGTGAGGCCTGAGGCACACCTACCAGTGACTTCCAGTGAGGCCGCAGGCACTCACGATCCAGTGTCTTCCAGTGAGGCAGCATGCACACCTGAACCAGTGACTTCCAGTGAGTCCATGGGCATTCCTGAACCAGTGACTTCCAGTGAGTCCACGTGCATTCCTGAACCAGTGACTCCCAGTGAGGCCGCAGGCACACCTGAGCCAGTGACTTCCAGTGAGGCCGCAGGCACTCCTGATCCAGTGACTTCCAGTGAGGCCGCAGGCAAACCTGAGCCAGTGACTTCCAATGAGTCGATGGGCATTCCTGAACCAGTGACTCCCAGTGAGGCCGCAGGCTCCTCTGAACCAGTGACTCTCAGTGAGGCCGCAGGCTCCCCTGGACCAGTGACTCCCAGTGAGGCGGCAGGCTCCCCTGGACCAGTGACTCCCAGTGAGGCTGCAGGCACACCTGAGCCAGTGACTTCCAGTGAGGCCGCAAGCACTCCAGATCCAGTGACTTCCAGTGAGGCAGCATTCACACCGGAACCAGTGACTTCCAATGAGCCCACGGGCATTCCTGAACCAGTGACTCCCAGTGAGGCCGCAGGCTCCTCTGAACCAGTGACTCCCAGTGAGGCCGCAGGCTCCCCTGGACCAGTGACTCCCAGTGAGGCTGCAGGCACACCTGAGCCAGTGACTTCCAGTGAGGCAGCATTCACACCGGAACCAGTGACTTCCAATGAGCCCACGGGCATTCCTGAACCAGTGAATCCCAGTGAGGCCACAGGCTCATCTGATCCAGTAGCTCCCAGTGAGGCCTCAGGCACACCTATCAGTGACTTCCAGTGAGGCCGCAGGCACTCCAGATCCAGTGTCTTCCAGTGAGGCAGCATGCACACCTGAACCAGTGACTTCCAATGAGTCCACGGGCATTCCTGAACCAGTGGCTCAGTGAGGCCGCAGGCTCCTCTGAACCAGTAGCTCCCATTGAGGCCGCAGGCACACCTGAGCCAGTGACTTCCAATGAGTCCATGGGCATTCCTGAACCAGTGACTTCCAGTAAGTCCACGTGCATTCCTGAACCAGTGACTCCCAGTGAGGCCGCAGGCACACCTGAGCCAGGGACTTCCAGTGAGGCCGCAGGCACTCCTGATCCAGTGACTTCCAGTGAGGCCGCAGGCAAACCTGAGCCAGTGACTTCCAATGAGTCGATGGGCATTCCTGAACCAGTGACTCCCAGTGAGGCCGCAGGCTCCTCTGAACCAGTGACTCTCAGTGAGGCCGCAGGCTCCCCTGGACCAGTGACTCCCAGTGAGGCCGCAGGCTCCCCTGGGCCAGTGACTCCCAGTGAGGCTGCAGGCACACCTGAGCCAGTGACTTCCAGTGAGGCCGCAAGCACTCCAGATCCAGTGACTTCCAGTGAGGCAGCATTCACACCGGAACCAGTGACTTCCAATGAGCCCACGGGCATTCCTGAACCAGTGACTCTCAGTGAGGCCGCAGGCTCCTCTGAACCAGTGACTCCCAGTGAGGCCGCAGGCTCCCCTGGACCAGTGACTCCCAGTGAGGCTGCAGGCACACCTGAGCCAGTGACTTCCAGTGAGGCCGCAAGCACTCCAGATCCAGTGACTTCCAGTGAGGCAGCATTCACACCGGAACCAGTGACTTCCAATGAGCCCACGGGCATTCCTGAACCTGTGACTCCCAGTGAGGCCGCAGGCTCATCTGAACCAGTAGCTCCCAGTGAGGCCTCAGGCACACCTATCAGTGACTTCCAGTGAGGCCGCAGGCACTCCAGATCCAGTGTCTTCCAGTGAGGCAGCATGCACACCTGAACCAGTGACTTCCAATGAGTCCACGGGCATTCCTGAACCAGTGGCTCAGTGAGGCCGCAGGCTCCTCTGAACCAGTAGCTCCCATTGAGGCCGCAGGCACACCTGAGCCAGTGACTTCCAATGAGTCCACGGGCATTCCTGAATCAGTGACTCCCAGTGAGGCCGCAGGCACACCTGAGCAAGGGACTTCCAGTGAGGCCGCAGGCAGACCTGAGCCAGTGACTTCCAGTGAGGCCGCAGGCTCCTCTGAACCAGTGACTTCCAATTAGTCCACAGGCATTCCTGAACCAGTGAGGCCGCAGGCACTCCCGATCCAGTGGCTTCCAGTGAGGCCGCAGTGACTTCCAGTGAGGCCGCAGGCACACCTGAACCCGTGACTTCCATTGGCGACATGGCCAGGCCTAAACCAGTTATTCCCACGGACCATGAACAAGTGGCACACAAGAGCCACTCCTGAAACAAGTAGCTCCCATGAGGCTCTCACAACCTCCTAAACCTGTAACTCGAGGTAAGGCCGTGTCCAAGCCCGAAGCAGTGACTCCTAGTCAGCCTCTGAACTCTGCTGGACCAGTGACTCCCACAGACCACTCATGAATCAGTGGCGCTATGCGAGTCCAGTGTCCCTCTTGAGTCAATGACTCCCAGTGATGCCCCAGCCTCGCCTGAACCCGTGACTACCTCAGGCCACGTGTAAACTAGTAACTCCCTTGATGCTCTGGCCATTTATGAATCAAAGACTCCTACAGGCCACTCCTGAATCAATGACTACACATAAGACCAGTTGCACCCCAGAGCCAATGACTCTCAGTGGAGCCACACCCCCCCCACCCCCCATTGAGCCTGTGACTCCAAGTGAGACCCGTCCACTCCTGAACTAATGACATTAAGTGAGGCTGTGGCCGCTACCAGAATCAGTGACTCAAGGTGAGTTCCCCAGCCACTCCTGAACCAATGACTCGTAGTGAGGCCACAGCACCAGCTGAACCTGTGACTCAGTGAGACCCGTCCACTCCTGAACCTAGTGACCACTCCTGACAACAGGCCGCTCCCAAAGAGGCCCTGGATACCTCTGAACCAATGATGCCAGGCAAGTCCTCGACCACTAGACTTCCACCTAGCACTCCTGAACCAGTGACTCACAGTGAGGCCACAACAATGTTTGTATCAGTGACACCTGTGATTCCACAGCCACTCCCGATTCCCAGTGAGGCTGTGGGCACTTCTGAATCAGCGACTCCAGTTATGACCCCGGCTTCTCCTGAACAAATTGATCCAATGAGGGCATGCCACTCTTCAACCCTTGACTCCGCAGGTGTCACACGTCACTCAAAAACCAATGACTCCCAGGGATCTCCGACCACTCCTGCAAGGTGGCATTAGGGGAACAACCGAGAAGTCTCAAGAAGATGAGAAACCTTTCATTTTAGAGATAATACTGCCAGCCCCCCCCCCCAATCTGTTTACATTTTTCTGTTGTCCGAGCTCAGTTCTACCTTCCATTGTCCCAGCTCGGTTAATCCTGGCCGTTGCTCGGTTCATCCTGGCCGTTGCTCGGTTCATCCTGCCCGTTGCTCTGTTCATCCTGCCCGTTGCTCTGTTCATCCTGCCCGTTGCTCGGTTCATCCTGCCCGTTGCTCGGTTCATCCTGCCCGTTGCTCGGTTCATCTTGGCCGTTGCTTGGTTCATCTTGGCCGTTGCTCGGTTCATCTTGGCCGTTGCTCGGTTCATCCTGGCCATTGCTCGGTTCATCCTGCCCCTTCACCGCCTCCATTCCTTTTCCCACTGCTACAATGCATCTCATTTTATTCTGCTATTGCTCAGCTTCAGTCCCTTTATTGCTCATGCTCGATTGCTTATTTCATTGCTGTGGGTTGATTCCTTTCTTCAGCATCACAGCTTGGTTTCTACTTTCATTGCCACAAACCAGTTCTCCCTTCCACATGCCTCAACTTTGTTGCTTTGGCCTGGTTGCTTCTGGAGACTCCCCAGCTTAGTTTCTCCTGCCATATCTAACTCAGTCCCTACCAACTTTTCCCAGATTCTGTCCACACCGCTGTTTCTCTGGCTAAGGCCCTGCAGATCTTTCTCCTGCTTCACACTGTCTCCCTGACCTACTCCAGTTCCTTCTCTTCTCATCAGTTCTTGTGCTGTAGCCCTGAAGTCTGTGTTATTTAGCTTTCCTCAGTCCTGTCATAAGATTTTGCAGGGACTAGGGGCCAGATGTAGCAACGTAACAATTTGCGAGGTGCAAAGTGCGAGTCCATGCGACTCGCAATTTGCACCTCGCAAATTGGTATGCAGTACAGACACCGACTGCAACTCGCTATGGGGTCGCAATGAGCCACCTCATGAATATTCATGAGGTGGGTCGCAAATTGCAGCCCCATAGCGAGTCTAGGCACTCGCAAACATGGAGGCCTGCTGTCGTCAGCAGACCTCCATGTTCGTGACTGCTTTAAATAAAGCAGTTTTTTTTTTTTAAGTGTAGCCCGTTTTCCTTAAAGGAAAACGAGCTGCACTTAAAAAAAAAAACGAAACCTTTAGTTTCGGTATTTTTTCAGGGCAGGGAGTGGTCCCTGGGACCACTCCCTGCCCTGAAAAAATATTTTTGGGTCCATTCACAATGTGGAAGGGGTCCCATGGGGACCCCTTCCAATTTGCGAGTGGGTTACCATCCACTTGAAGTGGATGGTAACTGCGATACCATTTGCGACCGCGGTCGCAAATGGTATTGCATACCACTCAGACTCGCAAATAGGAAGGGAACACCCCTTCCTATTTGCGATTCTGAAATGCATATTGCGAGTCGGTACCGACTCGCAATATGCATTTCTGAATAGCAAAGAGGCTTTTGCGCCTCGCAAACGGCGATTTTCGCCGTTTGCGAGGCGCAAACCCTTTGCTACATCTGGCCCTAGGTCATAAACTGTGTGGGGGGCCCCATGTCTTCTGTTTACGCCAGGTGACATAGACACTTGATTCTAATTATAAAAAGAATCCCCCATGGAAAACTGAAACATTGAAGCTGCAGCAGCTGGTGCCCCCTGGTGGTTTGTCAGTGTTGGCAGTCTCAAAATTAATTAAAAAAGGGCAGGTTTGATTTATAAATATCTAAATTGATTTTGCAGCAAGTGTGCATGGCCCTGCAAAGCACAGGGACTGGATCATAATGCTCCCTCTGTCCACCCCTTCTCACGGCCCTGGTTTTCCTCACTCCAAATCCTGGGAAGGAGTTAAAACAGGACAGAAAGATGGGGAGTATCTTGCTTTACAAGAATGTCATCACCACTCTGAGATGTAGCTCAAATCAGAACGAGATACATTTGATTGTTGTATGTCTGGCAGAGATGTCTGACTGTAGCTAAATGTGCCTTGATTCTTAGGTGCATAACAACCTCTGTATGTCTGCCTTATTCTGGCATGAATATCCATGTATGTACATCTGCCCTGATTCGGGGGTAAATACCCGTGTCTGTAGGTCACTCTCTCTCAAGATGAAATACCCATGTCTGTGCGCATGCCTTTATTCTGGGGTGAATATCCATGCCTGTACATGTGTTCCTGTTCTGGGGTGAATACCCATATCCTTACACATGCATTGATTCTTAGATGTAGAAACATGTCTGCCCTGAATCTGGGTGGAATTACCCATGTTTGTACACATTCTTTGAATCGGGTAGGAGTACCTATGTCTTTTTCACATTCCTTCATTCTGGAGTGAAAACCTGCAGCTGAATATCTGCCCGGATACTCTGCTCCGTACCCATCACTTACACATGCCCTCTTTCTAAAGTGAACATCCGGGTCTGTACTCATGCCTTAATTCTGTGATGAAGAGTCAAGTTTCTACACATGCTCTGATTGTGGAGTGTATATCAGGTCTGTACATGTGCCCTGATTCTGAGTTAAACACCTGTGTCTCAATGTCACCCTCATTCTGGGTGGAACACACGTCTGTATGCATTCCTTGATTCTGAGGTAAACACCTGGGCTGCATTCCTGCTCTGATTCTGGGGTAAAGACCTGTGGGGAATACCTGTGTCTGTATACTGCACAGATTTACAGTTAACTACCCATATCTACACATATGCCTTTTTTCAGACGTGAACACCCAGGTCTGTACGCATGCCATAATTCTGGGATGAATGGTCAAGTCTGTAAAAAAAAAATCTGTAGTGAATATACACGTGCCTTTATGGGTGAATGCCAAAACATGTACATATTGCCCTGATTTTGAATTGAATTCCAGGCCTGTCCTGTTCCCTGATTTTGCAAGCAAACACATTCTGCACATCAACACATAACCTACGTTGAATACCCAGAGCTATATATTTGCCCTGATTTTGGGAGGATGCCTGAGCCTGAACATGTGTACTAACAATAGATGAGCAACCCAGATCTGAACGTTTCCACTGACCTGAATAGAATACCCTGGTCTGTACGTGTGCCCTGATTCTGGGGAAATACCCAGGTTTGTGTATATGCCCTGACTCTGGATGGAATGAATACCCAGGCCTGTACTTGAGCCCTGATTCTAATCCTGGGGAATCATACCATTTTATTAGCTTCTTGAGAGAAAATATATCCTAGTGTGCGCTAAAGTGTACTGGACTTTACAAATTATAAAAGTCTTAAATACATTTTCCAAATGCCTGCATTCTGGCTTCTTTTCTTGGGTGATAATGTTTTGATGTGTATGTTTGAGCATTTGCAGTTTAATGATGGTAATAGAACCTCATTACTGAGTCAAGCCTTGCTAGAATCTGTCACCAGAACACCAGATACTTCCAACCTTTCTGTAATAAGTTATGAGTCCTGTGCCTTGTGTGATCTTGGTCTTATACCGAGGGTAGCCATTATGAGATCACCAACACAGGCTTTAGTGATGGCTACCTTTTGAAGTCTGGGTTGGAAACAGCTTTAGCGAAAAGCTGATGTCATCAATTCTTCAAAAAATAGGTCAATAAGACTTTGGATCAGCTGCTTCGCCGATTAGCTTTGTTTGTGTTTTTCATCACTCTGATGAGTGTTCCATCAAGACCATTGCAAAAAGTGGATGGTTACTTTGTCCCATTTGTGTTTTTGTGGTTTTGTAATGGAGCATCAAGTTGCCCTTTTGCTAGATTGAAAATGTGAGTTGTTGTGTAGCTTGTAATTGGGGTGGTGTATTATTTGCTGGTTTATGGCTGTTTAAGGAAGTCCTTACGTGTATACATCCTGGTGTCGTATGAAGACACATTGCTAGTCAATATTCACCCTTGTACATTATTTTATTTTGCTATTACATTAACTTGTTGTTGGCCGTAAAGTAGTATTTCTTCACAGACTAAATATTTATCAGATGTACAGTTTTTTCCATGAAGTAAAAATGAGCACACCAATAGGCTTTTAAAGATTCGACAGAAATAATGGTACTTTGACAAAAGTATCGACTTTTATGTTCACTTTACAGTGCAAACTTCATCTCATGTTTCATTTTCATAGCACTGTTCTTTGAGAGTATTGCCATGCAAAGGGGCCCTACTCCCACCTTCCGTTTTACTGTGACCCAAGAAGTTGCATCATAATGGGATTTTCTTCTTAGGGCATTTGGGGGTAATGCACACAAAGTTCGACCAACTATTACCAAATGGTTCAACTAATCAAATGTCAGACCTATTGGCTTTGTTTATGCTTCTTACACTGTGTATTGTGTATCTTACTAACTGAAAAGGTTTTAGGAGTAGTATCGATCAAGTGGCTCAGTGAAGTGGCTTTTCGCCAATAAAACTTTACATTTTTGGAGCTGTAAGGCCACCATTCTAATAAAACAACACAGAACTACAGGCCGCAGAATACAACTTTATTCTGGTTAGATATCCAGGTCGGACTCGTGTTCTATATATGGCACAGTTCATCTCGACTTCTATCGCTTCCCATTTCACACTGGTGCCAGCCTCGGCGCTGAGAGAGGAAATGCGGCTCATCCCCCTTCATGCCGGGGCTTGAGGCGGAAGCTGAAATAAGTGGTTCTTTGTACGCAGCAGACACGCAGACAGTCCATTTAGAAGCTGGGAGCAGAGGTCGTGCTGCCTGGCATACTTACCACAGTATGGACTTGGAGTAACGTTTTTACTGCAACAATTTCTGGTCCATCACCGTAGAAGATTCCTCCAGTCCTGCATACTCCAAAAGCTGAACTTCACTCGGAGATGTTCTTACTCAGTCCAAGCCAGGAAGTTACGGAACTCTCTGCCCACCCTGTTAAAGAAATTAGAAAAGCGCAATACTTCTTGCAGACAAGACCTGAGTTATTTTCTCAGTTAAAATAAAGCTGCGTGAAGTGTGAGCGCTCTCTCTCATACACCCTTTAAATATGAGCACAAATGTAACAGCACCATAACACCATCAGACTATTTGTCAGCTCCTCACTCCAGTCTTCACGTGTAGGCCATGCCCAGGGCCACTGGAATTATGCGGAAGGTGAGGGCCAAATCATGAGGCAGGTTAGAGTAACTTATTCAGCAAGAAAAGACAAATTATGCGGCATAATCCGGCAAATTTTGTAATAGTATTAATTATTTTGTCATTTTTAAACTTGATAACACATCCTGAGCATTGGTGGCACCTCATTAGTACTATTTTAATACCGAAGTATAGCAATAAGCGACAAAAAGGTGACAAGTCTAGCTTTGCAAACGGCCTTTCACTGCGTGGCAACACATTTTTACTAACTTTTAAACCCTTTGAGCTAGAAACAATTTTGTTGAAATCTGCTGATTATGTGGCAGGTGATGGATTATGTGGCAAATGCGACAAATCTATAATTATGCGAAAATCGCCACTCCCGCACAATAGCATCATTCCAGTGGCCCTGGCAATGCTACAGCATGCAGGCCTTTTACAGTCTTTCTGGACAGTTACCGCCATGATGCAAATCTGCTGGCTGTTGTGCACTGTACTAGTGACAAATAACATACAAAGGGCGCTTCTTACTTTCATGAACTGAAAGTTCTGGCGGATGAAAATGTTTTGGTTCTTTTCATCTGCATATTAGCCTAAATATATTTATTTTAAACTTTTATAGAGCGCAAACCGGGCCAAGCACAATAGAAAATGTATTACATATTTTTGTTCGATTAAGTTGCATATTCCATCGTAAAAGCATTTACTGAAGACTGTTAAAATCGGTCCAGGGGCGTAACAAAGGCCCCTGCGGTGCGGGGGAAGGAGGTGGGAGGGAGCTTCAGGGCCCCCTTAAGGACAGCATCTGGCTCGAGTGAGTCCTGAAGGGAGGGGGAGGAGGGGTCGACTCCAGTTTCGTTACGCCACAGCATCGGTCCCGTTTGCCGAATGTGCATGAAACTTTTTCACGCAGAATGGGGGAGGACCATAGTTAAAGGGAGGTCCAGAAATATGTAGCTTCCTTTTGAATCCCCAAAGGAATGTTTACTCATACACAAGTGAGCTATAAAAGCTATTAAAAAGAGTTACAACAAACTTTGTGTTGGAATAGTGCCCAGATTATCACACAATTTTGTGGTATTGTCAAACCAGTGCAGTGCTTTTTTAAATTACTTTCCCAAAATAAATAGTTCTGCTCTTTAGTTTGTTAACTCTCCGGGTCACCTGATCTAGACTTGGCTGTTCATTGGTTAAAAACCAGGAAGTGAAGTGTCTCATGAATATTCCGATGATCTGGGGACATTGTCTCCAACACTCCTTCCTGGTTACCGGAAGTGGGTTCTGTAGTCTGGGGATGACATACACAGGATCTGGAAGCTATGTAGCGTCTTTATATTGAATACAATAATTGGCCGCTTCAGGGTTTTTTTCAAGGTTGAAAGTGATAAATCTTAACTCAAAATAGAACAATATTAAAATACCTAACAAATAAGTGGAATGGGTTGCACGCCAGATTCACTGAAAATATCTTCAAAATAAAGTGTGCAGCAAGTTCAAGCTTGCTCCTGAAAACTCAGTTTTGAGAGCAAGTCCTTGACTTTTGCCAAAATTGAAACATTTTATTATCGTTTTCAAGCCAAGATGATATGTGAAGAGGGAGTGTGGCCTGGTTAAAAACACCTGTGTACCTTGAGATTAAGTACCTAATGCGCATAAAGTGCCCTGTAATTTGGCGTCTATAAAAAAAAAAAAAAAAACATACGCAGAGGGGACTGGACACGCGCAGATGAACGCGGGTACATAGAGCGCTTTTGAATGTTCCAATAAAATGGAGGAGTTTGATCCTTCCGTCTATCCGGACAAATCAGTTGTACAACGCATTAAAAAGACCTGAATTTGCTTCTTTTTGAACCCCCCTCTTATCTGCGACGCCCTGTCTTAATAGCGTTATTTTGAACTGAAACCTATTCGGACACACATGACGCATATTCCCCCTCTTCTCTGCGACGCCCTGTCTTAATAGCGTTATTTTGAACTGAAACCTATTCGGACACACATGACGCATTTATGAAATGATAACATAGTCTTCGAGTATATTTGTATAGTAAACTAGTAAATACATCATTTTTTCCTTTGAACGTGCTTTACGTTTTTTTAATGTTATTCTTTCTGTTGTTTACATGACTGTTTGTATCATTTTGTTTTACTGATAAAGCGCTTTGACGCCTTTTGGGCATAGTGCATGCTATATATACGACAAACAAATAAATGTCCGTGGTAGCTGAGGTGTGGATAACCAGTATGGGATATGATGTTTTCACTGGGGGCTTACTGAACTACCAAAGTTTCACTATGAGAAATTAAACTTAATTAATACTCAGTGTAGGGTCATCAGTGCACATGTAAATAGGTTAGCTTCTCTTTAAATAATTGCTGTAATAATTCGAGGTACATACACTTATCAGATGTTTGTAAACAAAAAATCACTATTTGTTTCAAGTAAGATGCACTGTATCCTTCCATCATTCACACATTTTGAGTATTTTTTATGACTGTAACACATATATATATATATATATATATATATATATATATATATATATATATATATAATATAAGATAGTGAAATAAGGCAAACCTAGCTGGGAAGCAACTGAGTGTTGTACATTACATTGGTGGAGGGGGAGATGAGACGAACTACAGGATCGTGTGAACCGAGTGTGGATTACACAAATTTATTTCACACATTACATTTCAGATTCTTTTATCCACAGACAGATGAAGTGTTTTGCCTAAAGTCACACAATGTTGAGCCAAATTCCGAGGCTGGTATTAAAACTTATGTCCTCAGGTTCTAAAGTCACCAGCTCTAGCCACTAGGCTGATATACATGATGGTACGTATATAGGATAAAGTACCCCCTGCTGTACATTATGGTTCAAATCTGTTTTATTTGTATCAAGGCTCACAATTTGTAAAAGAAGGCATTAGAAGTGTGCTATCAGAGCTAAAAAATACAGGGATACATATGCAAATTACCCCCCGACTGACCCCCCTCACCGTACTCACAAGTGCCTGCCCAGTATCAGGTTCATTCCGATGTGATGTAGGGTCTACCTCAGAGATTACCGAGTAGGCACTGCTTTATCTAGTAGGTGTAAGAGTCGCAGATATTTAGAGCAAATCAATTCTTGGAATTCTGTGGCTTAGAGGTTATAAATGATTAATTCTGTGGCTAAGAGGTTATAAATTATTCCCATATGTCTCTTTAAGAGTCACTTTGGAAGGTGAGTACCAGGAATACTTTTTCCATGCCTAAAGTATGCCATAGTTGTTTTAGCCAGGCTGAGTGTGTGGGGAGTGTGGTAGTTGCCCCAGTGTGCAAGAATGGATTGGTGAGTCACTCCCAAAGCCAAGCCTATGTGTCAGCCCTTACGAGATTTGAGTGGGTAGGTGAGTGGATTGGACAGCAACAGGACAGTTTATGCCGGGAATCTAGGAAGTTGCGTATCCAGGTATGTGTCTTTCTGTGAGGACCTGATCCCACCTTCTGTACATTATAAGGATATTGAAGTCACAGAGGAATTCCATGATCATGTAGAGTAGCAAGGCTATAACTATCGTACTTCTAGGCCATTGCGTGATAGGCACATAACATTCCCCATGCCAGGCTTACTAGAAGATACGTTTAAGCCAGAGTTGGTGTTCTGTTCTGGACAGTTTGGTCATGCAATTCAAGGAAAATGTAATCTAGGAAAGAGATTCAGGAGAGTTCAGTGCAAGATATCCTTTAGGTTTGTTGGGATATTGATGAAAATAAATACTGAGATGTTTAATATGTTCACCTAACATATGGACTGAATAAGATAGGTGCTATATCTAACTCTTAAGGGACACCTCAGGAGATAGAAGTGGGATCAGAGAAGTTGCTAATTTTCACTACTTGAGATTGCTCTGAGAGGTTAGAAAGGGACCATTTCAAGATGGTTCCCTCTGTGCCCATCCTTTTATTAATGAGGGTCCAGGAGAACTTGATGTGCTGGCATATTAAACACCACAGTTAAATTCAGTGAGCTAAAAAGGCAGTGGTGGCCTTCATCAAAGATGCTGGAAACATCACTGATCATCATTGTTGTCACAGATTCTATATGGTGGCCTGGCTTGGAACCAGATTAAACGTAACCTAAAGGTCTTTAGTCAATACCCTTAATGAGAAATAAGAGACCAGAGAAGGGGCAGTAGTTCTCAACATTTTAGGGATCGAGATTTAGGGCCTGATTATGACCTAGGCGGATGGTGGGCTACTCCGTCACAAACGTGACGGATATCCTGCCCGCCGTTTTAGAAGTTCCATAGGATATAATGGAACTTGTAATATGACGGGCGGGATATTCGTCACGTTTGTGATGGAGTATCTCGCCATCCGCCAAGGTCGAAATCAGGCCCTAAATTTCCATAACGAGAAGTCTGACATGTGCGGCTATAGGACAATTTGATGAAGAGTAGAATTAATAGGAGCGAACAAAGGTGTTTGCAAGAGCTGAACAATGTCTGTGGCAATGAAAGGCAGATGTGATCACCGAGGGCGATGAGGGTTTCATTTGTGAGACCACCAAGAGAATGATATTATTAAAGATAAGCGTGAAGGAACTCCAAGTGGGGTTCATCGTGGTGTGCGGGAGGCTCAAAGGTACACAAAAAGGGTTATTAACGTTCTGAAAAGGTGTGTGATATGGCGTTATGATGATTTATTTTGTGTCTAAACTCATGCATTTCAGTAATATTTGAGCCTGTACTTTAGACTGACTTCAAATACAACAGTAAGGTCTCACAGACCCCATTTTAAAATTGTTTTACAGAAGAAAACACTCGGGCCATGTTCTCAAGGACTAGTAAATATGATTTTATCTTACTACACAAATGTATCCCTTTTATTTTGTTGATGGTGAAACACTTATATAACTATTGCACAAGAGAAACCTGCATAGCATAACCATAAATACCGGTCGAATAAGGACATCACGAAGATGCACAGAGTAAAATGCTATTTATTACCATTGCTAAGGGAGATGGCGGTATCTTGACTCACCCGAGACTTCTCCTTTCATGAACCATGCCCCGCCCCTCACTGAACAATGGTATTAAACAGCATATTGCATGGTGTTCATCTGCATATATACTGTATACATATGCACGTATCTATATAGTATATATGCAGATGTGCAGTGTAAAAGGCTGTTTTTAACATTGTTGAGTGAGGGGAGGGGCATCCTAACCCAATCGAAGCTTCGCCAAATTTGGGGAGCAAACACTATTTCTGCTCATAGTGTAAAGCCGGGAGCAAAACTGTTGGTACCCTGATCCGAATGACGTTCTTGGTGTCTTCACAGAGGGCAGGGAATAGGTCCCTGACTTCCTTTCACTTGGTGCCTCTGAATGGAGAGCTCGAGATTTCTGCTTGTCTGGTGCTGCCTGTCTGAGGCACGGGAAGCCTTTGACACACAGGCCAGTTATTCTGAAATACCAGAAGGGATGGGGAGCGGTCAGTCGCATGCCAAGTGGCTGCCTATGGCCGTTCTTGGCCTCTCAGTGGCAAGGGTGAATTTTCTTGAATGCCTTCCTTGCCCACCTCGGGCTTGGAATTTCCAAGTATTGCACGTCGGTGGCTTCTCCGGATTTTTTCCTTGCTGTACCTAGACAACGGATGTCGTATGTAGCCGTGGCGTGTTTTCCTGGCACGGAGACAGGGGCGTAGTTTGGTCACCAAGACTGGGGGGGGTGGGTGAGCTTCAGATTTCCCAACAATCACTCGGATGTCTTGTTAACCTAAATTATAGACCAGAAGGGCGAAAGAGAGGGACTTAGGGTCATATGTACGAACACTTTTTCCCATAGACACAGAATGGGTAAAAACCTTTGCTACATCTGGCCCTTAGAGAGCAGTGGAAAAGGAGACTATTATGTGGTGGGGGTACTAAGGGCCAGATGTATGAAAGCATTTTGCATTCGCAAACGGTACGAATGCCCGTTTGCAAATGCAAAATGCCAGTTCAGAATGTATGAAATACATTCTGAACGCAATGTTAAGGAATCACTAAAATAGCGATTCCTTAAAATTGCGACCCTGTTTAGAGAGTCCCAAATTGCGACTCTCTAAATTAGAAATCGCTAATAAGGATTCCTTATTTGCGATTTCTTAGCACATGTATGAAGCAATTCCTAAATGCAATTTTGGCATTTAGGAATCGCTAATTACCACCAAGTTGAACTTGGTGGTAACCATGTGCAAAATTTAAAAATGCATTTAAAATGCATTTTTAAATTGTACATGTAAAGCACACATTCCCTTTTGGCATGTGTGTACCTTACATGTCCCCAAAAGGGGTGCAGCAGAGGGGGCCTTAGGCCCTCAGCACCTTGGGGTTTTGCATTTCCAAAATTGCGATTTCTGGTTAAGAAATCGCAATTTTGGAAATGCAAAAAATTCACAGATATGGGCCAACAGGCCTATAGCTGCGAATGGGACCGGTATCGTAATTTGCGATTCGGTAATAGCATTTGCGATTTTTAAGAAATTGCTATTAACGAATCGCAAATGTGATACATGGCCCTTTGCGAGTCGGTAATAGCGATTTCTTAAAAATCGCTATTTCCGAATCACAAAGGGCCGTGATGATACATCTGGCCACAAGTGAGAGGAAATATAATATTTGGTAAAATAACCAACATTTTAAAGACTTTCAAAACGGAGTGACAGTGAGTGCGCGCGCGCCTTTTTGTCTGTGTGTGTGTGTATGGAAAATGGCTTGTGAAAACTGACAGACCCCTCATCATGGCTGAGAGCAGCTGTACCCAACTACTAAACTGATAATATATTTATTAGGGCGGGGGTTGAACACTCCAAACACCCACTGAAGCTACACCCCTGCAGGGAAGCTGGGCGATTCGGGCCAGTCTTGTCCATTTGCCTTTTCGTGTCTTTGGAAGGCGGCCAGGCGTGGCCAGGCTTTCCAGAACAATATGGCGGCGCTTCGGGCCTGGGCAGGCAGAATCCGCCGTCTAGGGACATGTCCCGTTCAATGGAGCTTTATTGGCAGCGGTCACAGATTTACAAGGACTGTCAGCGCGCCCTCTGTTCGCCTGGGGAGAGGGGGTGTGGTCAGGAAGTTGGACTGCATGGCATGCTTGCCCCAGCTGTGAGGCAGGACCCCGCCTGGCCAGGCGCTGAAGGGAGGGGAGCTTCGATTTATGACCTGCCACACGGATGAGACTCACACTGGTGGGGGTCCTGGTAAAAGGAAGAGAGTGGAGCATTTATGGCCCCCCATCTGGTGTCCATTCACTTGATAGTTTTATGGCTTTAACTTCCACAGTCACTGTGTCCCATTTGGTCGCCCAGATCTGAATTCAAGCTGTTAAGAAGCAGACATCCTGGGACGAGGGAGGAAGGAAGGGACAATGGTGTTTGTCACAGGGCACTGGAAACCAACCCCCAGCTCCCTCGCGCCTAAAGAGGAGACGGGTGGGTCACTGGATGAGGTCTGGCCGACTAGGTCGCATGTAGAAGAGGTCCATGGGAAATAACTTGCAGAAGGTCCAGAATTGCGGTTGCCTTCTCCCCCATCTTTCCCAGGACAATCCCATTTTAATTCCAGGGGTAGGCTTTCATTGGATAGCCATTGGCTTCCCGGAAGTTGTAGTCTGTGATTGTTTCCATTGGACCATTTAGACAAACACAAGCCCACGGCCGGAAGAGCGCTTTTGTTTTTTAAGAAAAGTTTTTAGTACTTTTTCAGACTTCAGAGAAGTACAGCTATATCACAAGATTATAGAATGCCATTCTGGTAAAACATGGTTCATGCAACCATATATGTATGAAGCATGGAACGGAAAGGAAAATTACGGTGTCCTTCTAATGATTCCCATGCCGAGGTACTGTCTCTGTCGTGGGGCCATGATGGTTGCAGTGGTTCTGATGGTGGCAGTGGGTCTGATGGTTGTGGGGGAAGTATGACAGGAGGAGCCATTTGTGATGGGTTACACGTATCCGCAGGTGGCTGTGACAAACCAGCGGGGTGAGCTCTGGTGTCTATCGGGGTGTAGGGACAAATACAACTCGTAATGGAACGGGCTATTGGGGTGGAGGGCAAGTTAGGTGGGCGGGCCTGTGTATCCATGTAGCCAGGGAACCGGTGGGAGGGATGTGATGATCTCCGGGGGAGATGCTGATGGTACCTGGAGGAGTGCCGGGAGTACTGGGGCCGCGAGGGAAAGCGGAGTAGGTTAGGTCGGGTCAGGAGCCCAAGACTTTGATTGGGAGCGCCCAGGGGGTTTCATCAGTAGAGAGAGTAACGCATCACAGTTGCGGGGCTGTGGGGCGGCTTCTCAGGCCACTGGGTGCTAGGCCTATACGGATTAGGCCAACTGAGTATGCGTAAATCCAGCCTAATGACAGACGCCATTATTTTCTGACACTGACGGTGCCACAAATCAGAATTAAAAAAAATTGTGAGCAAATTGACATGGCTAAAAGACAATTCTAAGGGCATCATTACGAGTTGCCGCCCGGGATTCAGAGGGGTGGTTCCGGATGGCCCAGGAACGGAGACTAACATGTGGATTTCCGATTGTAGGCCCTCTTGGACTGACAGTTTCCAACTTCTACCAATTGGTTAAAAATGTCAGTGGGCCAGCATATGGCTGAACTGGGTGCAGAACAGTAGCTGGTAAAACTAAAGTTTTTATTCATGCTCCCCCCCCTTAAATCTGAGTTCAGGAACACCGGACCACTTAGATCTTGTGGGGGGCTTTGCACCCCCTTGTATGTGATGTACCGAATAGCACATTTCTAGGCGCTGTGCTAGATCTACCCCCTTTATGTTATCCATACCCATCTGTCTTCCATTCCTTGGAGTCCCAACCTGAGCCCCTGGTTGGTTTGAAGAACTACTGAATATATGATAAAAGTTGTTGAATTGGCGCCCAGCTGAATTCTACCTGGGCTGCTGGTGGTATTCTAGTCCACCGTTGGTTCCGTGGTGGTACTCACAGACCTCACTGTAGCATTGGCCCTTGTATTTGGGCCAACCCACCCTGCATTGTTTTGCAGGTGTCGACCACAGGATGCCCCTCATGCTTGGGACGTATGTAATTGCCCAGGCATGACGTATCCTAGGGTACATAAGCGCAGTGCGAAAAGTTTAGGTTACGTGTAACGCATTTTATGCCAGCATAGAGTGACCATAAAAGATAACCAACAGCTTCGGTGTCATTCTTTCCCAACGCTGCAACGACCCGACAATTGGCGACGAGGAGGCGAAGCCCACTGCCTTACCTGCCCCAGGTCGTGACCCCTGGCTCTCCGCGCTCCTCCTCGGACAGCTGCAGAGACGCTGCCTGATCAACGGCGCTCCCGCGAGTGTCTCCAACCCGGGCTGCCAGATGCACTCCTGCTGGCCTACTCGCGGCGGCTCAGCACCACCGGCCTCGCCCTCCTGCAGTCCGCCTGGAGCCGCAGAGCATGATGCGGAGGTCCCCTGTCGGCGAACCTCCTGTGGCCCTGCACGGCCAGACCCATACTGCTTTGGGTGTTTTTCTAGATACATCTGCCGGCCCCTCTCACGGCCAAGGCATGCTGACAGATGTCCCAGGCCCATTCACTGCCTGACTCTCCCAACTCGCAGGCTCACCACCCCATGTGCAACGCCTGCATACAGTGGCTGCCTCACCCCAGTGTCTGCCAGCAGCTGAAGGAAGAGCCCGTCCACAACTTATCCTGCAAGCGCCTGCTCAGCCTGTACCCGGTGGGTGTGAAGATTATTTTTTTTTGTCTTCTCTTTCCCTTGTCTTCCTGCTCTGAGGGCCTGGTAATCTCCACCTTGTCCTGACTGTAGTGCCCAGCGCTACTCCGCCCACGTTGGTCGGCACACCTGACGTCAACGCCATGGCAGGTATCCCGGCCCTAGAGCCATTCACCGTGACCGGTGCCCGCCCACTCAGCCTGCTAGACGGAAGGCATGGCTGGAATGCCTCAAAACCTATTTTGAGGCCCTTGAGGTTAAAGGTGAACGGAAGAGGCCCCTACTTCTCCACCTAGGCAGGGCAGACATCCACAAGATTTCCAAGTCTGTGCAAGAGGCGAAACCACACACACGTACCTCACGCTGAAGGAGGCAATCACTGCACACTTCGAGCCCTACACCAACCCGGACTACCAACGCTTTCTGCTCAGTCAATCGCGCCAAACCACCAACGAGTCAGTTGACGTGTTCTATGCACGCTTAAGAGAGCTTGCCAGCACATGCACTTTGCCCGACGAGGAAGACAAAATTAGGGCTCGATTCATCCAAGGCTGTTCCTCGTCCAAACTTTGGGAGCGCATCCTACTGGAACCGGACATGAAGGTGAGACATCCTCACCCTAGGCTGCTCACAGGAGTTGTCTGAGACTAGAGCAGCACACATGGAACAGGCACCAAGTGTCCAAGTAAAGACAGAACTGGTCAATGCCGTGACGACAGTCACACAAAAAAGTAAGATTGATGCCCGAGAGGTAAGCCCAGAGAGAGTCTGCAAATGGTGCGGCAACCCACTACCTCACCTAGCAGGCTGCCAAGCCCGAGGAAAATAGTGTAGTGTGTGTGGCAAGCTAAACCACTTTGCGAAAGTCTGCCATCCGTGCCAAAGGCGCCCACCACCAGGAAGACCATCCGTGCAGTGACTGCATCTCCCAACACCGCATCCGACAGCGACATGGACGACGACCAACAGGTAGTTCACGTGGATACTCTGTCCGCCACCGACGACTGCCCACGTGTCAAGTAGATCTGCACCACCAGCGTGTTTCTGCCCTAATAGACACCGGGGCATCTATCAACCTCATGGCCGATGACGTATAATAAAACCTCACAAAACCACCGCCAATGAAACCCACAGCAGCACAAGTCCACGCTTTTGGGAGCAGACGGCCGCTTGATATAGGCAGTGTTTTCATCACAGACATCACTCACTGGGACTCAAAGATCACAACCAAAATCTATGTGTCACGAGAAGGGACAGGATTCTTGCTCAGCTGCAGTACTGCTCCAAACGCCACATAGATGAGTCAGTAGCCCCTGTGGCCCTCAGGCACAGGCTGGTAGCCTTCCATCTATGGCCCAAAGTCGAGAACAAACTCCTCATGCTAGAAAAGGCTGGCATCATCGAAAGGGCGTCGGGGCCCACTCCAGGGTGTCCCTCATCATAGTTGCAAAGAAACCCAAACAGCCAAACGCTGTCAGAATCTGTATGGACATGCGCCTCCCCAAACAAGCCATCAGAAGGGAGAGACATCGGACCCTAACCATCAACAACATCATGGGAGAACTCGCATGGTCCAAGTGGTTCTCCAAAATGGACCTTTGGTCGGGGTACCACCAGGTTGCCCTGCACCCTGCCTCACGCCCAATCACTACATTCTCCACCCATACAGGCCTCTGGAGGTACACCCGCCTAAATTTTGGCATCTCCAGCGCTGCCGAAGTGTTCCAACACACAGTCAAGGAAGTCCTACGAGGACTTGTGGGAGTCCTAAATGTCAGCGACGACATCCTAGTTCATGCCCCCACTCTGGAGGATCATCTGAGAAGAGTACGTGCTGTGTTTGAGATGCTGCGAGAGTGAGACCTAACGCTCTACAAAGACTAGTGCAAGATCCTTAAGAAGGACATAAGCTTCTTCGGCTAGCACTTCTTGGATCATGGCATCTGCCCAGAACCCCTCAAGGTCCGTGACATCCAGGAAGCCCCAGCACCTACATCCGCCTCCGAAGTCTGAAGTTTCCTGGGGATGGTCACATACTGTGGCCGGACATACAGGATCTATCGGACCTGACTGGCCCCTTCGAGTGCTGCCCCGGGCTGACCACCTGTGGGTATGGAACACTGAGCAAGAGAAGGCTTTTGAGGACACGAAGAAGGCCCTGTCTGCGGAAACCACCCTCGCATTTTTCGACCCCAGGCGAGAATCACAGCTGGCAGTAGATGCCAGCCCCACCGGACTAGGTGCCGTCCTGGTGCAGAAACAGGACCCTCACTCCAACAGAACAACAATATTCCCAAATAGAGTGGGAAGCCATCCCCATCCACTGGGGGTGTCACCATTTTCACATCTACCTCTACGGGAAGGCCTTCACTGTAATCACAGACCACAAACCTTTTCTACCACTCTTCAAGGGGTCATCCTCGAAACCTCTGCCACGGATCAAGAAGTGGATCCTGCAGCTGCAGGAGTACGACTTCAAAGTCGAGTATCAACCGGTCACCCGAAATCCAGCTGACTTCCTGTCTCGTCATGCTACCCAGCAGGAAGCTAAAGAAGAACAGGAGTCAGAAGAATATGTTCAACTAGTGGTTGACTGGGCTCGCCCACTGCCCATACCCCTTACGGAAGTGGTGGAAGCTACCAACCAGGATGGTTGCCTGCAAATGGCCATAGAAGCTACTAAGTCAGGAGACTGGCGCCCTCTGCAACACCCAGCGGCCTTCCGCACTGTAGACGCCCGGGGCAAGCTCCAAGCACTCTTCAGCATCAGGCACGAGCTGTCCATGAGCGAAGATGGATGCCTACTATGAGGATCCTGCCTCGTACTGCCCACCTGCCTGACGTCTAGAGAAGTGGTCCTAGTGCATGGAGCCCAACAGGGCATCGTCAAGTCGAATAACAGGCTCAGGAGCAAAGTCTGGTTCCCGGGCCTAGACCCGCAAGTGGAGGACGTAGTCAAGGGATGTGCAGTCTGCCAGGCCAGTGGGCCACCTGACCCTCCAGCGGCAGTCATCACGGTAGATGGCCCTACCACCCCGTGGGACAGAGTCAGTGCAGATTTCGGGAGTTTGCCTGATGGATCCCACATGCTTGTGGTAGTGGACGACTACTCGCGTTATCCGGAGGTGGAAATCGTGCAGTCCACATCAGCTATGGCGGTCATCCCGAAAATGGAGAAGCTGATGGCCACACATGGCCTATTCAGCGAAGTCCGCACTGACAGAGGGCCCCCTTTCAAAAGCCAGGAGTGGGCCAAGTTCCTAAGATCACAAAACACCTGACACTGCTGCATCACACCCAGATGGCCGCAGGCAAATGGGGAGGTGGAACGATTTGTAAAAACCCTAACAAAGGTGATCCGAATCGCTGTGGCCGAGTCGCAGAACATTGAAAGCTTCATTTACACATTCGTCCGGGAGTACCGGGTCACACCCCTGTCACCACCGGAGTTGCCCAAAGCCAACTCTGTTTTGGTCGGTGTAACAGACACCATACCACACCACCCAGCGTGGGCAGCGCAACCAGAACCCCACAACCATTCGGTCCATAGGAAATCACACACCAATTCGTCTGCCTCGAGGAGGCGGCGAGCCCGCCTGGTATCAGTCCAAGTCAGAGACGCCGTCCTAGTCAAAGACCGCCACCCAGGAGGGAAGTTACGGTTGCCGTTCAAAGTCGACCCGTGGGTGGTGACCGCAGTAAAGGGGACTATGGTGACTGCAACTAAGGGACCAGCGACTGTGACCCGAAATGTGTCCTTTTTCAAACGACTCTCGGCCGCAACCCGGCCAAGAGGAAATAGCCATGGCAATGCGACACCCGAAGAGCCTGATGACCAGGACGCCACTCAACCGTGCCTTTGCACGCCCATTTTGGAGGGGCACCTGACAACAGCAACCACTGTTCCAGACCCGCGAGAAGCGTCATGCTCCCTGCAGCCCGAGCCACTGAACACTAACACAGAGCCCCGACAGCCAGCCAGGAGGCACGGGGGGCGTTATCACCTGAGGCAGAACCCCAACCCCTCGACACTAAGCTGACTTTGCAGTAGACTGAGATTCTCCCACCCTGTTACCCAGGGCTGGTGCGCACTGGGCACACATACCCCAGTCTCTCTAGACATATCCTTTTTCTAATTTTTCATCATGCATGTCTTGTTCTAAGTTGTGTTTTGTTTTTTTGTTTCTCTCCAGTTGGGGAGGAGTGTAGCATTGGCCCTTGTATTTGGGCCAGCCCACCCTGCACTGTTTTGCAGGTGCCGACCATAGGATACCCCTCATGCATGGGCCGTATGTAACTGCCCAGCCATGACGTATCTTAGGGTACATTAGCACGGCGCGAAAAGTTTAGTGTACGTTTAACACATTTTATGCCAGCGAAGAGTGACAATAAAAGATAGCGTCCATAAACCTACCAATGGCTTCGGTGTCCTTCTTTGCCAACGCCGCAACGACCCGACACTCACCACAACCACCCTCCATGAGGCCTTAACTGCCCGACTCCAGATAAAGTAGTGTAGCAAGGATGCTATCGGTCCTCGTGCAAACAAGTAAAGTGGCCAATTTGACTGCTGTTGGAATAGTATTACAGCAATTTACAGGGTTTAGTAGGGTCCTCAGGGGCCGTGCCCTAGTGACACTGCACCGGCTGCACAAATTGTCGTCCAGATACAACTGGAAATACGTGCAAACGGAAACCCCGCCTGACGCTGCAGCCCTCATATGCAGAACCATGGCCAGTGGAAAGAACAGCATTTTCACCTTTTGAACTTACGAGGTGCTCTCTACAGGCAATGGGATCTGGAGAAAGCGAACATGGTGGGCCCTGAATGGCTCAGTGAGATCCCGGAAACAAACAATATGACAGTTTGTAGGGGTAAAACAGGAGTCCATGTGGCTGTACTTGAACGAGGAGACAGTACAGGCCTGGCGGTCGCCGCGCCCTCATAGGATTGGTTTGTCTGTGCAGTGGTACACTTGAGGCCGGGTTTCGCTCGCGCTCGCTGTGCGCACAGACCGAAGAGCATCCCACCTGGAGGGTTCCTCTCGCCTCGGTCTCTGCTCCACGGGCTGAGGCGCTCGCTGCCTGCAATAACCGCGAGAAGGTGAGGGATAACAAACGGCGAGTCTTTAAATTGTTAATGGGTTTCATGTTCTTGTCACATGGAGGGTTTGTTCCCTTTTATAAACTCGTAGCTTTTGGTTGACATTGCTTTTATGTGAGCCATCAGCAGCCCGGCGATGGTGTTCTGTGTTGGACCATTACTGCATGATTGCATTCGCAGTAAAGGAGGGAGCGGCGGCAGTAAATCTGCGGCCGGAGATTTAAGGCCTGTAACTCCGGTGTAGGCCTCGGCGCTCCTGCGCAGCTCCCGGGGCTGAGTTATACCATCCACCGCGGTGCTGGACTGGCTTTCCCGGCTGTAATCCACTGCGCGGCGCCCTCGCCCCACGCTCTGCCCCGTGCACGGCCCTGCGCAGCGCACTCTGATCTGTGCACGAAGCACTCCTGCTGCGCCACGCACTGCCCTGCGCAGAGCACACTCATCTGTGCACGAAGCGCTCTCCTGCTGCTCCTCGCTCTGCCCTGTGCACGGAACACTGCCCTGCGCAGCATACTCTGACCTGTGCACGGAACACTCTCCCACTGCTCTCCACGACCTGCCCTGTGCACGGAGCACTGCCGTGCGCAGCGCACTCTGATCTGTGCACAAAGCGCTCTCCTGCTGCTGCTCCACGACCTACCCTGTGCACGGAGCACTGCCCTGCACAGCGCACACCCATCTGTGCACGAAGCACTCCTGCTGCTCCACGCTCTGCCCTGTGCACGGAGCACTGCCCTGCGCAGCGCACACCCATCTGTGCACGAAGCACTCTCCTGCTGCTCCTCGCTCTGCCCCGTGCACGGACCACTGCCCTGCGCATCGCACACTCATCTGTGCACGAAGCACTCTCCTGCTGCTGCTCTACGACCTGCCCTGTGCACGGAGCACTGCCTTGCGCAGCGCACTCTGATCTGTGCACAAAGCGCTCTCCTGCTGCTGCTCCACGACCTGCCCTGTGCACGGAGCACTGCCCTGCGCAGCGCACTCTGATCTGTGCACGAAGCACTCCTGCTGCGCCACGCTCTGCCCCGTGCACGGAGCACTGCCCTGCGCAGCGCACTCTGATCTGTGCACGAAGCACTCCTGCTGCGCCACGCACTGCCCTGCGCAGAGCACATTCATCTGTGCACGAAGCGCTCTCCTGCTGCTCCTCGCTCTGCCCTGTGCACGGAACACTGCCCTGCGCAGCATACTCTGACCTGTGCACGGAACACTCTCCCACTACTCTCCACGACCTGCCCTGTGCACGGAGCACTGCCGTGCGCAGCGCACTCTGATCTGTGCACAAAGCGCTCTCCTGCTGCTCCACGACCTGCCCTGTGCACGGAGCACTGCCCTGCACAGCGCACACCCATCTGTGCACGAAGCACTCCTGCTGCTCCACGCTCTGCCCTGTGCACGGAGCACTGCCCTGCGCAGCGCACACCCATCTGTGCACGAAGCACTCTCCTGCAGCTCCTCGCTCTGCCCCGTGCACGGACCACTGCCCTACGCAGCGCACACTCATCTGTGCACAAAGCACTCTCCTGCTGCTGCTCTACGACCTGCCCTGTGCACGGAGCACTGCCTTGCGCAGCGCACTCTGATCTGTGCACAAAGCGCTCTCCTGCTGCTGCTCCACGACCTGCCCTGTGCACGGAGCACTGCCATGCGCAGCGCACTCTGATCTGTGCACGAAGCGCTCTCCTGCTGCTGCTCCATGACCTGCCCTGTGCACGGAGCACTGCCCTGCACAGCGCACACCCATCTGTGCACGAAGCACTCCTGCTGCTCCACGCTCTGCCCTGTGCACGGAGCACTGCCCTGCGCAGCGCACACCCATCTGTGCACAAAGCACTCTCCTGCTGCTCCTCGCTCTGCCCCGTGCACGGACCACTGCCCTGCGCAGCGCACACTCATCTGTGCACGAAGCACTCTCCTGCTGCTGCTCCACGACCTGCCCTGTGCACGGAGCACTGCCTTGCGCAGCGCACTCTGATCTGTGCACAAAGCGCTCTCCTGCTGCTGCTCCACGACCTGCCCTGTGCACGGAGCACTGCAGTGTGCAGCGCACTCTAATCTTTGCACGAAGCACTCTCCTGCTGCTCCACGCTCTGCCTTGTGCACGGAACACTGCCCTGCGCACCACACTCTGACCTGTGCACGGAACACTCTCCTACTGCTCTCCACGACCTGCCTGTGCACGGAGCACTGCCCTGCGCAGCGCACTCTGTTCTGTGCACAAAGCACTCTCCTATTGCTCCACGACCTGCCCTGTGCACGGAACACTGCCCTGCACAGCACACACTGACCTGTGCACGGAACACTCTCCTACTGCTCCCCACGACCTGCCTGTGCACGGAGCACTGCCCTGCGCAGCGCACTCATCTGTGCACAAAGCACTCTCCTATTGCTCCACGACCTGCCCTGTGCACGGAACACTGCCCTGCACAGCACACACTGACCTGTGCACGGAACACTCTCCTACTGCTCCCCACAACCTGCCTGTGCACGGAGCACTGCCCTGCGCAGCGCACTCATCTGTGCACAAAGCGCTCTCCTATTGCTCCATGACCTGCCCTGTGCACGGAACACTGCCCTGCACAGCACACACTGACCTGTGCACGGAACACACTGCCGTGTGCAGCACACTCTGACCTGTTCACCAAACACTCTCCTGCTGCTCTCCGTGACCTGCACTGTGCACGGAGCCTTGCCCTGCGCAGCACACTCATCTGTGCACGAAACACTCTCCTGCTGCTGCTCCACGACTTGCCCTGTGCACGGAGCACTGCCATGTGCAGCGCACACTGACCTGTGCACAGAACACACTGCCGTGTGCAGCACACTCTGACCTGTACACCAAACACTCTCCTGCTGCTCTCCGTGACCTGCACTGTGCACGGAGCCTTGCCCTGCGCAGCACACTCATCTGTGCACGAAACACTTTCCTGCTGCTGCTCCACGACCTGCCCTGTGCACGAAGCACTGTGCACAAAGCGCTCTCCTGCTGCTGTACCACGACCTGCACTGCGCACGGAACACTGCCCTGCGCAGCATACTCTGACCTGTGTATGGAACACTCTCCTACTGCTCTCCACGACCTCCCCTGGGCACGGAGCACTGCCCTGCGCAGCGCACTCTGCCCTGTGCACGGAACACTCTCCTACTACTCCATGACCTGCCCTGTGCACGGAACACTGCCCTGCACAGCACACTCTGACCTGTGCACGGAACACTCTCCTACTGCTCTCCGCGACCTGCCCTGTGCACGGAGCACTGCCCTGCGCAGCGCACTCTGATCTGTGCAAGAAGAGCTCTCCTGCTGCTGCTCCACGACCTGCCCTGTGCACGGAGCACTGCCCTGCGCAGCGCACTCCGATCTGTGCACGAAGCGCTCTCCTGCTGCTGCTCTGCTGCTCCACGACCTGCCCTGTGCACGGAGCACTGCCCTGCACAGCGCACTCTGATCTGTGCACGAAGTGCTCTCCTGCTGCTCCACGACCTGCCCTGTGCACAGAGCACTGCCCTGCGCAGCGCACTCTGATCTGTGCACGAAGCGCTCTCCTGCTGCTGCTCCACGACCTGCCCTGTGCACGGAGCACTGCCTTGTGCAGCGCACTCAGATCTGTGCACGAAGCGCTCTCCTGCTGCTGCTCCACGACCTGCCCTGTGCACGGAGCACTGCCGTGTGTAGCGCACTCTGATCTGTGCACAAAGCACTCTCCTATTGCTCCACGACCTGCCCTGTGCACGGAACACTGCCCTGCACAGCACACACTGACCTGTGCATGGAACACTCTCCTACTGCTCTCCACGACCTGCCCTGTGCACGGAGCACTGCCATTTGCAGCACACTCTGACCTGTGCACAGAACACACTGCCGTGTGCAGCACACTCTGACCTGTACACCGAACCCTCTCCTGCTGCTCCACGCTCTGCCTTGTGCACGGAACACTGCCCTGCGCACCACACTCTGACCTGTGCACGGAACACTCTCCTACTGCTCTCCACGACCTGCCTGTGCACGGAGCACTGCCCTGCGCAGCGCACTCATCTGTGCACAAAGCGCTCTCCTATTGCTCCATGACCTGCCCTGTGCACAGAACACTGCCCTGCACAGCACACACTGACCTGTGCACGGAACACTCTCCTACTGCTCTCCACGACCTGCCCTGTGCACGGAGCACTGCCATGTGCAGCGCACACTGACCTGTGCACAGAACACACTGCCGTGTGCAGCACACTCTGACCTGTACACCAAACACTCTCCTGCTGCTCTCCATGACCTGCACTGTGCACGGAGCCTTGCCCTGCGCAGCACACTCATCTGTGCACGAAACACTCTCCTGCTGCTGCTCCACGACCTGCCCTGTGCACGAAGCACTGTGCACAAAGCGCTCTCCTGCTGCTGCTCCACGACCTGCACTGCGCACGGAACACTGCCCTGCACAGCATACTCTGACCTGTGTATGGAACACTCTCCTACTGCTCTCCACGACCTCCCCTGTGCACAGAGCACTGCCCTGCGCAGCGCACTCTGACCTGTGCACGGAACACTCTCCTACTGCTCCATGACCTGCCCTGTGCACGGAACACTGCCCTGCACAGCACACTCTGACCTGTGCACGGAACACTCTCCTACTGCTCTCCGTGACCTGCCCTGTGCACGGAGCACTGCCCTGCGCAGCGCACTCTAATCTGTGCACGAAGCGCTCTCCTGCTGCTCTCCACGACCTGCCCTGTGCACGGAGCACTGCCCTGCGCAGCGCACTCTAATCTGTGCACGAAGCGCTCTCCTGCTGCTCTCCACGACCTGCACTGTGCATGGAGCACTGCCCTGCACAGCACACTCATCTGTGCACGAAACACTCTCCTGCTACTGCTCCACGACCTGCCCTGTGCACGAAGCACTGCCCTGCGCAACACACTCATCTGTGCACAAAGCGCTCTCCTGCTGCTGCTCCACGACCTGCACTGCGCACAGAATACTGCACTGCGCAGCATACTCTGACCTGTGTATGGAACACTCTCCTACTGCTCTCCACGACCTGCACTGTGCATGGAGCACTGCCCTGCGCAGCACACTCATCTGTGCACGAAACACTCTCCTGCTGGTGCTCCACGACCTGCCCTGTGCACGAAGCACTGCCCTGCGCAACACTCATCTGTGCACAAAGCGCTCTCCTGCTGCTGCTCCACGACCTGCACTGCGCACGAAACACTGCCCTGCGCAGCATACTCTGACCTGTGTATGGAACACTCTCCTACTGCTCTCCACGACCTCCCCTGTGCACGGAACACTGCCCTGCACAGCACACTCTGACCTGTGCACGGAACACTCTCCTACTGCTCTCCGCGACCTGCCCTGTGCACGAAGCACTGCCCTGCGCAGCGCACTCTGACCTGTGCACGGAACACTCTCCTACTGCTGTCCACGACCTGCCCTGTGCACGGAGCAGTGCTGTCCGCAGCGCACTCTGATCTGTGCACAAAGCACTCTCCTACTGCTCCACGACCTGCCCTGTGCACGGAGCAGTGCCCTGCGCAGCGCACTCTGATCTGTGCAAGAAGCGCTCTCCTGCTGCTGCTCCACGACCTGCCCTGTGCACAGAGCACTGCCGTGCGCAGCGCACTCTGATCTGTGCACGAAGCGCTCTCCTGCTGCTGCTCCACGACCTGCCCTGTGCACGGAGCACTGCCGTGTGCAGCTCACTCTGATCTGTGCACAGAACACACTGCCGTGTGCAGCACACTCTGACCTGTACACGAACACTCTCCTGCTGCTCTCCACGACCTGCACTGTGCACGGAGCACTGCCCTGCGCAGCACACTCATCTGTGCACGAAGCACTCTCCTGCTGCTGCTCCACGACCTGCCCTGTGCACGAAGCACTGCCCTGCGCAACACACTCTGACCTGTGCATGGAACACTCTCCTACTGCTCTCCACAACCTGCCCTGTGCACGTTGCACTGCCATGTGCAGTGCACTCTGATCTGTGCACAAAGCACTCTCCTGCTTCTCTCCATGACCTGTCCTGTGCACGGAGCACTGCCCTGCGCAGCACACTCTAATCTGTGCACAAAGCGCTCTCCTGCTGCTGCACCACTACCTGCCCTGTTCACGGATCACTGCCCTGCGCAGCGCACTCTGACCTGTGCACGGAACACTCTCCTACTGCTCTCCACGACCTGCGCTGTGCACGGAGCACTGCAGTGCGCAGCGCACTCTGACCTGTGCACGGAACACACTGCTGTGTGCAGCACACTCTGACCTGTGCACCGAACACTCTCCTACTGCTCTCCACAACCTGCCCTGTGCACAGAGCACTGCCGTGCGTAGCACACTCTGATATATGCACAAAGCACTCTCCTGCTGCTCTCCACGACCTGCCCTGTGCACGGAGCACTGCCCTGCGCAGCACACATCTGTGCACGAAGTGCTGTCCTGCCGATGCTCCACGACCTGCCCTGTGCACGAAGCACTGCCCTGCGCAACACACTCATCTGTGCACGAAGCGCTCTCCTGCTGCTGCTCCACGACCTGCACTGCGCACGGAGCACTGCCCTGCGCAGTGCACTCTGACCTGTGCATGGAACACTCTCCTACTGCTCTCCACGACCTGCCCTGTGCACGGAGCACTGCCATGCGCAGTGCACTCTGATCTGTGCACAAAGCACTCTCCCACTGCTCCACGACCTGCCCTATGCACGGAACACTGCCCTGCGCAGCACACTCTGCCTTGTGCACGAAACACAAAACAATCCTACTCTCCACACTGTTCCTTTGTACAATACGATGTCATGCTCTCCACACTCTTACCTGTGCGCAAAACACTGTCCTCTCAACACTCTGACCAGTACATGACAGTGTCCTACGCTTCACAATCTAAATGGGGCCAGTCACAGCTCCCCAGCGGCTCCAGGCCCCTCTTGCCTGCCGCTGACAGCGCCGCCTGAATTCCTGAGCCTGACTGCGACAGCTCCGCCTTCATTCCTGAGCCTGAGTGCTACAGCTCCAGCTTCATTCCTGAGCCTGAGTGCTACAGCTCCACCAACATTCCTGAGCCTGATTGCGAAAGCGCCGCCCACATTCCTGAGCCTGATTGTTTCTGCTGACTCCCCTGCCCATGCCGCCACTGGGCCACTGCCGCTGACGCCCTCCCACCAAGGCCCCTTCCACCGTCCAGGACATATATTGGAGGCTGCAGTGCAGCTGTGCTGCTGGCGCGTCAAAAGCAAGCCCGTCCATGCCCATCCACACCTGGAGCGCACCCAGTGCCAGGACCCCTGGTCCTCCCACCCCCCTACCGCTACACCACCACGGAGCTCCAGGCCCTGAACATCAGACCCCTTATCGACAGCTGCTTCACAGCCTCCCCACGCTCCACCAAAGGACCCTTCGCCTGCCTACACTGCTGTTTCTCCTGCGATGGGGCCCACCTGCGCACACTAATGCCCCCACTGCACCAACACAGAAGACTGCGAACAACCAAGCACCACTCCAGTGCAACCTGCTAAAAGCCCGCTCCTTATGCAAACATGCCACGGAAATCTCGGACACCATCTGCACCCACGACCCGCATGTCGCCTTAATTACCGAAACATGGCTAACACCCTTCTCAAACCCCAACATCACCACAGCCACCCCTGATGGCTACAAGATGATACACTGAGACCGCACCAACGAACATGGTGGGGGCATCGTCATCATCTTCAAGGAAACCATCCAGTGCACCATCACCAATGACGACCCAGTGCCCCTCATGGAGCACCTCATCTTCCGACTCCAGACTGATGCCAACACCACAGTGCGAGGCACCCTCGTATACAGACCTCCGGGACCATGTTCAGCCTTCTGCAACGCTATCGGCAACCTCATCGCCCCCCTCGCCATCGACTGCCGCCACTACGTCCTCCTTGCCGATCTCAATTTCCGCCTTAATGACCCTAACAACACCAATTCCACTTCCCTCATAGAGAACCTCAGCAATATTGCCTCACCCAACTGGTTATCAAACCCATGTATAAAGCTGGACGTCATCTTCACTTCTAGCGACCGAATCGGTTTCACCCACGTGACTGATCTCACCTGGACCGACCACATCACAGTCCACTTTACCATCTCCATTTCCCAGCACCCCACTTCCAAGCACCTCAGCACCCCCCACCGAAGCTGGGGCAAGGTAACCAAGACCCTATGGGCACAGGCCGTAGACACCGCACAAACCAAGCCTATGGCAGACCTCGACCTCAACCAGTCAGGCCAAAACTAGCAAATCCGCTTACAGTCGCCCTGCTGAAACCAGCTAAAACCAACAACACCTCCAAGCCAGGGAGATGGTACACTTTGGAGCTCAGAAACCCCAAACGTGACTGCCACCGACTCTAGAAACAATGGGGCGTGACCAAAACCCCCTCCGACAGCCACCTACAAGGCAGCCCTCAACAACTACTGCCACCACATCAAGGCAGCAAAAAGAGCAGCAACCACTGCCCGCATCGACACTGCAGCCAACCACACGAAAGAATCATGAAGGAATTCTCTACCCCGATAGCCACAGAGATCACCATCCACCCATCCCAGGAAGCATGCAGCACCCTCTCAGACTACTTCCACAGCAAGATCAGCACCATATACAACAATTTCCACCCGACCCCCCCCCCACCGCCAGCCTAGACATCTCTCAAGTAGCGAACACCATCCAGACGATAACCTTTTGGTCCGCAATTACTGCACAGAGCACCGCAGCCATCATGTCACCCATTGACTGTGGCACCCACTGATCCCTGCCCCCACCGGCTTTTCAACCTCAGAGCCAACACTATTAGCATGGAACTAACCCGCATCCTCAACACCTTCATCTCCACAACAACCTTCCCAGTCAAATGGAAGCACACTGAGGTCAGACCTCTCTTAAAGAAACCTCCACTGACCCCAGCGACCTCAAAAAGTACAGACCGATCTCCCTGCTTCCCTCCGCAGCCAAAGTGCTTGAGAAAGCCATCAAGCAACAGCACACGTCTACCTCAAACAAAACCACCTTCTTGAAACCTCACAATTAGGATTCCGGGCCAACCACAGCACGGAGACTGCACTGATCGCTGCCACAGACAACATCAGGACCCTCCTCGACTGAGTAGAGTTGGCAGCTCTGATCCTTCTGGACCTCTCTGCAGCATTTGATACAGTCTCCCACCACACGCTCCTCAACAGACTCCACAACATGAATATTCAACAATATGCCCTTCAGTGGGTCACCTCTTTCCTCTCAGGCCGTACTCAGAGCATCCGCCTTTCTCCCTTCACTTCTATACCCAAGAACATCACCTGCAGTGTTCCCCAAGGATCCTCCCTCAGCTCAACCCTGTTCACATCTACATGACCCCCCCATGCAGACATCATCAGATTCTACGTGCTCAACATAGTGTCCTATGCCGACGACCCTCAACTAATCCTCTCACTCAAGAACCCCCACTATCCCAAAGCCAACTTTTGTTACGCCATGACCAATGTAGCAACATGGATGAAAAACAGCTGCCTCAAACTGAACACTGACGGAAGTCCTGATCTTTGGGAAGAACACCTCCATATGGGACCCCAGCTGGTGGCCAGCATAACTTGGACCAATGCCCTCTCCATCAGACCATGCATAAAACCTCCGCATCATTCTCGACCGTGAATGTCATCAGTAATGTCACTGACCACGTCATGAGTGATGTTAAATTTGAGGTCATAAGCAGTGCATTACGGGAGCACAAGTTATAGTTAGCTCAGGTAACTATAACTGTTGGATTTCTACGGTTTTGGCCGAGTAAATTCAGAACCTAACTATAACGTCCATGTAACCTTTGATTTTTTTTCGGTGAATTTCTAAGTTTTTTAAAATTCTGTTTCCTAATTATAACATCCCTGTAATCTTTGTTTATTCAGTATTGATGCAGGCATGAATTAGCAGAAAATAGGAACTAAAATTAAAGATAGCTTCAAACTGGGGGCTCCATGATATATGTGGGGTCCAGGGCCTCAAATATTCATAAGACCACACTGTCCTAGAAACCACACTCTGACCTGTGTACCCTTCATACTCCAACAGAGTTCTGCTTGCCGCATTCATCCCTCAGTCTGCTCTGTGCACAAAACACTGTCCTGCGTTCACGCTCTGACTTGTGCATGAAACACTGTGGTGGGCCACGCTCTGCCACGTTCGCCCCAATATGCTGGCCACATTCTGCCATCTTTGTGAAATGATGTTCTGCACATGAAACAGTCTGTCATACCCCACTCTATCCTCCTCACAAAACACTATCTTACTCTCAATACTCTCACCTGTGCACGAAACACTGCCCTCCAAGCCCCTCTGTACCTTGCTGTCAACACACTGCCATGTTTGCCACTCCGTACTCTCTTCACCACACTCAGCATTCACCATTCTGACCTGTGCACTAAACACTGCCCTACACAGGAAACACTGCCCTGCTTGCGACACTCTGTCCTTCACCCTACACGCTGCACTGCTCACAAATTAGGGCCCTTCTTCTCATAATTTGAGCTGCTCATGAAATACTGCTCTGCTGGCCACACTCTGGCCCACTCTCCACTCTGTCTTGCTGTCAGGCCACTGATTTGCTCACCCCAGTCAGCTCTGCTAGCCAGACACTGCCCAGGGCACTGCACCGTGTTCATTTTGTCACAAACCACACGTCTTTCCCACATACTGCCTTGCTCTCAACACTCTACCCTGCTCCCCACACTCAACATTTCTGGCACACTCTGTTCTACTTGCAACACACCATAGCAGGCAGGACAGGGCGAGGCAAGCGACACACAGTGCCCTGCTCAAAACTCACCGAGATGGTCACGAAACCTAGCCATGCTCACCACAGTGTCTTGCAGCACTGCACACCCCACGCCTCCCACTTGGCCCCACGCACACTCCACTGAGTTCCTGGCACCCAGTGTGCCCATACATCCCACACGGCTATCCTCTGGTCTGCTCGCCACATACTGCCCTCTTCACCCTTCTGTCCTGTGCACATAAACCTGCTCTGCTTTCCACTCCATGCCATCCTCAGTGTCCTGGGGATACAACAAATTGCTCTTCTCGCCACACACTATCCTTCTCACTGATTTCTGTCCACACAACACTTTAGCTTTCTTGCCAAATTCTCTAGTACATAGTTTGCCCTACTTGCCACACTCGATACTTCTTGCATATTCTGCTCTGCTTGTTGCACTCTGCACATCTAGCCGCACTCTGCCCTATTCACCACACACTGCGCTGCTTGCCATTCATTGGTATGTTTCCGGCACGTAGCCATGTTCACCAAAATCTCTTGGGCCCCAGGCATCCCACTGAGCCTAGTGTACCTACTCTTCTTGCACACTCCTCTTGACTCCATGTATTCCACTTGACCACACACCTCACTGAGCTCTGCACCCACTGTGCCACTCTGCCCTGTGCTCCCCAGATTCTGCCCCAGACTCCACCATGATCAGCACACATCATTCCATGCCCAGCACTTCTCACACGCTGCTTACCACAATCCACTCACTTCACTTTACCCCACACACCACACTCTGCTTTGTGCACCTCACAGTGGCCACAGCGTCCCACCCTGGTCTGCTCATCACATTTCTTCTACATTGCACACTCCTTCACCACACTTTTCCCTACCCACTACACTCAAACTTGATCACTAGGCTCCATCTTGCTCACCTTGCTCCTTTATCTCACCACACACCTTCCTTTCCATCCATCTGCTTGTCTCTTTCTGCTCAGTGCACTGCATACTCTATCCTGCTCACAATACTTGCACCAGTGGCACCCACATGATTTCGCTCACCACTCCCCAACTACCAGCTTCGTACATAAAAGTATGTGAAAATAAATATTTACATCTAATAAAACACACACCTACTTTAGTGGAAGTAAAACCTGTGTAAGAACACACCCAACAGCCAGTCACACCAAGAATACACCCTGGGAGGCAACCATACACAGCCTGTATACAGGAAAGCAGCTACCCACAGGCAGGAACATACATCTACAGCCATGGGAACAACGATCCACACAAGGAAAGCAACACTCTCGCAGAGGAGTGCACACCTACAACCATTAAAACAGCCACCGACATCAAGAAAGAAATAACACCAAGGAGAGCAGCCATCCACACACAGGCAGACAACCATCGACGCAGAGAGCACATTTACACCAAGGAAAGCCACTATGTGATGAAATATGTGAAAATAAAGTTTTCAAGACCAATGAAACGTTTTGAATGTCAACTTAAATCTGAATAGTAGGACAAAGTATTTAACTGGGTTAGCGTTATAATGAGGGTGAGGGTAAGGTTCAGTGTTGTGTGAGGGATGTTTAAAATTAGGGCTGGTGTTTCAGTCAGGGTTGTGATCTAGTCTGGGTTTAGAAATCGTTTTAGGGTTAGGTTAGAGTTAGTGTAATATTGAAAATTGTGAAAAGGGTAAGTGTTACAACTCTATTTCAGTTTATTTATTTCAAACTTATGTTTTTAAATTTGTGGCTATTCTGGTATAAAATATATGCATTGTTACATTTTTAAGATTTTGTTTTAAAGATTAGGTTTTCCCAAAAACTGCTTTCTAACTTTTGTGTTCAAATGTATGACTTACAACAGGGAAATCGTCTAACAAAAAAAAAATTCTCCTACACTCATGGGAACAATTCTCCATACCAAGAACACACATACACATGTGACAATAACCATCCACACCAGAGGGAACAAACATCCATGCCAGAGCAAACCTACACGAAGGAAGTCATCCATGTAGCCGAAAAACATATCTAACAGTAGGTGAACAGCCTTTGACAGGAGCATCCACCTACACAAAGGATAACAAGCATCAATGCAAAGACCGCACAACTCCCTGATAGCATCCACAAACCTACTAGCTAACTTTATAGGCTGTCAGTCGATGGACGTGACTCAAGCCCTGTAAGTGACCTTCAAAATCGAAGCTTCAAATGTTCCAGCTCATGTGGCTGAAGGAATTCTTTCTTACCTTAAGACCCAGTGGGACTCTGATATTCCCTCTTCTTTTTGCTTCAAGTAGTTACTTTTTTGTTTTTTAGTTGTTTTGCAGTTTTATATAGGGCGGACTCTACCCGAAGGTATTGGAACGCTTTACTGAGCACCAGTTAAAATACACACAAGGTCACATTCATTTATTTATCAGACACAGGAAGATTAAGTGATTTGCCCAGAATCGCAGGATGTTAAGCCAAGGCTGGGACTCAAACCTGGTTCCACTGTTCCAAAGTCGGCATCTCTAGCCGTAATGCCACATAATCTCTACTTTCGCGAGGCTCCCAGTTTTCTTTGCCAGTACTTTGTAGAGCTGGCCAGAAATGTTCCCGGTCAGACACCACAATTGAGTTTGCCACCCTTCAGAACTGGCTGCATTAATAGTTCATGCTCGAGGGAGGGGAGGGTGAAGGGGGTGTCTTTACTGTGTACAGTAACTCATCTGGCATCACACTGCATTGCCAGAGGCTGGGCTGCAGGAGGTCATAAAACTCAGGAGCTGGCTGGAACAGTTCGTGTTTTATAACCCACTTGAGTCTTACATGCCCGAGGGGTCAAGTTCATAATAAGACTGGACTGTGTTAGTCCCTCACCACCAAACCCCACACAGACACAAGAACAAATGTTTTATTCTAGGAGCAGGAAAAACAAATTAGATTTTGTTAAAATAAAAAAGGAGGGGGGCATTAAACACTGGTCTGCAGTAATGTGCAAAGAAAATCACAATTCCTTGATTTCGTAAGTACCAGATGGGCCTGCAGCCCATTTTCAGGCGATTTAACCCAAATGTGCATCCATTCTCCATAAATAGCAACATCTTTGCTGCCTCTTGCAGCCCTAGACGAATTCCTCCTAGAACAGCTTGTTTTGATCCCATCCACACTACACACGGACAACCTTCACCGGAAGCAACACAGTGGCAATCATGCGGACCATCCACTAAGGGGCTTAAATGGACTCCTGCTGCATCTATAACCTGACAATGTCACCAATCAGTACCAGCCCGATCCACATCATCAACACCTCCATCTCGTTTTCCACTTTTCTGGATAAATGGAAACTTACTGAAATCAGTGCCCCAATCAAGAAGCCTACAGCGGACCCAAATCAACCACGCAACTTAAGACTCGTCTCCCTGCTGCCCTGTCCAGCTAAAGTGATTGAGAAGGCCATCAACAAGCAACTCAAAACCCCCTTGATTTGCACCAGCTGCTAGACAACACTGAATCAGGACTCAGAAAGAACCACTGAAACAGCACTTATCGAGACCACCAACGACATTCAAACCATCCTGGAAAGAGGAGAAACAGCGGCCCTCATCCTGCTCGATCCCTCTGCGGCCTTCAACACTGTCTCCCACAACATCCTTATCATAAGACTCCACGAGATATACAAGGATCCAAACTCAAATGGATCTGCTCCATCCTCATGGGAAGAACCCAAAGAGTTGCTCTGCCACCCTTCACATCAGAGACCAAGAACCTGCTATGCCGAGTCCACATGAATCATCTCTCAGCCCCACCCTGTTCAACATCTACATGACACCGCTCTCCAACATCATTCGATCTCAAGACATTGCCATAATCATCTACGCCAAAGGCACCCAACTCATCCTCTCCCTGACGGGCAAGTTAACCAACACCAGAACCAACTTCACCAACTGCATGACTATGGCAGCAGAATCAATGCGAACAAACTGCCTTCAGTTCCACTCTGACAAGATGGAAGTACTGGCCTTCAGCAACAAGACCTCCCCATGAGACTCCACCTGGTGGTCTTTGGAGCTAGGACCAGTACCCATACCCACAGACCACCCAAAAATACCTGAACAGCTGCATACACTTTCACCAGCCAGTCAGACACCTGCACTTTGCCTCACTCTAAATTGCACACACTAAACGCCAGAGCAAGGGGTCGGTCTGCCTCCTACATCGCACCCAAAATATGGAACTACTTTCACCAACCCAAAAGATCCTCTTCTTCACTTCTTGAGTTCCGCAAGAAGCTACAGACCTGGCTTTTGGATTAAACACTGAGTGAACCACACACCAACACCCTTGCCTAAGCTCCTGGATACTGTCATGGGTGATTAGTGCACTCTATAAATTGACATAACAAGGTACTTATCACAGCATCACATTCACTTTTCTTCACTCGTGTCTATATTGAAATCGTTAGAAGTATAATCTTGAGTTTCCCTGCTTGCCTAAATAACACAACTACTGAAGACACCACTAGAAAACATTGAGGGCCTGCGGTTTTAAAGAAGAACGGGAATGGCCATGCTTGTCCTCCACTGATGTCACATTCGGCTTTCAGTGGCGGCCTTACACTGATGTCACATCCTGTCATTCTGTGGCAGCCCTCCACTGTTGTCACATCCTGCCTTTCATTGTTATGTAGCTCTGTTAAAAGCCTTATCCCAGACTTTACTCTGTTTATTGTTTCTGTGCTTGCTTGCGTTCAGCAAGGGAGTAAGGCTTGTTTCGGAGCGCAATGAGGCCATATAATAACAGAGTGTATGCTATACAGATGCCAGCAGAATATTCTGTAGCAGTGTTGTGCATTAGCTATATTTTTCTGCCATTCCGAAATTCTGCCTTATCTCACAAAAATTCATAGGCTTTGGGCCGAATAGGGGCCAGTTCCCCCCGTCCATTTCACTTTATTTGTTTAGGGAAGCTAAATTACAGGAAATAATTCATAGTTCGACCTCTTTTAAGAAGACTTACCTATATGTATATGTTCACTGAAAAAAATAAAGGGCTAAAGGGATGTTATAGTTAGGTAAAATTGACAGTTAAAACATAACATTTTAAGCTAACAAAACCACTGAAATTCATTGGTTATAGTTATCTCAAGTAACTAGAACTCATGTGCTAATGTAACTACAAGTAGCACCCTCACCATGCACCATTTCTACGCTCACTTACTACATCACTCATGACATGATCAATGACTGCATTGCTAACATCCCTAATGATATCAAAAATTACATCATTGATAACACACTGCATGGCGAGATTGCAAGTTATAGTTACTTGAGATAACAATAACTGGTGAATTTTAGTGGGTTTTTTTTCAGTTTAAAACTTTAAGTTTTAACTGATACTTTCTACTATCTAAATATTGTGTACAGATGAGCATTACATCTAATTTCATTGCTCTTGTCCTATATCACAAGTTCTACTTGATCTTTCCAATTAGCTGGCAGGTTTCAACTTTATGCAGTGCTGCTACATCGATTATTGTGATGTGGCTGATCATATATATAGACATGGATCTCAGGTGGCTATGAGGGTTTAACGCTGGTAAAATGTTAAAAATGTCTGGGTGTTGGTGTCCAGATATGCTCTGATTGGCCCTTTCGAAGTGGAGGGGCAGGTCCTGGTTGGCTAGCTACTACATGGTTAATATGTTGTGGGAGCCATTAGAATCTTATTTGTCCCTGGGGACCCCTATCTTTCCCAGGGACCTAGAAGTAGGAGGTCTTCCCCTGACCTCAGATGGGTGTAATGATGGATTCCTGCTCAAGACCACATTGGTTACAGGCAGGCTGGGAGTAGAGAAGGAAGCCAGCTGCCGCACAGCACACAAGAGCCTTGCTGAGCATGTGGGAGCCAGCAGGGACCCTGGTTGCTTTGGAGGTCACCTTCTGTCCCAACAAAAATAAATGTTGAGGTTGATCCAAGTGGGAGGTGGCACCAAAACAAAAGAATAAAAAGCAGTTTTCCTTCACCAGCTGCATCATAGGGCTCTTTTGACTCTGATCAGCTGAGGTCTGGACATCCCATATGTTCTTACAAGGCGATTTTAAAGTTTGCGTAATCTGCTTGTTGTGCCACTGAGAGAGCAGAGGCTCCACTGTGTTTGAAAAGTCGCCTTAAGTCTCCTTAGGGGTAAAATTGGAGACCCTCAGACTTTTTGCACACTTTCAAGCACCTGTAGAGTTTGGGATGTTGCACAGAGATTCTGGGGTGTGGGCACTCTGTTGGTGGGTCCTAAGGCTGCGACTACATCATACTGAATGTAAAAGAAAGAGTCATGCCCACATCTTATTTAAATTGTAAAGCTTTTCATTAGTTATCCCAAGGTTAACAGTCAGTCATTGCTTGTTCAAACGAATGTCTTTAAAAGGTGGTACCATCTCTAGCAGTTTTAGTGGTCTTGCAGTGTTCTGTTACATGTTATGTTTCTGCTTTTTATGAATGTGATGGCACCCTGACAAAGCTAGTGGGCCTGCCTTTTCAGAGCTACACCACTTTATATTGTGTCTAGTGTATGTGGAGGGTATCATGGTCTAAGGGTTCAGGGCTTGCTAGGGTTGTGGACTGGTAGGAGGGTGTCAACATAGGCATTTCTATTTGCCTATGTGTACATTTTTATTAATTAATGCATAATGTGTGCTTAATAAGGTACTTTTCCTTTTTATAAGTTAAAGTACACAGTGGAAAATGGATTATTGGGGATTGTTAGTTGTGTGCTTCCTGGCAGGAGTGATTAAGCTTTGGACAGCGCAGCTTTGCTATATATATATATATATACACATACACACACACACACACACACACACACACACACACACACACACACACACACACACACACACACACACACACACACACACACACACACACACACACACACACACACACACACACACCCCCCCCCCCCCCCCCCCCCCCCCCCCCCCCCCCCAGAGGTGGTGAGCCTGGCTGCAAGATAAGCGGGGGCTGTTGGTTTTGATAGCTTTGTAAAGGATGCAGCTGGTTTGAAGGTGATGCGGGCTGGTGCAAGGTGCCACTGGAGTTCCATCAGGATGGGGGTGACGTGATCATCTTTCTTCTGGTCCTACATGATATGTGCTACGGGATGTAGGATGCCCCAAAAGGGTCCCTATGTGACGTCTTGAGGCCATGGAGTAGGGCATTGGCACCGTTGCCACCATCCAGATACGAGGGCTTGAACAGCAGTATTGACTGAAGTCACTTATCACAATCCACTTCTCACATAACAGGCATGCAAATCATAACTCACACTAAATTCAGTTCTCATGACTGCACTCAATGAAATCCATGCACAGTGATTGTTGGCAGCAGATTGCAAGAGGGGGTTGGGCGTATGCTCAACTTGGAATATGAAAAAAAAAAAAAAAGCTACGGTTAAAGTGACTTCATAGCTAGGTATTGAAATGTGATAATAAATGTCCCAAAAGAAAAAAAAAACACTGAAATGCACCAGTTGTACTTTCATGAACTAGCTATAACTGGTGCCCTCTTCATGTGCTGCTTTTGATCTCACATATTACATCACTCACAACATTTTAAATGATATTATTGATGACATCACACACATCCCCTGTGAACACCCCACCCTGATGGGCACCCAACCCACATTTTCCTTTCTTTTTTTTCAGGTTTTTTTTTTCAGGTCCTCTGGATCTCCACCAGGAGCCACTGCTCATGCTTCATCCCAGATAGTACCACGGAACTGTGCAAGTTTCACATGAGGTTGGGTGCACAGTACCAGGGCACAATGGGGGTGAAGCTGGAGTGGCAGCACCTGGAGGAGTACCACAATACCTCACAAGAGAGTACCTCACATGAGGGTTGAGGTGGGTCCCAATGGAAAACTGTGGTACATGTGACGCAAACATTTTGGTCCCTCTGGATCACACCACAACTGCTTGAGTGTCCCTACACTGTCCCCTTATGCTGTTTTTCATTCAGAATCTTTTTCAGGACATGGGGTAATAGCAGCTGCAACAATATCTTCTTAGGTGCAGCCAGCCAATCAGATTGCATGATCCCTTGGACCCAAAATGGCAAATGGGACAAAAAGCACATTTGGCCAATCAGAGTTACCTATTTAAAAAATAAAAAAAAATCAGTATTGTGGGACCATCCGCCCAGCTGTGTAACATTGGGGGAAAAAAGCAAGAACCAGTCAGAAGAGATTTTACTGCGAGTCTTAGGTCCTGCAATACATTCCAGAGTACAGCAGTACTGCCAAAAATACAAAAGGAAGCAAAACATGATGAAATGTGTTCAAACAGCTTCAAATATTATCATTACTAGAGCCTGTCATAAACTCCCCTGGGTCAGACTTCAAAAAGAGATGGACCTTCCTAGTGAACGTGACTTTTGTTAAAACTTGTAGGTCCTGTGGTACATTTTTGGTCCCACAAGACAGGAAGTAAAACCAATGCATGATTTTCACAACAGTCTACCAATGTGTCTATGGTTCCTCAGGAGTACTGCAAGACCTATGAGAGATCAAAAAAAGCAGCTAATTGACTGGCTTCAAGATGAACAGGTGTTTGGTTAATATCCACTGGCTATAGAAAACATCATAAAAAATTCCTTAATAGCATTTCACATTGCTAGTTCCAACAGGCTGGTTTTGTCAGAGTCAATCTGAATCCATCTCTTCATCTGAACACATTGAGTAGAGCCAGGCACTGAGTGGGGCAACCAGTAGTATGACTTAATAGTTTTGTCAAAGGCAGTCTGAACCCATCATGTTATCTGGAGACTCTGGGAACACCCAGGCTTCGATTAGGACAGCCAGCAGGCCAACTACTACTGCTGACATCCATGATGACAACATCATTGTGGTTCCCACAACTTCCTCTGCACCACTTGCCACTAGACACAAACAAAGTGTCAGTGGTGTGGTCTTTAATCTACCGCCTGGACCAAAAGCAAATGCCCAATAGCTGCACAGAGGCCAGTCTGGGAAGTACTCAGTGGGAACATCAGGGATTGTGGAAACATTTGAGACCTGTGCATCCAAAAAACATTGCTCAGGCTGAGTACCAGAGCGATCGTGCAGAAGCAGAACCGTCAAAACTGCTCCTGTGGATGTCCTTGAGCAGCAACAAGATGACAAAAATATGCAGTATTTGAAGGCTTATTGCAAATAATGCAACCAAGTTGTCAGTTCAGGCGAGAAAAACAAATACGTTTTTCAGTATGTGCTTGAAACAGCATAAAAAATTTTTTTTTATAAAAAAACAAAAGAAATACAAACAAGTTACAGTTTAAAGGTTTGTGTCTTTCATAAAAATGACAATGATGTAAAAAATGGATAAACCAAAAAAAAAACTTCTACGAAACATCAAAGCACCTCCACACACATATAATTTAAATGTACGAAGAGAATGCTGTTTGATGGTTGCAAAGGTTTGGATTTAGGGTAAGCCAAAGGCCACTCTGTGTGCAAGGTGGTGCCAGTACCACAGAAGCTAAAGAAATAAAAAAAAAAACATACAAGGATTTGTTCATAGACCAGACCCTCCAGCCAACTGCACTCTTGGGGGTGTTGGGCAAAGGGCCTAGTCAGAGGCCAGGACTTGTAGCCAACCCTCCACAGCATACAGCCAAAGGCCTTGCTCAGCAGGGGTTGGCTGTAGTACCTGGCCTTAGGCCAGAGGCCATGCGCTGTGGGAGAGTTGGCTGAATATAATATAAAAACAGACATTTCTGTTTATTTTTATGTTAGTTTTATATCAGTTCAACATGTCACTGTAATGCCATGTATCCCTTGTTTTTTCAGGGAATTTATTTTCTTTTTTTTTTTTTTTTAAACAAAAGATGAAGATCTTTGTACCATGTCTAACAATAGCCTCACTTTAAGGTTTCCTTTTTTCAGTTTATATATATAACCTAGTGGCGGTTGCCACTAGGTAGTTATAATTAGGACCTAGTTTCCATAGAAAAGCGTTTTTTATGTGCCTATATTTTTGGTGCCGGTTGACAAATCTTCATGAAATTTTCCAAAAAATTTGCCACACACGTGAGCTGCTGTCAAGTGGGGGGCGAGAAACAAATGTGGGGCGAGGGGCAAAATGCTTTTCCCCATTCATTTTTCCATGGGGATTTTGAACAGCGATCGTAACCAAACCACTGGACAGAATTACACCAAATGTGTTAGAAAGGTAGCTCTTGTAAGGGCATGGCAAGGTTGCGGGTTATAGTACCTTAGCGCACGAGTTACAGTTACTTGACTGACATAACTCTAACTATAACTGGTGAATTTTTATGGTTTGGTACGTTTAAAATGTGAGCCTAAACAAAACAAAAACGCCCCTGTAAACTTTGTTTTTTTTTAAATGACTATATATACACATATATATGTGCAAAAGGTGGGCTAGCAGACACACAATTGTATGTAAGTTCCTAAAATATGAGTTAATTGTTGCATTTTTAGTTCCTGATGGTTGTCAACAAGTAACCTTTCCTCACATGCCCATTTGTGAGCAGGGGGTCCCATCCAATTCGCCTACAATATTTCTCCTGCTAGGAATCTGTGAGAGTTGTTCTGGTTGAATGTTTCATTAAGTGGAAAAGGAGATATTGAGAGACACAATTGTGCCCACGCACCACATCATTACTGATGCGGTCCTGGTTGGTGCTATGGAGCTGTACATTTGAATACAGGAGTTGGGTGGTGGAATCTTTTTATGGCCTTACTTAATGGAAGATGGAAACTATTGGTTAGGTGCTTATTTTCAAGATGAAGGGGGTAGCTGATTAAATTGCTCAAATGGAAAAGGAAATTAATCGAAAGACATGCAGGGGCTATGCTTCAAAAGACCCATTTGATGAGAGTAGTATAAACAAGCATTGGCAAAGCCAATAGGTCTCATCTATACAAGAGCTGTTAGCTGTGGCAATGTGTTTTTGAGGTGTTGAACACCAGTGTGGTTGCTGTTCAGCATGGCTGAAAGTTAGTGGTGTGGAATGGTCTAGAGTGGAGTGAGGGAGTAGAGTGTTAGAGAGTGGATTTGTTGGAGCAGACTGTTGTGGGTGTGGAGTGGAGTAGGGGAAGTAGAGTGTCGTAGAGTAGAGGGGATTAGAGTTAGGTGGCAGAGAGTGTCATAGAGTGCAGTGGAGTGGAATAGGGTACAGTGGGTTGAGATACTGGGGTGGATTGGATTGGAGTACAGTGGGAGTGGGGTGGATTGGATTAGGGTACAGTGGTGAGGAGAGAGGAGTGGAGTGGATTGGATTGGGTGGACCTGATGGTGTGGATTGGATTGGAGTAGGGTGGTTTAGAGTGGAGTGAATTGGACTTGGGTAGAATAGACTGGCCTGGGTTGGGGTGGACTGTATTGGACTGGACTGGAGTGAGGTGGATTGGACAGGAGAGAGGTGGATTGAATTAATTGGAGTGAGGTGGATTGGACTGGAGTGGGGTGGACTGAATCAGGATGGGCTGGATTAGAGTAGGGTGGGCTCGATTGGAGTGGGGTGGGCAGGGTAGATTGGATTGGAGTGAGGTGGACTGCACTGTGGTAGGTTGGATTGTGGTAGAGTTGGGTGGATCTGAGTAGATTGGTTTAGATTGGAGTGAGGTGAATTGGTGTAGAGCGGGGTGGAGTAGGGTGGGCAGGAGTTGGGGGCATTGGATTGGAGTGAGGTTGATTTTATGGGACTGGGTTGGATTGGAGTGGGGTGGACTGTATTGGAGTGGGATCGGCTGGATTTGAGTGGTGTGGCTGGATAGATTGGATTGACAGTGGGGTGGACTGAACTGGGGTAAATTGGATTGGGTCAGAGTCAAGTGGATTGGACTAGATTGGATTAAAGTGGAGTTGGGTGGTTTGAATGGGGCGGGTTGGGGTGGGATGGATGGGATTAGGGTGGGTTGGATTTAGGGGGGTGTGTTGGTGTAGGGTAGATTAGAGTGGGGTAGATTGCACTGAGGCGGAGTGGATTGTAGTGGGGTGGACTGGATTGAGTTGGGTGAATTGGATTGAGTGGGGTGGATAAATTGCAGTGGATTGGTCTAGAGTAAGGTGGCGTGGACTGGAGTTGGGTGTACTGAAGTGGGGTGGATTGGAGTGGTCTGGACAGGGGTGGATTGGAGTGAATTTGATTAAAGTGAGGTGGATTGGTTCAGAGTGGGGTGAATTGGGGTGTGGTGGATTGATTTGGATGGGGTGTATTGGACTGGAGTAGGGTATATTGGAGTAGGGTGGATTGGAGTGGGGTGGGCTGTATTGATGAGGGGTGGATTGGAGTGGGTGGGCTGGATTGATGAGGGGTGGGTTAGAGTGGGGTGTGGTGGATTAAGGTGGACTGAATTGGACAGGAGTAGGGTGGATTGGATCGACGTGGGATGGATTGAGTTGTGGTGGATTGGATTGAGAGGAGTGTGCTGGGTTGGATTGTAGGGCATTGGGTTGGATTGGGCTGGATTTGACTGGAGTGGGTGGGTTAGATTGCAATGGGTGAATTGGACTGGAATTGGGTGGTTTTGACTGGAGTGGGTTGGGTTGGATTGAAGTGGGTAGACTAGACTGGAATGGGTTGGATTGATGTGGTGTGGATTAGACTGGAGTGGGTTGGATTGGTGTGGGGTGGATTAGACTGAAGTGAGTTGGATTGGTGTGGAGTGGATTGGATTGGACTGAAATGGGGTGGGTTGATTGGAGTAGGATGGATTGTGGTGGAGTAGAATAGATTGGATTAGGGTGAAGTGGATTGGATTGGAATGCTGTGGATTGGCTATGGGTGGATTGGGGTGGAATGGTGTGGGGTTGCTTGTGGTGGAGTAGATTCATTGGGATGGAGTGTGGTGGATTGGAGTGGGGTGGACAGGAGTGGGACAGATTGGAGTAAGGCAGATTGTTTTGCATTGAACTTGCGCAGAATTGAGTGGGCAGATTGGTTTGGATTCCAGCAGGGAAGATTGGAGTGAGGCAGATTGTTTTGGATTGAGTGCGGGAAATTGGAGTGGGGTGGTTTGCTTTGGATTGAACTAGGTCAGATTGGAGTGGGGGGGGAGATTGTTTTGGATTGCAGTGGGACATACAGTTTTGGATTGGAGTGGGGCAAATTGGAGCATGGCATATTGTTTTAGATTGGTATTGGGGTGTATTGTGGTGGATTGGATTGAAATGGACTGGAGTGGATTGGGGTTTTGTAGGGTGGATTTGATTTGGGTGAGGTGGATTGGGGTGAATTGGGATGGAGTGAGGAAAATAGATTGGGGTGAGATGGATTGGAGTAGGGCAGGCTGGAAGGGGGCAGATTGTTTTTGATTGGAATAGGGCAAATTGCTTTGGATTGGAATGGGGCAAATTGCTTTGGATTAGAGTGCGGCGGATTGTTTTGAACTCGGGTGGAGCCAATTGGAATGGGGCCGATTGATGTAGGTCAGCTTGAGCAAAACAGATTATTTTGGATTGGAATGGGGTGGATTGTGGTGGATTGGATTGTAGTGAGGTGGATTATGGTGGATTGGATTGGTGTGGGGTGGATTGGGGTGTTGTAGGGTGGATTGGATTGGTGTGAGGTGGATTGGAGTGGAGTAGATTGGATTGGGCTGGACTGGACTGGATTGGTGTGGGTGGATTTGATTTGAGTGGGGTGAACTGGGACGGAGTAGGAGGATTTTGGATAGGAGTGTGGCAGATTAGGGGGAGATCATTGGAGTGAGGCAGATTGCTTTGTATTCAAATGGGGAAGATTGGAGTGGAGGGTTTAGAGTGGGGCATATTGTTTTGAACTAGAGAGGGGCAAGTTGGAGTGTGGCAGATTGTTCTGGATTGGAATGTGGCAAATTATTTTGGATGGGAGTGGGGCAGATTGTTTTGAATTGGAGTTGGGTAGATTGGATTGGAGTGGGGCAGACTGGAGTGGAGCAGATGAGGGGAAAATTGAAGTGGGACAGATTGGAGTGGGGCAGATTGTTTTTTTTTTTGTTTTTTTTTTTTGGAGTTGGGCAGACTGGACTGAGACACTGTCTTGGATTAGAATGGGCTATGAATGAAGTGGGGCAGATTGAAGTGGGGCGGATTGTTTTGGATTGGTTTAGGGGCAGATTGGAGTGGAGCAGACGAGTGGGGAAAATTGAAGTGGGGTTTTTTTATTGGAGTTGGGCAGACTGGAGTAAGGCAGACTGTTTTGGATTAGAATGTGCCATGAATGAAGTGGGGCAGATTGGAGTGGGGCGGATTGTTTTGGATTGGAGTGGGTCAGATTGGAGCGCTGCATATTAATTGGATTGGAATAGGGGTGGATTGGGTGTTGTAGGGTGAACTGGACTGGGGTGAGGTGGACTGGGTTGGATTGGGGTGGATTGGTGTGGGTGGATTTGATTGTAGTGGGGTGGATAATTGTGGATTTGATGGGGTGAATTGGGATGGAGAGGGGCAGAAACATTTGGATAGGAGTGGAGCAAATTGGAGTGTGGCAAATTGTTCTGGAGTGGGGCAGACTGTTTGGGATTGGAGTGGGGCAGATTGGAGTAGACTGGAGTGGGACAGACTGGAGTGGGGCAGACTGCTTTTGATTGGAATGCAGCATATTGGTTTGGATTGGAGTTGGGCATATTGGAGTGAGGCATATTGTTTTGGACTGGAGAGGGGCAGCTTTATATGTGGCAGATTGTTTTGGACTGGATAGGGGCAGATCATTATGGATTGGGATGGGGCAGGCTGGAGTGGGGCCTATTGTTGTGGGTTCGGGTGGGCAGATTGTTGTGGATTGGAGTGGAGCAGATTAGAATGGGATGGGTTGGAAGGATTGAAGTGTTGTGGAATGGAGTGAGTGGTTTGAATTACAATGGTTTGGATTTAGGTGGGGTGGATTGGATTGGCCTGGGGTGGGGTGAGTTGAGTTGAGTTGGGTGGATTGGATTAAGTAGGTTGATTGGTGTGGGGTGAGATGGGGCGGATTGGGTTGTACTGCACAATATATGTGTTATAGCGTAAATTCAGAAATTATACATAAAAAGTAACAATGTCACTTTGCAATATTTAGAAGATAATCATCATCTTTTCAGAACAGCGCCCAGGAGCAAATGTAAAAGAAAAAATGAGTGCAAAGTGAGAAAAGAAGACTTGACAAAATAAAATAAAAGAGTTTACTATAGAAAAATCACGTTATCTCTCTGTGTGCAGATTACATTCTGATTTCTGTTTCAGAGCCCAATGAGGTGTTTCCAGAAATAGCGCAGGTAGCATAGGGAAGTGGTTCCCAACCTGTGGTCTGCGAAGCCTCCTCCAGGGGTCTGAGACGCTTAGAAAATTGAATAGTATTAACTGATTAATAAAGTGTAGATACATAAAGTGGCTAAAAGTACAATTGAACATTTTAAAAGTACTGTGAATGTCAAGGAATTTGGAATTTGAGGCTAAAGTGCAGGTGCATCAAACAGAATATAGTATGAATGATGTGTTGCTTTAATTGAATTTAGAAAAGCTTCAACATTTCTGTTAAAATTAAATTATTTTATATTTATATCCGTTTGCAAATTAATAAAATGCGTTATTATTTGTGTGTTTGACTAATTCTTGTTTCTGTATTTTTGTGTATTGTTTTGCATTTCAAATCAACAATGTTTAAGCTGGGTCCCCGCCTTCCAATAATGACTCAGTGGGGCGAGGGGTCCCCTGGATTCTAATAATGATTCATTGGGGGTCCCCTGGTTCCAGTAATGATAAAGTGAGGGTCCACAGAAGTCAAAAGGGGGGTCCCCTGGTTCCAGTAATGATAAAGTGAGGGTCCACAGAAGTCAAAAGGTTGGGAACCACTGGATAGGGGATCTAGCGTGGGCCACTCCTGCCAGTCAGCCTTGTTGATCAATCCATCAGGAGATGCCACCAGTTGATGCTAACCCCATGCTGAGTCACCTACATAAATGACACAGAAGTCACCCAGACTATTTAATGAGGCAAATATGGAATATGGCAAATTTGTTCTTCAGGAGGCAGACAATCATCCACAACTGCAACGTGGCAGGACTTTCGGAAAAGCGCATCCATCCACAGTGTAGCCTTGAGAACAGTTGCTCGAATGTAGTAAGACTCTTAGAGTGGTAACCCCCATGTAGCATGGCATTGAGTGTTATGACTAACAGGTGATAGTGCTTTGAGGGCAATGACCCTTAGGTGGCAGTGCTTTGAGGGCTGTGACTTCCAAGTGGCAGTGCTTTGAGAGCAATGACTACCATGTGGTAGTGCTTTGAGGGCAGTGACTCCCAGGTGGCAGTGCTTTGACAGCAGTGGGCCTGGTACAGCATGGCTTTGAGGGCAGTAACTCCCTGGTGACTGCTTTGAGGGCAGTGGCCCTCAGGTGGCAGTGCTTTGAGGGCTGTGACTACCAGGTGACAGTGCTTTGACAGCAGGGGGCCTCGTACAGCATTGCTGTGAGGGTGGTAGCCCTCAAGTGGGAGTGCTTTGAGGACAGTGGCTCTAAGGAAGCTGTGCTTCGAGGACAGTGACTCCCAGGTGACAGTGGCTCTCGGGTGGCTGTGCTTTGAGGGCAGTGGCTCCCGTACAGCATAACTCTGTGGACAGTGAATACGGGATGGCAGTGCTTTGAGGGAAGGCCTCAGTTGCAACCAGGCTTTGACTTCCAAACCTCCCGTTCAGTTGCTTTTTGTCAGTAGGACCTCTAGTACGCCTTTGCTTCTATGGTAAGGTTTCCGTACAGCAGGGCATTGAGATCCGGGTCCAGTACAGTAAATCTTTGACTGCATGATTTTGAGGGCACAACATTGTACACGTCAGGGCTTTGAGGGGAAGGTGCCCAGTAAATAAGGGCTTTAAGGGTCGGAGCTTCGTTACAGATCTCCCACAGAATTGCATTACCTCTTATTTACAGCGCTAAGAAGCGGGGTGAAGATACATTTTAAAATGAGCTGTTGAGGCCCGGTCTTCCCCGCAGCCAGCTTCCAAGGTAGTGTTTGCAGTACTTTAACCCGCCATCACAACACGAGGCCGAATCGTCGTTCTTTGGCCCCATATTGTCGCACACAGTGCCACATAGCCTGTCCCCTCCTCATCCGTCCCATCACTCCCTACCGACCTCTCTTTCCTTCCGGTTCCGTCCTCCTCGCTTCCATTTTCTCCTTCCTTAATTCACTGTCTGGCGAGTTTCAGATTGACTCAAAGACCAATTAAAGAGAAATTTAATGGCGGCATATATTAAGTCCCCGAGGTTTTCCCGCCATCCATCACATTTTTATGGCGCTAGCAGTGAGGCAGCTCATAACTTCCTGCTGTGTGTGTGATAATATAGAGGGCAGGAGAGGCGCGGGATTTACAGCAGGCCTGATCCGGGAGGCAGCAGATTTACCGCCCACTCCGCGCCTGGCCTGCCCTGGGGGAGGCCGGGGGGTCTGAGGCCGACCGTCTGACTCGCTGCTGAGGTGGCACACCGGACCGGACGGTGCGTAACACACACCTGCGTCACTGGGGGAAATAAGCCTCTAGTCTGCAGTGTGCATTGAACCAGGGGCAAGCAGGGCCTGTGCACTATGCACATTTTGTGGCAGATATTTGTGTTTTACACCGCGCTTCTGTAATTTTTGTGCCCTAAAAACATTTGTTCCTAGTACCCAGTTTACTTCTAGTTGTTTCACCGACCTCCAGTGATTGGAAAACAAAGTTGGCATTCCCCATACCCAAACTCATGACCTCCAGTTTAATGGAAAGCGCAGAAACAAGGCTTAAGTGGGGTGGGTCCTCCAGGTCTCAGACCCAGCAGTAATTATCAGGCATTGGCAAAGTCACTGGGGCCCTCATTGTGAGGCTGGCGGTCATCAGACAGTCAGCCTTGCGGCGGCAGTCCTACTGCCGCAGACCTGGCGGTAAAGACCGCCACATTACACGTTGGCCAAACCCCCACGCCGCCTGGCCCGCTGGTGCGGTCGCACCGTCACGGCCGACGATGAGCTCCTCTGGGCCGGCGGCAGGCCTCAGGCCGCCGCCCGCATTACAAGGCAGCAAACCACCAGAATAAACCCTGGTGGAAATGCACCTGGTGACAGGAATCCCTATTTCTGTTGCTGACACACACACATCCACACATCTCCATACACTCCCCACCGTTCCACACACCTCCATGCACCCCCACCCATCCACACAGTTGCAGTCACCCCCCACCCAACCGCACATATCCATACTAAGACCCCACCCTCACACTGACGTACACACACCCCACTCACACATACGCATCCTCCTCTGCAATCATTCATACCTCCACTCCCCTCTGCATTCATGCACACCCCCACCCCCTCGACACATGCACACATACATTTACATATGCACACTTGCACGCAACCCCCTCAAATGCACACTTGCACACACACCCATTTGCACACTTGCACACCCCCCCATACGCACACTTGCACACGCACCCCTATCCGCACACTTGCATAGACACCCTCACTCACTCGCAGACTTGCACACATGCACCCCCACTCACATGCATCCCAATACACACACCTACTCACTCACATCCCGACACCCCCACCCCCTTAGCATGCATGCAGACACGCACGCCCAACCACATGCATACATCCAGAAACCCCCACTTGCTCACTCACAAACACGCAGACACCCCCATTCGCACACATACACGCACTCACAGATACCCCCACCCCTCTGCATACAAACACACGCAGTCGCACCCCAACACCCCCCCCCTCCTCCACATACATGCAGATACACACAGCCTCCACGCACACATACTTACACACACACACACACACACCCATTCAGGCACACGTACAGCACCCACCACACACATGCAGACGGGCAGATTTCCTTTCAGGTCTCCTAATATGGCGGTCAGCAGACCGCCAGCACTGGCGGTCTGTTGACTGCAGTGGCTTCGGCAGTCTTTGACAGAGACCGCCAAAGTCTGGATGAGGGCCTAGGTCTTGCATTTGAGAGCTACTGGCATTGGCAATGTTTTGTACCCACGCTGGACAGCAGTGTACTATGGCTAAAACTAATTTAAAAAGCTCTATGACGCAGCCAAGCTTAATGCATTTTTTCAAAGTAAATTACCACTGGATGCATCATAACAGTTTTATTATTATTTTTTGCCAATTGCTCAGAGCTGCCACAGTGCTATACAGCATGGTTACAAATCATTACCAATGCCTATGCTGTTCAGCATGAACAGAAAGCAACAACAGAACCTTGTTAGGTCTCCACACAACACTCCTGTGATTCTGAGCAAATCAGTTAAGCTCCCCATGTGTGAGAAAGAAAAATATAATATTGACCAAAAAATCCTATTGCATAAAGAAAGCAATTGCACCTATGTCCATGTTTTAGTGAAAATATATTTGGAAGCAGATAAAATTGGTAAAATTGGTAGTCACAATAATAGCAGATAACATCTGTTGTCACAATAAATATCCATTTCAAATGTGAAAAGGGCTACTGTGAAGTGTGTTTGGCACTTAAAACATAGCTGCATGAGGTTCAACAAGGATGACGGATGAAAAAATAAAAGTAGTACCTCAGTCACAGTGCAACAGCGGAAGGACAGCAATAAAGCCGAAGCAATGAGTAGTTGGTCCATGCTCCAGCCAAAAGAAGAGGAAGTGTAACCAGCACACGCTGGCCATTTAGAAGACTGCAAATATGAGTGAAAATTTCTCTAACAAAGGTTAAGCCATGGGCAGGCTGCAAGCCCCTTGTTGTGTACAATATGTCTTGTAAGAGAGAGCACATGCAGTGCATGCTCTGTTGCGGGCGAAACATAAAAATTGACTTTGAAACAAGTCATTACCTGGCCTTTTATTCATGTCCTTAAATTCACAGGCAGACTAACATTGGCAAAAACATTAGGTCTGGCATTGGCACTAGCCTTTTGGCTTTGCCAGTGCTGTTTTTTGTCCTGGGTTTTGTCAAACTTGACTGTCTGAGAAGCTGCCGGGCATTCAGCTAAAAAAATTTGGGGCATGTTGCCATAGTAAAACCTGGGAAGGAAGGGAACTACTTTGTGTGAAGAAGTTCTCCTTGTGAAAAGTCAGCTGACTCACCCACACTAAAAGTAGCCAATAGCTGAAGCGGGCTGCCCTAATGACTCATGCTGTGTGTTACAGTGAAAGGAAGAAAATGTGAAGAACACAATAACAGAACAATGGAAGAAGAGGGATAACTGAAAGCCCATATAAGGTAGTATTTCAAAAGTATGATTTGAGTAAATTCAATAGGTCTTACCCATGACCAGACTTTAAAACAAGCATTTTCAATGCAACTTGTCTCGCATTTGTTCGAGTTAGAGCTATTAGCGTTGTAAAGCAAAAAAAACTCTATGTAAAATGCAGCGCGATCGAGCTGTGTGGAAAATAAACAGATAAAGTTTTCCGGACTCCAGGCTGAAAATATTGAGCCTCGTATGTTTTTGGTACTTTACCGGTGCTGTGTAGGTGGGCTAATCACAGGAAAAGGCATGACGTATGCATGCCTTTCACAAATGAAAGCAAGCGGATTTTAAAAGGCAAGCCACTGAACCAATCTAAGTGACTGACGTGGCATGGGCGTGGTTTCAAGCCCAAAGAGAGATTACAGAATGGAGCACTTTGTGCTCGCCCATAAAAATGGTCTATTTCTCAGCAGACTATAAAACCTTAAGGCAATGAAATGTCAGCAGTTCAGTCCCTGTAAACATTTAATGCCATCTTGCATTCCTTCAAAAGTATTTGTCTTTTCTACATATTGCGTTTCTGTAGTGTTTTCATGCAGCAAATGACTCATATAATGCATACTGTGAATTGGGTCATCTCTTGGTGTTTGGGTGAGTTCCAGTTATTGGTTGATGTTCATGCCAGGGCGTGATTGAGAGCTATGGAGTAGACTATGAAGACAAAGCAAGTTTCTCATAGGGCCTGACAGTGGGTTGTGAAGGTGTTAAGACTACATGTTCATCCAATTCTTTGCCTCTCTGCAGAGGGCATAGAGCGATAAGCACATATGTGCCAATTGTAATTATGATTTTATGTAGAAGTGTGTGACGGCAGTGCACAAGGCTTTTGAAATATTGGCAGCCTCAAATGAAAGGAAAATGCTGTGTGTTTACAGGTGACAGAGGGAGAGAGTGTGTGCGCGTGAGAGAGGGTGCATGTTACAGGGCAAGTAAGACAAATTAATACCTGCAAAAGGCGAGATAGAGAGAAGAGTGAATCAGAGCAAGGAGACGGCATGCGAGACATGCAGATGGAGAATTTCACAAAGGTGTTGGGAGAAAAAGGGCGTAGGCGTCAAACAGAATAAGAATTTGCATAGGAAATTGGTGTGAAAGGTAGAACAAGAGTGATTGAAACACTCAGACGACCACCACTTCCATAAACCTTGGTAATACTCACCACAAGATCTTTGCTGTTACTCATTTATTTGATACAGCTAACAAGCATTGGTAAAGCCAAAAGGTCTTGCTTGTTTTAAGTGTGCTTGTTGTTGTGTGGTATGTTTTGATGTAATAACAGGAAACTCACACACGGGCACCCACACACTTGTAAGCACGCTCTGTCAAGCACGGCATTTTAGTTTACATGTCTTAAACCAAGCCCTTAATTTCACGAGACATACCCCTTGGAAAGGACTCAAAGTAAGGCGTCTCTGGCATGGCTTTTTAGACCCCCTCCCCCCCCGCAAACACACCTTTTTAATCCATTTAAAGCACTACTCATCGGATGTAATCCACACCGTGCGGTCTTGCAGGATGTGTTTTCAGTGAGTGCCTTCTAACTAAAGACATGAACCTTATCTTGCATAGCGCTTGACCTTGCCACGAATATAGTCTCGCAGGGCTCATTTATTTTAGGTATTATCCATTTTCAGTTTTGAGGACTGCATTAGAGATCTAAGCCTTTTTTGTTGTTGTAAAGTTTTGTTTGTGAAGGTGTATTGTTTTATTATTTTAAGTAAGTTTGACCTAATCGGTGAAATGTCTCACGTTACACAGCTGGGAATATGTGGCAAAGGTTTTACCAGATCGATTTGGTAACGTCTGCGTTATTTGACTTGCACAATACCTAGCATGGTCTATGTGAGTGAAGTAGTTGGAGGTAGTGGGCACTGTTGGGTAACCTTGAGTGCCATCTGCTGGTCTGTCTGGGATGTGTTGGATGGATGCCAGTTGAAGACTGGTGATTGAGTGCAGTCGTGAGCCGATGAGACGCAATTAAATGGCATATCTGTGTTGCGTTTAATTTATATGCGAAGGTTTGTCTGATGTGTTCTCTTGGATGTGGTGTTTTTGTTTCCTAGTGGATCGAACAAGATTATATCTCAATGAATTGCTTCATCTTTGCTTAGTGTATAAATGTGCATTTTCACACCTTCACTAACACTTTCATTCTCTTATATACATAAAGATTTAAAGAACAAAATCTGCAAACCGCATTTCTGCAGGAACATTCACTTAAAATAAATGTCACTCAATGAAGTGACACAATCCAATGTTTGAAGCACAAAAGGCCTAGACACAATGTATTGTAAAATGTAAATAATAGTCTTAATCCTATTTTAATGTGGCATTTGCTGTATTATCTGCATGGACCATCTTGTTTTTTCAGCTCCTACAGACAAACCAGGCCCATGATCCACACATTGACTTTGCTGTCTTACACTCCACTTTGATGTTGTGCACAATGTGATACCCAACTGAATTACACGTTTGTGCTGTGGTGGAAGTGTGTGGCAAATTCTGTCTAATGTGTTATGTTGGCCGTAGAATGATACAGACAGTGCAGTTTACAGAGGGCCACTGGGATTATGGTACAGGAGAGGACCAAAATTATGTGGCAGGGTTGACTAAATTATGCGGCAAGAAACGTCGGCTAATGCGTCGTAATGCTACATATTTTGTGATAGTATTACTTAAATATTTTGTCATTTTTATGTACGTTAACGCACTCTAGGTAAAGGCTTCACCTCAATAGTCCTAGGTCAATACAGAAATGAGCAACTGAAAGTTGACCAATCTGTGGTTGCAAAGGGCCTTCCACTGCGCAGTAACACGTGTCACCACATTTTTTGTAACTTTTGAACGTAGAGGTAGACATTTTTTTAAAACAAATCTGCACATTATGTAGCAGATGATGCAGTGGCAAAATCGCAGAAAATCAGTATGTATGGTGGAAACGTCACAGTGGTACTGAATATATATATATATATATATATTGACCGTTAAGATGCAGCAAAACATGAAAGAAACCATGATGTAGATTATTGGCCCTTACACATGGGGCATGCACTGATCCTTCAGTTAGCAGGAATATATTTGCTGTTGGGTTCGGTGTTCTGGTATTTGTGAGCACTGAAGGGATGCAGGGCAGTGTGCACATGAGATTACCAGGCAGCATAGTGAGTTGCACAACGATGTCTAGGTGTTTATCTTCCTAACTTGGTGTGTGCATAGAAAGCATCGATAGTACGAGTTCGATGGCATCTGTCGCTGTAGATACACATGTTCTGCATAGCTCGCCATCTGGTGTTGGGTCGGAGTGTTACAAGTTGTTTTTCTTCGAAGAAGTCTTTCGAGTCACGGGACCGAGTGACTCCTCCTTCTGTCTCCATTGCGCATGGTCGTCGACTCCATCTTCGATTGTTTTCTTTCCGCCATCGGGTTCGGACGTGTTCCTGTCCCTACGAGTTTCGGAACGGAAAGTTAGTAAATATCGGAAGATTTTCGTCGGTATTGTTGCGTTCGGGATCGGCGTAGTTAGATTCAACACCGCATCGAAGATCGACGCGCTCCGGTGCCCTTCGGGGTAGTTTTCGATCCCCGTCGGGGCCTGGTCAGCCCGACCGTGTGTCGAACAACGCCGATGGAACGGACCCCGTTCCGTTTTTGTCCCAAATGCCACAACAAATACCCGTATACAGACCAACATTTGGTCTGTAACCTGTGCCTGTCACCTGAGCACAGTGAGGAGACTTGCGAGGCCTGTCGCCCGTTCCGGTCCCGAAAGACACTCCGTGACCGTCGAGCCAGGAGACTTCAGATGGCGTCCACGCCGACAGCGCACCGGGAGTTCGAGGAACAAGAGGAAGAAGAAACCTTTTCGATCCACGAATCGGACTCCGAGGAATTCGACGATCAAAGAGCCGTGAGTAAGACGTCGAAAACAACACATAAGAAAAGTGACAAGGCCCAGGGGACGCCACTGCCACCAGGCCATTGCTCCACCCATAAATTCGGTGACCGACCATCGGCACCGAAAAAGGCCCAAACAGTGCCGAGATCGTCCGACTCCGGTCGAGACACCAGCACGCAGCCTTCTCGGGATCGAGAAAGTGCTGGAGAAAAGCAACGACACCGAGATAGCGGTGTAGAAACGGCTCGACGCCGAGACAGCGGCACCGACGAAGATCGACGCCGAGAGGTTTCGACTCCAAAAAAGAAAAAAGCCACCTCGGAGCCGAAAAAAGATACAGGCAGGGTTTAGGTGCCGAAACAACCTGTAACCGACCCAGGTCCAGGCTCTTATACAGAGGTGCAATCACTGTCCTCTCAGATGCGAAAGCATAGGTTTGAGGAAGAGCTGCAATCCACCGAAGTGGACCATACGCAAAAACGTATTTTCATACAGCAGGGAACAGGAAAAATAAGCACCCTTCCCCCTATTAGGAGAAAAAGGAGACTGGAGTTTCAAACAGACCAGGCGCCACAAACAAAAATGGTGAAAAAGGTGACTCCGCCACCCTCTCCTCCACCTGTAATTAACGTCTCACCAGCGCAAACTCCGTCACATTCCCCGGCTCACACCACCATGAGCCAAGGTGACCAGGATCAAGACGCTTGGGACTTATATGACGCCCCAGTGTCGGACAACAGTCCGGAGGCATATCCAACAAAGCCCTCACCACCAGAAGACAGCAGAGCATATTCTCAAGTGGTGGCTAGAGCAGCACAATTCCACAACGTAAACCTCCACTCAGAACAAGTCGAGGATGACTTTTTATTCAACACCCTCTCCTCTACCCACAGCTCCTACCAAAGCCTGCCTATGCTGCCAGGTATGCTTCGGCACGCCAAGGAAATCTTCAAAGAGCCAGTCAAAAGTAGGGCAATAACGCCAAGGGTGGAAAAGAAATATAAGGCACCTCCTACAGACCCTGTTTTCATCACCACACAGCTGCCACCAGATTCCGTCGTAGTAGGAGCAGCTCGGAAAAGAGCCAACTCCCACACATCTGGGGATGCACCACCCCCAGATAAAGAGAGCCGCAAGTTCGATGCAGCTGGGAAAAGAGTCGCAGTACAAGCTGCAAACCAGTGGCGCATCGCTAACTCTCAAGCACTACTTGCGCGCTATGACAGAGCCCATTGGGATGAGATGCAACACCTCATCGAGCATCTTCCCAAGGAACTACAAAAGAGGGCAAAGCAGGTGGTTGAGGAAGGACAGAACATATCAAATAACCAGATACGATCTTCTATGGACGCAGCAGACACAGCTGCAAGAACAATTAATACATCTGTGACCATTAGAAGGCACGCATGGCTAAGAACGTCTGGGTTCAAACCAGAGATACAGCAGGCAGTGCTCAATATGCCATTCAACGAAAAACAACTGTTCGGACCAGAAGTGGACACGGCAATCGAAAAACTTAAAAAAGACACTGACACTGCTAAAGCCATGGGCGCACTCTACTCCCCGCAGAGCAGAGGAACCTACAGCACCTTCCGCAAGACACCCTTTAGAGGGGGGTTTCGGGGTCAGGCCACACAAGCCAGCACCTCGCAGGCAACACCGTCCAGCTACCAGGGACAGTACAGGGGAGGCTTTCGGGGCCAATACAGAGGAGGGCAATTCCCTAGGAATAGAGGGAAATTTCAAAGCCCCAAAACCCCTACAACCAAGCAGTGACTCAGATGTCACTCGCCCCCTCCACACAACACCAGTGGGGGGAAGGATAGGTCATTATTACAAAGCATGGGAGGAAATCACTACAGACACTTGGGTCTTAGCAATTATCCAACATGGTTATTGCATAGAATTCCTACAATTCCCTCCAAACATACCACCAAAAGCACAGAATTTATCAAAACAACATTCCGAACTTCTGGAAATAGAAGTTCAAGCACTATTGCAAAAGAATGCAATCGAATTAGTACCAAACACACAAACAAACACAGGAGTCTATTCACTGTACTTCTTAATACCAAAAAAGGACAAAACACTGAGACCAATCCTAGACCTCAGAATACTAAACACCTACATCAAATCAGACCACTTTCACATGGTCACGCTACAAGAAGTGTTACCATTGCTAAAACTACAGGACTACATGACAACCTTAGACCTCAAAGACGCGTATTTCCATATACCAATACATCCGTCGCACAGGAAATACCTACGGTTCGTATTCAAAGGAATACATTACCAATTCAAAGTATTGCCTTTTGGTTTAACAACCGCACCAAGAGTCTTTACAAAATGTCTAGCAGTAGTGGCTGCACACATCAGAAGGCAGCAAATACATGTATTCCCGTATCTAGACGACTGGCTAATCAAAACCAATTCACTAACAAAGTGCTTACAACACACAAATCAAATCATACAAACCCTCTACAAACTAGGTTTCACCGTCAACTTTGCAAAATCCAACATTTTGCCGTGCAAAGTACAACAATACCTGGGAGCCATAATAGACACAACAAAAGGAGTAGCCACTCCAAGTCCACAAAGAATTCAAAATTTCAACAAGATCATACAACGCATGTATCCAACACAAACAATACAAGCAAAGATGATATTACAACTCCTAGGCATGATGTCTTCATGCATAGCCATTGTCCCGAACGCAAGACTACACACGAGGCCCTTACAACAGTGCCTAGCATCACAATGGTCACAAGCACAGGGTCACCTTCTAGATCTGGTGTTGATAGACCGCCAAACTTACCTCTCGCTTCTATGGTGGAACAGTATAAATTTAAACAAAGGGCGGCCATTCCAAGACCCAGTGCCACAATATGTAATAACAGATGCTTCCATGACAGGGTGGGGAGCACACCTCGATCAACACAGCATACAAGGACAATGGAACGTACATCAAACAAAACTGCATATAAATCACCTAGAAATGCTAGCAGTTTTTCAAGCATTAAGGGCTTTCCAACCAATTATAACTCACAAATACATTCTTGTCAAAACAGACAACATGACAACAATGTATTATCTAAACAAACAGGGGGGGACACACTCAACGCAGTTGAGCCTTCTAGCACAGAAGATATGGCGATTGGCAATTCACAACCACATTCGCCTAATAGCGCAGTTTATTCCAGGGATCCAGAATCAACTTGCAGACAATCTCTCTCGAGATCACCAACAGGTCCACGAATGGGAAATTCACCCCCAAATTCTAAACACTTACTTCAGACTCTGGGGAACACCTCAAATAGACTTGTTTGCAACAAGAGAGAACGCAAAATGCCAAAACTTCGCATCCAGATACCCACACAGGCAGTCCCAAGGCAATGCCCTATGGATGAACTGGTCAGGGATATTTGCCTACGCTTTTCCTCCTCTCCCTCTCCTTCCTTATCTGGTAAACAAATTGAGTCAAAACAAACTCAAACTCATTTTAATAGCACCAACTTGGGCAAGGCAACCCTGGTACACAACACTGCTAGACCTATCAGTAGTACCCCACATCAAATTGCCCAACAGGCCGGATCTGTTAACACAACACAACCAACAGATCAGACATCCAGACCCAGCATCGCTGAATCTAGCAATCTGGCTCCTGAAATCCTAGAATTCGGACACTTACAACTTACCCAAGAATGTATGGAAGTCATAAAGCAAGCCAGAAGGCTGTCCACTAGGCACTGCTATGCAAGTAAATGGAAGAGGTTTGTCTGCTACTGCCATCATAATCAGATCCAACCTTTACACGCAACTCCAAAGGATGTAGTGGGTTACTTGCTTCACTTACAAAAATCTAACCTAGCCTTCTCTTCCATTAAAATACACCTTGCGGCAATATCTGCATACCTGCAGACTACCTATTCAACTTCCCTATATAGGATACCAGTCATTAAAGCATTCATGGAAGGCCTTAAAAGAATTATACCACCAAGAACACCACCTGTTCCTTCATGGAACTTAAATCTTGTCTTAACAAGACTCATGGGTCCACCTTTTGAACCCATGCACTCTTGCGAAATACAGTTCCTAACCTGGAAGGTTGCATTTCTCATCGCCATTACATCTCTAAGAAGAGTAAGCGAAATTCAGGCGTTTACAATACAAGAACCTTTTATACAACTACACAAAAATAAAGTCGTCCTAAGGACTAATCCTAAATGTTTACCAAAGGTTATTTCACCGTTCCACCTAAATCAAACAGTGGAACTACCAGTGTTCTTCCCACAGTCAGATTCAGTAGCTGAGAGGGCACTACATACATTAGCTGTCAAAAGAGCATTAATGTACTACATTGACAGAACGAAAAACATCAGAAAGACTAAACAACTATTTATTGCATTCCAAAAACCTCATGCAGGAAACCCAATATCAAAACAAGGTATAGCCAGATGGATAGTTACCTTAAGCAAAACGACAACTGCCCATTACACCAAGGGCACACTCAACCAGAAAAAAAGGTGCTACCATGGCCTTTCTAGGAAACATCCCAATGCAAGAAATATGTAAGGCAGCCACATGGTCTACGCCACACACGTTCACCAAGCACTACTGTGTAGACGTGCTATCCGCACAGCAAGCCACAGTAGGTCAAGCCGTGTTAAGAACATTATTTCAAACCACTTCCATTCCTACAGGCTGAGCCACCGCTTTTGGGGAGATAACTGCTTACTAGTCTATGCAGAACATGTGTATCTACAGCGACAGATGCCATCGAACTGAAAATGTCACTTACCCAGTGTACATCTGTTCGTGGCATCAGTCGCTGGAGATTCACATGTGCCCACCCACCTCCCCGGGAGCCTGTAGCAGTTCGGAAGTTAGCTTCAACTTTGTACATTTGTATATATATATTATTTTAACCTTAAATAGGTACATACTTAGTCACTCCATTGCATGGGCACTATTACTACAACACAACTCCTACCTCACCCTCTGCGGGGAAAACAATCGAAGATGGAGTCGACGCCTATGCGCAATGGAGACAGAAGGAGGAGTCACTCGGTCCCGTGACTCGAAAGACTTCTTCGAAGAAAAACAACTTGTAACACTCCGACCCAACACCAGATGGCGAGCTATGCAGAACATGTGAATCTCCAGCGACTGATGCCACGAACAGATGTACACTGGGTAAGTGACATTTTCATTTCTAGTCACAAACAGCAGCAAGTTCCCTCACAATATCCAATAAATGTAATGCACAGAAGGCTTTGGGTTTCAGAGGCACTTGCTGACAGTGACTCTTATCATAATCGTAAAGGCCCAGGTCTCAGACAGCAGAGCTATCTCTCAGTATGAGTTATTTAATGTGCAGACTCAGATCAGCGCTATCCCTTGTGTGACACACGTCAGGCAGGCCTGGCTTTTTTTTAGGAGAACGACCTCTCAGGCTATAGAGACTATAACAGGCTCTTTACTCATACATCAGAGCATCAGAGCTAGTTTTCGAATTATTGAGATCAGGAGCGCAGCTTGGTCAGGAAAGTATTGGGGGGAGGGCAAGGGAGTTGAGCTTCAGATTTCCAGAGAACACTTGCATATAATATTAAAATACATCATAGGACAAGCAGTGTGCATGAGAGGGGCTTAAGAGGCAATGTGAAGGGAGACAAACACAATATTTTGTAAAAAAAAAAAATCATTTTTTTTTAGGGCTTTCAAAACAGAGATGAGAGGGAGTAGTGTGTGTGTGTGTGTGTGGTTTTTTCCCTCAGTGTGTGTGTGCAAAAATCCCAGGTAAAATCCTACAGGCACCTCATCATACCCGGCTGGAAGCACCCGTTCCCAACTATTCATCAGAAAATGCTTTTTATTAGGATGGTATAACACCCCTCCACCCCTGAAACTACGCCCCTGTTTGATATATTTCATACTCAGACATCAGTGCTATCCTTTGTGTGACACATCCTGCAGGACTGACCCTGCCCTTATTATCTGTCCCTCAGATTACATAGATGGTTCAGGTTCTTGTCGGAGACAGCAGTGCTAGCTCACAAGTTATTGACATCTTCCAGGCTAAAGACTAGGACAACAGAACTGCTCTTGAGGTTACACAGCAGGGGTGGCATAAAACATTTGAAAGTGGTGGGGAAAGTGATGTGCCCCACCACTTCCCCCAAGAACAACAACAAAAAACAACACTTCCCTCCAAAATCCCAAAGTAAACCATCCCTCCCTACAAAAGCCCAAATAAAACCATAACACTAACTACAAAATAAACACAACCACTACACTTATGTGCATTACACATTTAAAATAAAACAAGCATTTGCAGTGCAATAGGTCTCGCATTTTCTTTCAACTTTTCTTGCACATAAATTGGTCAATCCTGCCCCATAATTTTGTCTTTTCCTGCCATATAATTCCAGTGGTCCTGCATATCACTAAAGCACTTCCATTTACCTTCTTCCTCTATCTGCAGCAAAAGATGAAAATGTTGCCATTTAGCATACTAATTTAAATCTTCTATGCTAATTCCAATACAATACCACTTTCACCACCCCATCATCAGAGTTGTTGGCTGGCTAACACAATTCCCCCCCCCAAAAAGACACAAGACAGCCACAGAGGAGAAATAAACTAGAAGGGTCACCCAAACGTATCAAGAGTGTTCAAACAGTCATAGTGTAATAAGGATGTTAAATTGGCCTGCATTATGGTCACAATTGTAATAAGGAGGGATTATTAAAACATATACAATTATCATTTAAATAAGAATTGAACTTTTTACATTAGACTGCAGCTTTTAGAGGGCACCACAACCAAAATATAATTTGTAAAAAACATGGTCATGTAACCATATTGGTAGCCCCTAGAGGGCATAACCCCAGGAAAAAACAGGAAAAAGAAATGCAGTGTAACCATATACTTAGCCCTTACAGGGCATTTTTAAGGCTAGCAGGCCTACTACAATGATATTACAAACAAGGCCTATGAAACAAAACTTCTACTAGCCATAAAACAAAAGTTCTAGCCAAGAGAAAGTTTAAATGACATTGAATGGTAGAAGGGGGTTATCATTTTGGCGTCCCCACTAACATATTGTGGGAACCCAGCGGTGATGTAGACAGAAAGAGCAAATTGTGGTCAATGTTTTGAAGGTGGTCCCATTGTCCTAGAACCACCACAGACTGAGTTATGATCAAAAATGCTTTGTAAGAGTAATGCTCTGCAAAGCATTGTTGGGCATGTTTCTGTGCCATGAATATTTTAATATGTTGATATGAGTGTAATGCTTGGAACAGCCCCCCAAAGGACACCACAATGAAAATAGCAATTGTAAGAAACATGGTCATGTAACTATATGGTTATCCCCTAGAGGGCATAACCACACAAAAAGAAAATAGCAATAAATAATGCCCTACATATTTTCAAGGGTAGCAGGCCTGAAGCAATGATATTACAAATAAGGCCTTTAAAACACATGCTATTTACAGCTGGAAAACAAAAGTTCCAGCCATAAGAATGCTTAAAAAGACACTGGCGGAGGGGTTATTATTTTAGAGTCCCCACTAGCCGAGTGTGGGGACCCAAAAATTACATAGACCAAAAGAGCACATCATGCTGAATGTTTTGGTGGTGGTCCCATTGTCCTTGGACTACCACAGGCTGAGTTATGGGCAAAAATGTTGTGAAAAGGAATGCTTGCAAAGCATTATGGGTCGGGTTTTCCCGAGTGCAGTGAATATTGTAGTATTGGTTCTAAAGCTGTTCTAGGTGAGCCGCTTTTGCTTTGAGAATTTCTGCTTTATGTAAAGCATTTACCAATTACGAGTGTTTGAAGGGGAGAGCCACAAGAAATGACTCTGATTAGATAACTATGAGAAATATGACCAGCGCTCCAATACCACCAATCAAGTTTACGCTGTTGTGCCTGTTCGCGGTGTGAGCGCATGGCCTCTATGTAGCACAAAGAGAAGAGACAAAAATAAAATAGTTCACCCACTCTGAAGTATATCAGCAATCATGCAATAATGCATGGACAGGGGCAGTCTGCAAGGCATGACAAGGTGTGACAGCCTCAAGGCGGGACAAATGTAAAGCAATTACCACTGACATCAAGTGATTTTTGAAAAGCAAGCCCACAAACAAGTGAAAGTGATGGGTGTGAGGTGGACGTGGTTAAAAGCCCACACAAGTTACATCAGGTTAAAACGCTTGCATGCTTGACCTAAAAACAGCACTTACCCATGGGCTGTGCGTCGTCCTTGGTGCTCTTCTCCTTCTCCGATGCGGGAAGAGCTGTCCTAACCAATCCAGACATTGCTCTTATGCTGTTAACCAGCATGAGAGAAGCACCTGGATTGGATGGAGCGGCCTGGCTGGACAATCCTTCAGGCCCTAGAGGCCTGTGCTTGGTCTCCACACAGCTGTCTTAAGACAGCTGAGTGGAGCGCGCAAAACACCTGACCTAAGTGACATGCGCACTTTGGAGCATCCAGTCAAGCCACTGCTACAGTCCTCTGCTGACACGCTCCGGACACGTCGCTGGGCTCATGCACGCTGCGCTGGTAAAAACATAATGGCAATTAAATCTTTTCATTGCAATTTTATTTTTGCCTGCGCTGTTCACAGCAGGTGGGGGTGGGGAGGGTGAGACTCCCCCGCCCTTGAGAAGAAATCACCGCTGTTACACAGGCCTTACAGTCTGTTATTAGGAAGGGTTCTTGGTCATAAGTTCTGCAACCAAAACTCTGGTAAAAGACAGCAGAACTGTCCCCCAGGTTACACAGGAGCAGACTCTGCACTCAGGCAGCGCTGCTACCACTTAAGTTGTGCAGATCACACAGTGCCATTCCTGACAGATATGCTTGTCATGGAGCAGTACCACTTGCCTTTCACCAGGTGCATAGTTATTAATAGTTCAGCAGGTGCAGAGGCATCTAATCCCCACCTCCCGCATTCTCTTTAATAAGGATGTCGATTCTCTGATTTAGCTACAGTTCTTATTGCTAGTTAAGATAAACATAGCACAAGCACTGTCTCTGCCATGATGCAGCTTCCACCTTTCCACTTTTCTTGTGGGGTGACCTGCTGGAGGCGGAAGCATAGCACGTGCGCTTCGTAACCCCCCCCCTTAGCACAGGGCTGGCATGCGATTTGTAAATTAACAGCGTAAAGTAGCGTGATGTATTATGCAGTCTATAAATGGAAGTTTGATTAATCCAAATACTAAAGAGGGAGTCTTTCAATTCCAAGAAGAATCGCCAGAAGAGTGCAAAATGAGATGCAGAAAGGGAACTCGCTGTGTCCATGCGCGTTCTGGCTCCAGTACAAGCTCGTATGGGGTTATTGGATAAGCTCTTATTGGGTTCTAAGACAGGCTGTTATAGGGCTCTACGGCTCATATGGGACTCCTGGACAGGCTCTTGTGGGGCTCTAAGACAGGCTCTAATGGGGTGCGAAGACAGGCTCTAATGGGGTGCTAAGACAGGCTCTTATGGGGCTCTAAGACAGGCCTTGGGGGCTCCTGGACAGGCTCCTTGATGTCTTTAAGAGTGCTTCTTATGGGACTCCAGGGTAAGCTCTTAAAGGGATCTAGGGCAGGCCCATAAAAGTGCTGAAGGACGGGCTCATGGGGATGTAGGACAGGCTCTTATAAGCCTCTAGGGCAGGCTCCAGGGTGGGGTGCTCTAGAATAGGCTATGTCCTGAAGAACAGGCTGTTAGGGGCTTTTACTAGAGACTGTTGGAGGGCTGTAGGGCAGGCTGTTGGTTCACTCCGGGACAGACTCTTATTACGATGTGTTGTGGGAATGTGGAGGACCGACTCTTGTGCAGCTCTAGGATAGACTCTTAATGGACTCTAGGACAGGCTGTTGGAGACTCATGACAAGTTCTTATAGTGTTCAATGACACACTTTTGGAGGGCTGTAGGACAGACTATTGTTCAGCACTAGCTTAGGCTTTGGCAGGGCTGTGGAGGACAGGCTCTAGTGCAGCTCTAGTATAGATTCTTAATGGGCCAGAGATGGCCTGCTACCTGCAAATAAAAAACAAACGAAGATGGCATAGCATCAGCTCTTGCTTCTAAAGAAAATCAAACTGTTTCTTCCAGAAAGCAACTTAAGAACTATTATTCAAGCCCTCTTATTCTTGCATCTGGATGGTGGTAGTGGCCTGCTCCATAGCATTCCAGACTCCACACTAGCATGCATCCCTTAAGGGCATCCTTCGTGCTGCCAGAAAAATTATCACACTACCCCCTTCCTGATGGAACTCATTGGCTTTCCTTGGTGACCTACACCATCTTCAAAACCAGCTACATCACTTATAAAGCCATCGTGATCTACATCCTGTTTATCTTACAGACAAGCTCACAATCTCTAGTGGTTCTAGGCACACACCTATCCAGGACACCATCAGACTGAAGACTAAGAAGTGTAAAAAAGCAGAAGGCAGTTCCCATCTGTCATAGGAGCCAGCAATAGTATGCTGTCCAGTGCACTGCATGCCATTGAGCCACTCCGGCACCTTCCTATTAATCCTTTTCTTGCAGTGGTGGCCTGATGGCGGTCAATGCATGAACCTGTTTTTGAAAGTGTGGCAATCAGAAAGACACTTTCTAATCCAACTGGACACAGATTAGGGCAGGCGAAGGTCTAAGATGCAGGGATGTGCTGGAGGCAGAGCTTTTTTTTAGATAAGACGCCCTTCTACAGGTAGACACTGGTAGCCGAGCTCTCAGAGGTAGTTACAGCACCTAAGGTGGACATTTGCAGAAATCTTGGAGGCAGACAGATTTTAAATGCTTCAGTCGGTCGAGCTCTTTGGGTGCAGAGATGCAGAGCTCCTAAAGGTAGAGAGGGTACTTGGATGTAGACAGAGCTCCTGGAATTAGGCAGACTTTCTGGAGCTAAACAGAGGGCTTAGATCTCTTGGACATGGAGATACATAGTTATTAATGGTAAGCAGAGCTAATTCATGTAGACCGAGCTGCAGGTGGCAAATGGATCTTCTTGAGGTAGGCAGCCATTCTGGTGGTAGTCAAAGCTGTTGGAGGTAGTTGAAGGTTCTAGGAGTAATCAGAACATCTGGAGGTATGCAGAGCCCTTGAAGGTAGCAGTAGGTGATGCTGCTGGGCGAAGGATGATGTTAGGGGGCAGGCAAAACTCAAAGAAGAAGGCAGTAGTAGGAGTTTGTGGAGGGCAGCAGATTCTCAGGAACTAGAGTCGCAGTCGGGATTCTGGTAGGTAAGCAGAAGAGTAGGCAAAGTTCTTCAAGGTAGGCAGGGTTCTTGCAAGTAGACATACTTCTTGGAGTTAGCTGTAGGAAGAGCTCATGCAGGTAGGCACTGCTCCTGCAGCTAGGCAGAGGTCCTGGGGATAATCAGATCTTCTGAAGGTAGTCGGAGCCTTCGAAGGTAGCTGGAGATGATGCTCCTAGAGGCAAATGGGTAGGCTGAGGTCAGGGGGTAGGGAAAACTCCTAGACATAGGCAGTAAGAAGAGCTCCTGATGGACAGCAGATTCTCTGGAGGTAGAGGTGCAGTCAGGGCTCCAGGAGGTAGTCTAAGCTCATGGGTGTAGGCAAAGCTCTTCAGGGTAGACAGGGCTCTTGCTTATACCCATATTTCTTGGTGTTAGCCGTAGGCAGAGCACATAATGGTACGGTCAGCAGTAGGCATAGCTCCTTGAGGTAGGTAGTGCTCCTTGACATGAGCAGTTCTCTTACAGATTGGCGGGGCTCCTGGAAGTCACAAAGACCCAGACTTAGTTTGGTGATGGATAGCCAGCCCATCCACCTTATTTAGATAATATAACTATTTATGCACTTTAAATAGGGTGGACTGCCCAACCTATGGCACTTATCCCCTATTCTCTACACTGTAAATAACCAATTTAGCCAGATGTAAGACTGTAGACCTGGCGGAAGAGGAGCCTTCGGTAAGTGAGAGGTTCGGTTAAGGGCTCACAAAGCACTATGGCTAAAATGCTGCCAAAGTGAAAGCACAATAACTGCACGAAGCGTGGGCCCAAAAGTTGCTCTGCCTTCAGTAGCTGGCCGAGGATAACGTTTCCTTCAGGACGATGAACAGGCACAATTAAATTGGTACAACAGATGTACACAGTGAAAGATAATACTTACAGGCCTCAGAGCAGAGTACAGAAACACAGCAACGACTTATTCAACCTCAAACTTATAAATCAAAGAAAACTCCGACTAGTATAGACATCAAATCCTATCTCTAGAGCAAGCTTAGACAACTTAAAATAATCAGTTCCAATCATTCAGGCACGCTGCATGTGACGCATAGATGTATTCAATATGCTAAAAGAAATGAGACAGTGGCAAATATAAAAAGGTACTGTTTATGATCGTAACCGTTTTTCAGTAATGATAGATAGATAGATAGACAGACAGACTACCAAAATCTTTCTATTTTAAAAAGCTGTTAAGGGAGTATAAACATAGGTAGGCTGAGTAACCAGATGTGGAAAGAGGATACTGTACTTATGCAGACATCTCTCTTTAACTGGTTTGGCCCCTTTAAAACACATTATGCTTCAAATTACTAAACACCTATTACTCCCCTCCCCCCCACACACAGACACATCCCAATCCCCCTGGTCCCCCCCACACACAGGCCCTTTAGCGCTGGTGACGCCCTGTGCGACAATCTTTTTTGGCACTCCCCACCCTATGACCACCTTCTCGGATTCACTCAGTAACGTCCGGCAAATATGACCCTCAATTTCTCCATAGCCACCCCTCCACCCCTCACATACATTCATTTGTTTTAAAGCACTTGTAAAGGCTGGCTCTACTAATCCACTCAGCTATCCACATAAAATATAGTTCTGTTCTTTGCAGCAGGCATATTAACCCTCTGCGCTACTATATGGTGAAGCAAAGCTGCCGCTAGACAGAACCCCCATGTCTCTCCCTAGCAGGAACATTATTCACAGGAGGTATTTTGACATTTTGTTTGTTTCCTGAAGGCTTGGACCCACAAGGAACTTTTCAGCGGGTGCTTTTAAATCGCAAGTTTCATAAGTCCCCCAACCCAGGTCAGCACCTGGTGCGGCCGCACCACTTGTACCGGCCTAAAGCCGGCCCTGAACACATACACACACAGGTTTTATGCCTACATTAACATCTTAATGCTTATTTATTTCAGTCTGCTTCTCCTGAAAAGCTTTAAGTTCCACTGATGCTCTTCCAACAAAATCACATTCAAGAATGCTACACTTTTCCCTTGAATACAAAATGTTGGTGCTTTAGTTGTTACCTTGAGCTCCTTGATGAAGCTGCAGATTATCACTAGGGAGTTAACTGATAGGCTTGTGGTGGTGTTGGAAGTACATGTTTCTCACTGCGTTTTAGAATGTTTAATTGACATGGATAAGGAACATATTTGAGAACTCACAGAAAATGTGTCCTTGTTTCAGCTTTCTAGAGCACTAACCAAAATTTCAATGAGAAAAGAACCCCCTTCACTTTGTTCATTTACTGCAGTATCCTTTGTGTGAAATTCCTTTCAGTTTTACAGCTTTGATTCCATCAAGATGGCATTCACATGTGCCATACGTCTGTCGTAAATACAGAATAATAGTGCTATAGTTGTTCCCATGGTGAAGCTACAGTAGAACACTATGGAAGCACCTGGCAGACTGCTTTTGCCCTTGGAAGTACGTTTTACTCAGAATACCAGACTTTATTTTCTCATGGCTGAGCAAACTAGTGTGAAACTAGAGGAAATGTGCTTTCATTTAAGCTCCTGGAGCACCTTCCATAACCTCTATGAGAAAATCGTGAGAGAAGTTTTCTCTCAAACATGGTTCACCAAATCCCAACAGTTAGTATTTTTCACAGGGTAAAATTACCCAAGAACTCCTCAGAACCCCTAAGATCACTGTAAGAGAAACACCTAAAGGTTTAATTTGTGACTGAAATCTGTTATCACCCTCATTAGGTGTTCTTTCATTGGAACTACAAAAACTGTCTTTTACTAAAATGCATTTCAGTGTGGACCATGGCCTTGAGGCTTGTAATAGCTGCCACAATATATTGTCCATGTGGTGGCCAGCCAATCAAGAGGGGCTTGGACGACCCACTCCCCCCCCACCCCACCCACCCACCAATATCCTAGGGGACCAGGGTATACTCAATCTGCCCCTTATGTTTATTTTTTTTTGTTTACTTGTTTTAAGTGCACAGGGACCATGTCTCTGAGTCCTGTAATGGCTGGCACAACCTAGTAATGTGGCCAGCCAATCTGAATTGACTAGTCCCCTTTAAATTGGCCAATCAGGGTGCATTTGAACACCAACAGTCCAGATGTACTTTTTAACCCCTTCTAATCTTCCCAAGCATCTTCTTAAGCATTAATTTCTCAAACTGCTGAATGGATTTACACCAAATTACAAAAGGCACACTATCTGAGTAAAGCGCCTCCTTTTTGCCAAATTTGGTGTAAATCGCCATTTTTTCTGTATCAGTCAAGCAAGGGTTCCCATGGGAATTAGTATGGGAAATCAGTGTTTAAGGACCCTGTCCCTACTTTCTTGTTCCCTGCTTGCTAGATTGGCTCAAAACTTTCCAGAAAGGAGCTGACGTGGATGAACTTTTTGGAAGGGTTTGTGAAGAGATGTCAACGAGTGCTAAAATGATTAGTGAAACAAAAAACTATCTACCTATGGAAATTCTGATCTGACTTTAACTAGACTATGTGGTGTCTGCCACTGTGCAATACACAAATATGTATACTTATGGGAAATTAATAGTACTACCCTGTGTCCTTAGTATAACTCAATCCAGCACGCAAAAACAGGTGGTGCATTTAAGACCTCCTTGCTGGAGATTTGTTTTGTTTTTTAACACAAAGAGATAAACCATGGTCTTTGTACTTAACTGCTGCAATTAAGAACCTCAGCTTGAACCTAGATGCAATATTGCCCACCTCAATTTTACCTTCAGGGCTACAAGCCATTTTGAAAAAACAAAATTTGATTCTTCAGCGAAAGGCGGATTTGGATAAAGTATAACAAGCCATCTATGCCCCTTCAATTGCAAAATCATGTGATGGAATGAAAATGCAATTATATTTAAAAATGGCTATAAGCAGGGAGTGAGGAACATAAATTCCTCAAGCACTTCTCATGGTACTCCCAATAACTGAGCTTAGAGCCAACTGGAACATGATGCCAAAAACAACCACCTGCAGATTCTGTGAGTACAGGAGAGAATCCATAATGCATGTACTCTGCTTCAGCCCAAAATTTTTTCAAGCACACTTGATTGAAACTCATGTTACTATAGCACAGGATTTCAACATGCAAAGAAGCTCTGGACTTTTGTATGAGAAGCAACACCCCAGCTGACTTACGGTAATATCTAATTCCATTAAGTTAAGCAGAAATGTAGGACAGGCTAGAGCACAGACTAAAACCGAACACATTCTTTACAACGTCTTTTACTCTATTTTAATGATAAGTAAGGATATACGGTGCCATGTTGAGACTAAGAAACTGTACCAAGTTTAAGTAATTGAAATAAAATATGTATTAATTTATATACTTAATATATGTTTATAGATACAATTTTTCTACCCTATCTTCCACTCATTCCGGACACCTAAATCCCCTTATTAGCCCTATAGCCCATGCACCTCAGAAACCTAAAAACATTTTCATTTGGTGGTTTACAGTTTGGTGTTTTTAGGTAGAGCGCTCAAGTACTTTTCGACCTGTTGTAAATGTTCTGTGGGCTTTTAAGCACGCCCATCACTTTCACCCATTCCTGGGCTTGCCTTTCAAAAATCCCTTGATGTCATTAATAAATCCTTTACGTTTGTCCAGCCTAGGTGTGGTTTTGTTACCGCCTTGCAGACTGAGCCTTTTACATGGATTATTGCATGACTGCCAATATAGTTTAGCGTAAGGAAACTATTTTTAGGGTCGGGCCTGCGTCGCATGCGTTTCGCTTGCGAGACGCTTTAGGAGTTAGAAAAGGGCTCGGAGCCCCGTTGACGCCACGTCAATTGTCTTTCATTGGTTCGTGGGCTTGCCTGTTAAAATCTGCTTGCTTTCATTAGTGGAAGGCACGCATACGTCATGCCTTTTCTGGTGGTTAACCCTCCTCGTGCACAGCGACCAAGTACTGAAAACATGCGAGGCTCACTGTTTCCCGTCAGGTTTGTAGACTACTTTTTATCTTTTGTTTGCAGCGCGATCTCGCTTGGCAGAAGTTGAGCGCTTTGCATAACATCGACCTTGTTACATAGTTAATTGCACTTTTGCCGGTTACGTAGATAATTGCACTTTTGCCAATAGGTTTCATTACGAGTGAGCTGTTTTTTTCTTTCAATGTGGAAAGAAAAATCCGGTTGGGAGTTACCAACTGCTAATAGCTGTAACTCAGAGAAATGCGAGACCCTAGTGCATTGCAAATGCTTGTTTCTTTTATCTCTCCCATTTATACTCTATGGCGCTCACAGCACAGAACAGTGCAAACTCCATCAGTGGTATTGAATCTCTGGTCACATTGTTCACACTGTTACCTAATCAGAGTCATTTATTTTGACTCTCCCCTTCACACTCCATAGCTTTCACAAAGACACTTGTGATTGATAAATGCTTTGCCTAAAAAACAGAGAAATCCTCAAAGTGGCTCTTCCGACACAGCAGGAGAGACGATACTACAATATTCACTGGAGTCAGGAAACTCGCCCCATAATGCTTTGCAGGGCATTATATTTACAAAACATTTTTGCTCATAACTCGGCCTATGGTGGTCCTGGGACAATGGGACCACCTTCAAAACTTTCACCACAACGTGCGCTTTCTGTCTACATCATCTCCACACTAGGTTAGTGGGGACTTCAAAATAATTACCCCTCTCACCATTCAGTGCCTTTTTAAGTGCTCTCATGGTTGTAACTTTTGTTTTACAGCTGGAAGTAGTTTGTGTTTTAAAGGATTTGTTTGTAATTTCATTGCCATAGACCTGCTAATCCTAAAAATGTGTAAGGCACTATGCCTTCTAGGAGCTAAATATATAGTTAGACTACATTGCTTTCTGACACTTTCTTTTCATGTGCTTATGCCCTCTAAGGATTAACTATATGGTTACATGAACATGTTTTTTAACAAATGCTGTTTTCATTGTAGGGGCTATTCTAAACATTACAGTCTAATGCCAAATATGTATTTCTGATAAAGGTTTTTATTGGGTTTACATGATAATTGTATATGTTTTAGTAATCTCTCCTCATTACAGTTATGACCGTGATTCAGGCCAACCAAACATCGTTATTACACTAGGAGGGTCATTCTGACCCTGGCGGGCGGCGGGAGCCTCCAGATGGCCGCTCCGCGGTCAGAAGACCGCGGATGCCATTCTGGCTTTCCCGCTGGGCCGGCGGGCGACTGCCAAAAGAGCGCCCGCCGGCCCAGCGGGAAAGGCCCTGCAACAAGGAAGCCGGCTCCGAATGGATCCGGCGGAGTTGCAGGGGTGCGACGGGTGCAGTTGCACCCGTCGCAATTTTCACTGTCTGCTAAGCAGACAGTGAAAATCTTTATGGGGCCCTGTTAGGGGGCCCCTGCACTGCCCATGCCAGTGGCATGGGCAGTGCAGGGGCCCCACGACACCCGTTCCCGCCATCCTGTTCCTGGCGGTAAAAACCGCCAGAAACAGGATGGCGGGAAGGGGGTCGAAATCTCCATGGCGGCGCTGCTCGCAGCGCCGCCATGGAGATTCAGCCCATGCAGGGGAAATCCGGCGGGAAACCGCCGGATCCCCTTTTCTGACCGCGGCTTTACCGCTGCAGTCAGAATGGGCTGGGAAGCACCGCCAGCCTGTTGGCGGTGCTTCCGTGGTCCCCGGCCCTGGCGGTCTTGGACCGCCAGGGTCGGAATGACCCCCTAGGACTGTTTGAACACTCTTAAAATGCTTGGTTGACCCTTCTAGTTTATTTCTCTCATTACGCCTCCCTGACTGTGGTTTTGTCTGTTTTGGGGGAATTGTTAGCCTGCCAGCTACTCTGATGGTAGGGTGGTGAAAGTGATATTCTATTGGAATTGGCTTGGCAGATTTAAATTAGGATGCTAAATGGCAACATTTTCATTTTTGACTGCAGATAAAGGAAGAAGGTAATGGAAGTTCTTTAGTTATATGCAGGTCCACTGGAATTATGTGGCAGGAAAAGACAAAATTATGAGGCAGGGTTGACTAATTTATGTGGCAAGAAAAGTCCAGTTATGAATTTACAACGCCAATAGCTCTAACTCAAGCAAATGCGAGACCTATTGCATTACAAATTCTTGTTTGGTTTAAGTTGACTACACAAATGCCTGTTTATGATGCACTATTCCCTTTCCGGGGATATGCAAGTCTGACCTCTGTGGAAACTTTCCCTGTATAAAGAGATGGAGTCCCCAAGTTGCTTTGAGTCACACTGGCTTGAAAAGGGAATCTAAAAACAGGGCCCTTATTTCAATTGCATTGAAGGTTTCATATCTGTTGCTTTGCGAAAACAGAGGATTTCTGTACTTGAGATTTTTATTAATATTGTAATGCTTGCTAACACCTAATGAATATATTAAAAAAGATTGACTAAAGTCATTCATTGTTTGACTTCTAAATGTGGAATGCATGGATATACCTAAACATATATTTCCTTGTAACAGTATCACATGCGGAGAGTATACAAGTTGTGTGATGGCCCTCCTCCACCCGTAGGCTTCTGCCTGCGCCGCAACCCTGGTGTCTAGTGGGAGAGCTCTGCTTTCCTACTATGCTGCTTCTCTCTCTGTGTGCTCTCTCTTCCGTGTCTGCCCCCTGTGCCCCTTTTTGCCGTTCGCTCTCCTCTGTGCTCTTTTTGACTTTTGCTTTACTTCTGTGCTTTTCCCTCCACTCTCTCTCGCTCTCCCCCTCTGCTGCTGCGGCCCCGCCCTCTCTTCTCTCTCGCGCTGCACTCACGCTGTTGCTGCCCCTGCGGCCCCAAACCCTTTTTTCACATTGTTTTCGCCCCAGCTCCCGCCTCCCAGCTCTCCTCTCCTCCCCCCACCACTTAATGGTGGCCACTGCGTGGTAGGTCGAGCAATACCACTGACCTGGTCAGTGAACTGCTCTGCCTCACGTAGCTCCACCTGCTAAGTAGAGCCCTCGTTCCTCTGAGCTCCTGACCCCTGTCAGGAGTTCAAGGCCCTCCTCCACCTGCAGACTTCTGCCTGTGCCTCATCCGGGGTGTCTAATGGGAGAGCTCTGCTTTCCTACTAGGCTGCTTATCTCCTCCTTTTCTCTGCTTCTCTCTCTGTGTGCTCTCTCTTCTGTGTCTGCCCCCGTCCACCTTTTTGCCGTTCGCTCTCCTTTGTGCTCTTTTTGACTTTTGCTTTACTTCTGCGCTTTTCCCTCCACTCTCTCACTCTTGCTCTCCTCCCTCTCTTTCTCCTCCGCGGCTGCTACCCCTGCGGCCCCACCCCCCTCTCTCTCGCACTCCTACCGCTGCTGCCCCCGTGGCTCGCCCCTTTTTTTTGCGCCATTTTCGCCCCCGCCTCCCAGCTGTCCTCGCTTCTCCCCCCTCCCTACTTAATGGTGGCCGTGCCGCTGGCACACCAAAGGCAAGCCAATCTGCGCCCTTCCATGCCTGGACAGCGCCCAGCACCTCAACCCCTGGCTCTCAGCCCCCTCCTACTGATGCTACACCCGTCTTCATTACGGCGCCACCACCCTCCACACCCTCAACACCGGCTGCTCACCCGCCTGCCATCAAGCCACCCCGCAGCTCACCCGCGGACCCTTCTGCTGCCGGAACTGCACATTCACCAGCCTCCACGCCAATGACCACTCACCAAGGCAGGATGCAACCATCTCAGATGCATCCTACTCAACACCCGCTCCGTCCACAAACATGCTGTTGAACTTTGGAATCGACTCGACTCCGCTTCCCCAGACGGGCAATATCATGCATGGTATATCATGCAATTAGTGGTAGTAGCCCCCTCCAGTGTATCTTGCATCGAGGGGTGTGACTGGTACGTCGTGCAGTGAGTGGTGTGGCTGCTACTGTATTGCAGTGAGTGGTGTGATTGGTAGAGTGCAGCGGGTGGTGCGGCTGCCATCTTGCAGTGAGTCGTGATTGGTGACCTGCAGTGAGTGGCGCGGCTGTTGTCAATGTATCTTGCACTTAAGTGGCTGTTACCTTACGCTGAGAGATGTAACCCGTCTCTTGAAGCGATCAGTGCACCCGCTACCTACCCTTTTTCGCGGCTGACCCGCACCTGGAGCAGGCGTGGCTTCATTTCCGGGTCAGGCTGAGGCGCCCAGGGGTGCCCGGCCCAGGGCATGTTTACTAATGAGGCCCGCTCATTAGGGTGACCCATGATGGATGGGCCTGGGCCGGGCCCCGGCGGGCTGAAGTGTGCTCCGCCGCTCGGTGACTGGCGGCCGCTGGCAGCTCTGCGGCCTTGTTAAGGGCCTCTCGGTGACACCGGTCATGCATCACCCTGCCAGGCCTCGTTCATTATCCGACTTCTAAGCTTTGATGAGCAGACAGGATTGATCTCTGCTCCCGTGTCCTGGGCCTGCTCTCCCCCTCCTCCTGCAGAGGTAGCCTTCTCTTCCTTCAGTAAATATTAACAGTTCTGTCGCCCCAGCCAGCCCCAGCAGCAGGCACTGGAGCCAAGAAGCCCGGGGTGGGTGGGCTGGCGGTGAGCAAACACAAGTTGACAAACACCGTGCTGCTCCGGGGTGACGTGCTCTCTCAAGCCCATGCTAGCAAAGAGACCGACCGAATGGTTACAGGCCACAAAATATTAGCCTGTAGGGTAGCTCAGTGGACTTATGAACCTGCTCTAGGCTTTCAAACCTCGAAGGCCAGGGGTTTAAATCCTGCGGGTAGATCCAGTATTTCTCCACCTAGGGCGATATAATGTGTGTTTCATTGAATTGGGTAACCGTTTACACGTCATCAGCGCACAGGGATAGCCAAATGGCGTAAGAGCGCTCAGTAACCTTGGTTACTCATTTCGTATTATTAGCGCCACACTCCAAGAGAGCGGGTAGTGCTTGCCCCCTCTAAGTGCTGCACAGAGGCGCGGGAGTGCACGTGCACAAAGGTAAGGTTTATACGGAAGACATTTGCTTGTATCCTGCATCCATCGACCCCAGTGAAAGCAGGCGTGCATAGGTACGTACTATACACTTCTCTTACACAGGCCCTGAGATGAGTACAGATGTGCACATCAGGCAGCTAGATGTTCACGCATACATGGGATCACGCACACAATGTATCTGAAACCATCACACGCATGCGCCGCTTGAAGGGCTCGTGCACAGCACCAGAACACTTCCCCCACAGGTCATTTTGCAATTCGGCATTTTTCTGACCAAGCACCACGTGCGGTTATGCATTTGGCCAACGGGCCCAATTCACCTATGTTGAATAGTGTAGAATAGCTATAACTGGGTGCAGAGGTCCCCTCGCGTCCCGTATCCCCGAAGTTACTGCACCTCCTGCACCTATGACACCCAAATCCCTTCTTTGATCGACACTGTACTTCTCTAGTCCGTGAGGCCAAACAGACCTACAGAAGGTACCTGGCTACGCGGTTGCTGTGCAGGCCCTTTTTCTGGAGGCGTGGATGTAGCAGCCTGGAGTATCCTCAGTGGATTAGCAGCAGTTGCTTTATTTTGGTGCCCAGGCCTTATGTCTGCCACAGTTCGACTCTGATCCTCCTCTACTTAGGCCCGTCACACAGGACTCATGCTTCAATAGCATTAGTCTCCTTGTGCCTGGACCATATAAAAGGCCTGTACAGTGGACTGTAAACAATCTGTTAGGCGAGTTACAATAATCCTGAAAGTGAGCATTCTGGGCAGTGTTAACTCTGCACTTAACCACTACACTGGCTGAAGTAGCAGGAAGCACCTCCTACAGAGCGCTCTGTATAACTCAGGTGACAGATGAGGGATCTGGACTGGCCTTCTACAGGCCAAGCTCACACTCAGACCTCAGATCCAATATGGCTGCACTCCTAACCATTCCGCCTTTTGAAACACGGTGCACTGTGGGTAGCTCCTTGTGTTTGCGACCGGGCACACCCTGGAACAGTCTCCCCAAGAGATTAAAGATCACCAGCAGCCATACAGAATTCACAAAAGCAATAAAGACCTGCCTATTCCCAAAGGCAATCATGATACGGTGACTTCACAGATGGCAAGATGCTTTGGTTTGTATATACAGCACGCAAAAATGTCTCGTGCACTTCATTCAAATCCTGCTTCATGAGTTTAAAGCACATATCAGGGCCTCGTGCATCACAAATCACCACTCCTAGCAGAAACTACACTCAGCACCTTCATTCGGCTACACACACTAAAGGGTGCCGGCTGACCCAGCCACCTGTAAAGCGCTTGGGCATCTCAGCCAGGGCTAGGAAAGCACTATAGAATTGCTGCAGTACAATACAACACCACATTGTGCTCTATGCATCTATAAGCTCGGGATTCGGCTGCTGGTATGGGGTATCCGCAGCAGCAGAAGAGTTTGGTACTTTACACCCTGGTTTTGAGCATTCGATCGCAGACAGGAGTCTGGTGGGGGTTAGTGAGTTGTGGTCTGCAGAAGGAAGTGTGCGGCTGTCTGATGCTTTGTTTTAATAGGGGATTGGTGCTTGTGGCCGGAGGTCTACCCTAATTGCTGAAAGTGCTAGCTGGGTTGTTTGGCTTGCTCGTGGCTCTGCGGGTTTGCATGGGTGTGAATTAACTGGAAGTGTGGGGTGATGCTACGGGGTCCTGCTATTCATCTGCTGGCTTCTCTGCACTGCCTTGGGTGGGTGTTGGGATAGTCTGATTGGATGCTGTTATGGGCACGCTGGGACCAATCTAAGTGGAGTGTGTGTAACCTGTCTAATTAGTTGCATTAGAAGCCAATGTTTGTTATTGATTAGTGAAAAGTGAAGTTGAGAGCAGGCTGACGCTAAACTTAATTCTTTGCCTACCCTGTTATGGCATCCGGTGTGCATTATCCTCATTGGGGGAGCAATTTTAAGGCTATTCGTCTGGCTACTGATTTACTAGCGAACAGATCAGTGCACATGGCGGCGGAAATGGGTGCTGGGGGGGGGGGGGGAGGATGCTGTTAGTGGTGGGGCGAGGCCTGATTTTCAGTCTATAAACCATAAATGAACAGCTGGACTCCGACCTCTGACATTGCTCAGTCGCTCTATATTGTGCTATCAGTTTTTAGTCATAAGCTTGCTTGCAAATTAAGTTTCTATAACTCCACTCAGGAAAAAGTAATGTGGCTGCACACTCAGGGCTATTCAGACTCTTAGGATCCTGTACACTAGTCACTGGGCTACATAAGCTTTTACTAGCAGATGGTCCTGGGAAGGCTGAAGGCCGAGTCTGCTCTGCCAGGTTAAAACACGTATGACCTTCAAATCACTGTAGGTGTTAAAGGGAAGGTGAACTTTACACTTGATGACATTGACTGTTTTTAACTGAAATTCCGAAGGAACATGCTTTCCTGGTGACATGGAGCAAGGCGGGAACCCTAATTATTATTCAGCAGAACGCTAATTGCATGTAGAACTTCTTAAGCATGAAAGGATAGGCTGGCCCCGCCAAGAGTGAAACTGTGAACCGGCATTTTTTAAACACAGATTGGTCCCTGCAGCAGGCGCGCAACCCTCTGGCATACTTTGGCATCTGAACTGACACCGCCTCCGCCGTCCTTCTGCCTCTGTGTGCAAGGGGTCAGATTTCTGCAGAGAGTGAGAGATTAATCGAAGGAATCCATATTTTATTGGACTTGATGAATGAGTGGTTCTTTTTTGCCAGACCCCTTTCACGTCCTGTCTTATCAAAGGGAAATAGATGGCTAATGTTTCTCTCCGTGCACCGCAGAAGTTTCTAAATGCACATTCTGTTCCAAGCCAGACATTTCTGTTTTTGTGACTTTGACATTGAGTCTGATATTGTAATTAAAGATAACGCAATGGAGTAGGGATATCAGAAAGCTGAAATTATTCGCCATAAACAGGACCTTGGTGTTAAGTTATTTTTCTTTTGTATTTATGTATGTTTAATTTTCTTGTTTATATGTATTTACAGATATATTTTTGGTCAATGAAAAGGAAAGTTAAAGTAATGCATTTTCATAACAGTTATACTAATTAATGTACACTCCCACTTCATTCTACAATGAACTGAGTATTAGATTACAATAAATACACCGCAGGATTAATAGTACTAGCAGTGTGCACATCTTCATCTATTTAGGCTCCTTAGGAAAATCTTATTTCGTTTTACCCTCAATGCTGTCAAGATAACAGTTGTTGACCTACATATCATAGAGACACAAGACAACACATTTCTGTATTTTGTTTAAATAAATCGAGACAGGGAAGCAAATTGGTTTAAGTCTTCTTATATGTGTAAAAATCAGTAAACTGGGAAAACTGGTCGCCTTAATTATAAACCAGCAATGTTTATATTCTGCCACATTATTACATCTACTCTGTTTACATACACCCAACTAGGCCCAGGTCAACTTTCTTTTATGCAAGCGTTGTGTAGAGTAAAATCTGGGCATTTTGTTTTACCGTTGTTAGGCGCACTGCCTGAGTATGTCATTTTGTTGCATAATCGAGACTTCGTTTAGGTTAAATTCCTATCTCAGGAGCCCAGGAAAACCATGAGTGGCTATTCATGTCATGCCCGATTTTGCATTTTTTTTAAATAGGAAAATGCGTCCTCACAACAAAAATGGACATGATGACGTATTTTGTGCTTAAAAATATAGTGCAAAATGCCAAAACTGCCATTTCGCACAGTAACGATAAGTTTTGTGTAATTGTTTGGACATTTTGCTTGATTTCCTATTTTGCACTGGTTGAAAAGTGGGTAACCTTATTTACGGAAGTCCGAGAGAATCAGTCTTTAAACATAGTTGTACTTGTACTGACATCTTTGTGTCCCCTGAGCAGAACAGAAGCATTCAGCTATGATTACTCCTGCATGGAATCTTACTACGTTATAAATTAGCAGGGCTAGGGCTTACTTTGGATGAGATGTGAGTGGTACATCTAAACACCTAGAAAGCTACATAGGTCTAAACTCTTTCTGGTGGCCTATTTCAGGGTTTGTGGTCCTTTTGGTGAACTGGTGTAAGGACCAATGTACATGTGCTAGATTTCGCTAAAGGACGTAGGCCCAAAGAGAGGATGTGGACTTGTGTGTGGACCAGAACATTGTGTGGACACTGGCGAGCATGTTTAAACAAGCTCTAAATGGGAAATGAAGGCTAAGGTGGGGAACCAGTGACTAGCTTCATACACTATGTCCTGTACTTTCTGGGGTAGCTTATGGACTGTGTGGGTGTTCTGAGGACAGGAGGCAGTTTCCATAATGACCTGAGGTCAGGTGGTCACCCTATTTTACCTGCTAGAGCACTCACCACACATGTAAAGAAGGGGATTTTCAGGCCTTTTGCAATAATATGACAAGACCAGTAGGTAGTACCTCCCAGGCTGATGCCTTAACTTGTCTTGTGCAGGTGCAGACTTCTTTTATTGTATGGAAGCCTCAATGCAGTTTGCAGGCAACTGTGATGACCATTACACAGTATGAACATGGGCCGGCTTGTGTCCACAGACTACATGTATTCGAGAGCCTGTTAGATTGCTGGTGTTAAACCTGTGCAGTGTATACTGGTTCTAGGGCTGTGCAGTGTGTACACTTGTGAGTTTGAGCTGACAGGTCATCTTCAATATCAGCCGTTTGCTTGTATGTTGCAGTAGGGACCAGTAGTCACTGTTGGCATGAGCGAGCTTTACTAACTGGCGCTAGATAAATTCAAGTGCCAAGAAGTGATTGAATCAGTGGAAGCGCCTAGGTCTGCATATTCTTAACTGGAGAGTGAAAGATGATCCCTTTAGACAGTTTACATTGTGGCACTGTCTTGGAGCCTCTGAGACTGATGGTCTGAGAACAAACAACCACCACTCCCAGACCATTTCTAAATACTTCTGTAGATTACAACAGCTCAGAGAAAGCACCTTCTCCAGGGGCGCTTTACATTCCTTGCCTCTGTTTGTCTGGACAGGAGACGTCAAGGGCGCACTGTGTTTGCTCTCCATGTCTTAGTGCTAAAAAGCAAGACCACTGCCCAGCGCCGTGGAAAAAAAATGTAAACATGCAAACACGGTTAGCACTGAATACGTTTCTCCGATGTTGCAGTTTCTTTGAAATCAGGTAAACATCCATGTAACCTAAAAAACAAGAGCCAAAGTACTCAGTGAAATGATCTCAAAACTGTGGATGTGAAAAGGGAATACATGGCAAGGAAACTGGGTCAGATAGATCATTCATCTTCAGCATTTATTTCTGGGAAACGCAGGAGAAACTTCAGCCAAATAGGAAAAGAGATCTGGCTATCAAGGCTGGCAGGTTATTGGCAGAGCACTTGTGACCTGAACAAAAATAGTGTGTTCACAGCTGTCTAGGAAGACATCCCGAGGAAATCGACATGTCTGAAGGAAAAAATTAAAGATCTTCAGAACTCCATAGACAAACTGTAAGAGTGGAGTAATTAAGAGGCATTCAAAACTATAATTAAAGTAATCTCGAGGCCCAGACCAATACCAAACGAGATTCTCAAACAGTATGTTCTAAAGTCAACACGCATTGGCAAATCAGTAGGCCTCACCACTGGGATTTGCTGAATTTGCCAACGCTTTTTGGCAACCGTATAAAGCATAACCAGTATTTAAAATCAAAACGCGACCTCGCACTTAAAAAGATGATATTGGCTTCCTGTGTCCAAGCGCATTCAATACAAAGCTCCAGTTCTATCATACAGAACCTACTACTAGAAAAGTAGCCCAGAAAAAAGTCTCACCCAATAATATTTTTCTGATGCAGGTGCCCAAAGCCCACAGAGCTAGAAAAGGCGACAGATCTTTCACTTTTATGGCGCCTACGTTATGGAATGTTCGTCCTGTTGCTCTGAGAAAATCACCGTCGGCAGCCATCTTTAAAAATAGGCTGAAGCCCTTCCTGTTCCATCAATAACATCTGCGTGTGAAACCTGTTGCCCTGTCTGAGCTGTTGTATTCTTCTGAGGCAGGGATGCCTCTTCTGTGGCACCAGCGCGCTGTACGAATGGCTTATTATTATAACATTTACACTAGGTATTTAGCAAACCAAATTCCGCATGCTTTCTCCTAGTTTCCAGGCATTTAGATACACTTCTGCAGGTTTGATCTGCAGGAATATCTCGGGGGAAAACTGCAAGGATGTGACTGTTATCACAAACCTTGTAATCCTGACCCCTGTGCAATAGGATCAAAATGTAGCCCTTAGCTTGAATTGAGGACGTTTAAATAGTCAAAAATATTTTCTACTCAGACAGCAAACCAGAGACCATATCCTTGGTCTACAGGATGTGATCAGCAGATTTGTAAGGAATAAAAACATGGAAATATGTGGTCTATTGAGGTTCCATTAAAAATATGTTTTAATCCAGGTCCCAATACTAAATGTCAAATAACCAGGGCCTCGGTTTTTGGCAATTTAAGTTTAAGAAGCTCTTGCTTTTCGTTCCTTTGCACCACTCTGGACAGATAGTGATGTCATTTATCTAGTCAGAGCTGGATTACGCTAGCGCTGCTACTTGGCCCTGCCTAAGAAACTGAAGATCAGATCATTGTTAAAAGCATAAACAGGAAACCTATCACACCAGTCCTGGTTCCGCTTCACTGACTTCCAGTAGTCCAAAGAATGCCATGCAAAAGATTAGTTATCCATGACATAGTTATTTAGGTCACATTCCTTCTTTTCTGTCCATCAAATACAATATTTACTCTCCATTCCGCAATCTGCATTCCAGGGAGTACATTTTTAGGTCACGCGCGCAAGCTCTGACGTGTTGTAATCTATCCGTGGGCTTTTACCCACACCCACCGCACACCCATCTCTATCACTCGTTCGGGGGCTTGCCTTTCAAAAATCCTTTATCATTGGTAAATGCTTTACGTTGGTCCCGCCTTGGGGCAGTTTTGTTACCGCCTTGGCCATCGACCCTGTCACATGGATAATTGTACGATTGCAGATACGTGTGACTGCGAGCGAACTTCTTTTTTCTTTTGTGTGTCTACTTCGCGCTCATGCATCTGGGGGCCGAGGAGCTTTGAATCGGCTTGCTTATTTCATTTTTAATTTAAGTGGCATGAAAAGTCCAGTTAGGAATTTACAACACTAAGGCCCTCATCCTGACCTTGGCGGGCGGCGGAGGCCGCCCGCCAAAGTCCCGCCGTCAGGTTACCGTTCCGCGGTCGAAAGACCGCGGCGGTAATTCTGACATTCCCGCTGGGCTGGCGGGCGGCCGCCTTCAGGCCGCCCGCCAGCCCAGCGGGAAAGAGGCTTCCACGATGAAGCCGGCTCGGAATCGAGCCGGCGGAGTGGAAGCTGTGCGACGGGTGCAGTTGCACCCGTCGCGTATTTCACTGTCTGCGCAGCAGACAGTGAAATACATTTAGGGGCCCTCTTACGGGGGCCCCTGCAGTGCCCATGCCAGTGGCATGGGCACTGCAGGGGCCCCCAGGGGCCCCGCGACCCCCCATACCGCCATCCGGTTCCCGGGGGGCGGACCGCCGGGAACTGGATAGCGGTAGGGGGGGTCGGAATCCCCTCGGCGGCGCAGCAAGCTGCGCCGCCTTGGAGGATTCCAAGGGGCAGCGGAAAACCGGCGGGAGACCGCCGGTTTTCCTGCACTGACCGCGGCCAAAGCGCCGCGGTCAGAATGCCCTGCGGGGCACCGCCGGTCTGTCGGCGATGCTCCCGCCGACCCTGGCCCCGGCGGTCTAAGACCGCCGGGGTTAGAATCACCCCCTAAGAGCTCTAACTTGAGCAAATGCGAGACCCACTGCATTGCAAATGCTTGCTGATTAAACTCACACTGGGATATAACATTTTTCTAGGCAGCAAGAAATAGAACTCTTTACCAGCGGAGCTTCGCACTCAACCTTCCCTGATTCGGTTAAAAAAGGAACAAAAAAACTTTACTTTTTAAAAGTGCTTTTTATTTGCTGTAATTCTTACTTGCCTTTTACTTGGGTTTATCTTAAATAGCGCCAAGAAACTTTGGTTATCATATCTGGAAATACCCGAACATAGCATATAACATGGCTGCAGGTTGGGAAAAAAGAAAGGAGAAAAACAATGTATCTGCCTCAATTAAATGTAAGGTGGATGTAACATGAATATACCATGGATCCGTGGGCATCAGACAGCAGCTGGGCATCAGGTGAGGGTGTAACATCAGTCCAGCCTCTTATAGTAATATATTAATGATGTGATGCGTGTTCTTCTGAAATCCCAGGTCTTTAGACGTATTCCAAATGGAATGGCTAAAATTTAACAAACCTGCTCTTTGAAGGTGATTTGGTGATGCTAGCATACATCAAAGATGGGCTAAGAAGACAGACCTGAAGCTGCAATAAAAATATAAAAAACAAGCATTGTCACAGCCAATAGGTCAAGCCTATTCAAGAGCTATTGGCTTTAGCCATGTTGTACACGGCATGGCTGCTGTTCAGCATGGCTAAAAGTTAGTGACGAAGAGGAAAGTTGCGTGGAGTGTCATAGAGTGGAATTGTGATGAGTGTAGAAGAGTGTTGTAAAGTGGAGTGGCAGAGTGTGTTATGTATTGGAATGGCATAGTGTGGAGTCACGTAGAGTGGCATACACCGGAGTGGTATAAAGTACAGTGGACTGGGGTAAAGTGCATTGGTGTAGAGTGTTGCAGAGTGAAGTGGCATCGTGTGCAGTGACATTGAATTCAGAGATCTACAATGCAGTGTCATAGAATGCTGTGAAGTGGCGCGTGGAGTAGTGCAAAGTGGTATAGAGTTGAGTGATGCAGAGGGTGGTGGCACAGAGTAGAGTTGTGTCCTAGAGTGCAGTGTCACAGAATAGAGTTGAGTCACATAAAGTGTAGTGGTGTAGAATGGTGTAGTGTAAAGTGGAGTAGTGCAGATTAGAATGGTGTAGGGTTTAGTGGTGGAAAGTGCTGTGTTGTAGAGTGTCGGTGTAGTAGAGTGGCATAAAGAGCAGTGGCGTAGATTACAGTAATGCAGAGTAGAGTGCAGTGGCATGGAGTGGGATGGTGTAGAGTGGCATAGATTGCAGTGGCATAGAGTAGATTTTTTCAGAGAAGAGTGAAGTGGAGTACAATGGAGTGGTGCAAGGTAGAGTGTAGTTGCATAGATTGTCATGGCGTAGAGTAAATTGGTAGAGAGTGCAGTGGTGCAGAGTAGATTACAGTGGTGTACAGTGGATTGATGTAAAGTCCAGGGGCTTAGAGTTGAGTGTTACAGAGTAAAGTGCATTGTCATAGAGTGCATTGGCATAGAGTGCAGTGTTGCTGAGTGGCGTAGAGTTGAGTTGTGCAGAGTAGATTGGTGTGGCCCAGACTACAGTGGTGTAAAGTGTAGTGGCGAAAAGTACAGTGGTGCAGAGTAGAGTGGCGAAGTGTGCATTGGCATAGAGTACAGTGGTAAGAGTATAAAAGCGTAGCATGAAGTGGCATAAAGCAGAGTGGTGTTAAGTGGAGTGATGCAGATTAGAGTGCAGTGGTGCGGAGTGGTGCATGGTAGAGTGGAGTGGCATAAAGCAGAGTATGCATGGTGTGATACCGCACCGCCATTACAGACAACATACTTTCAGTTGAAATGACCATTAATAATAAAACTATAGAGTGCACAAACCAAATTGTGGAGAAATTGCATAACCTAGAGTAATGATTTGTTACGATCATATTAAAGTATTTGTTTCCAACACACTTCAGAAATAACAAACAATGTGCTTCATTTTTGCTCCTAATCTCATATATTCTGAAATACTTACAATTAAATTTTGTTGTGTGCTAGAAAAAAAACTATTTTCTACCCCCAGTATCCGGCAAGATTGTCACATAAATCCTCTCACTTTGAAGTCAGAGAAAGAAAAGTAAACAAGCACCCTTGGAGACAATGCATGACATTTGACCTTGGTCTTTGAATGCACTGCAAATGTGACAAGATAAGAACAAGGTTTAAAGGCTTTGTTACAGAAAGGGAGTTTGTGGAATTATACATTAAACATAGTTTGGGCAATGGGAGGGACAAACTGAACATGGAGAACCTAAAGCAAATAAAACCATCAATAGAAAACCAGAAAATGTGAGTTACAAACCACACAGCCAATGGTAATCAACGGGGCGGAATGCATTCCTAGGTCAACTTTCTGAAAGTCCCCAAAATGTCTTTAGCAAACCAGATAGCTGCACTGTCTGGTAGGCTGCGACCTAAAAAGTGGATCAAAGTTATGGTCTCCTAGAAAAAAAGCACGAAGCACAGACATAAATAAAACCTCTTTCTTATTGACGGAGATGTTGAGCGCAACATAGAAGACATTTCCCTGAGATATACAATATGTGCACTGTAAGTGATTCACTCTAACAATAAAATACATATTTCATTTTACTTTCTGTCAAATAATATCTAGTTAACTTCATCAAAAAGAGTGCTCCTAAGATCGACAGCGTCAGTTAATCCAGTCTGTGAACTTTTAAGGTGGGGAATGGCCCAGGGCTCTCCCTTTCCAAGAGCCCCTTGGGAAAGTTAACTCTCTCTAGCTCACCTCTATTTCTGTAGCTAAATCTCTCTCCCTTTCCTGACTCTTTCAGCATTTTTTGTGCAACCTTGTTTCTGAACGTTTCATATCATGCAGGACTGAATTAGCAAAAAATGTTAATAAATGTTTAAGTAGTTCTGAGCAGGGGCCTCCAAAATATGTCTTGCTGAGGGTCCCAAAAATCCTTAAAATGACACTGCCTCCAGTTGTACTGATACTCTTTAGAACAGTGGGAAGGTCTCCTGACTAAATTCAGGATCTGCAGATTAGGAGAAATCCCACTAGAAACCTTCCAGTGCTGTAAACTGGTGTACAGAGGAATCACTATGGGTGCACAGCAGAAGAGCTAAAGAGTTTATCCTCTGCTGCCGGGGCATGATCGGTAGCCAGAATCTCTGCTGCAAGCGTTCAACCTACCCAGCCTTCTTCCAAGCTCTAAGTAATGCAAGGGGCAATAGAACAGCAAAAATGGAGGCCCTGCTTCAAGAAGCAGAAGAGGGTGGGTTTATTGAATTGCGGTGCTGTTATGTATTGTGTCTCTTTGTGTTTGTAGTTTAATTTTACAACTCTCCTCCCTTGTGCTTTACTCCACTGCATAGCATGCTCATCTTTGTCGGGGTGGGTGAGGCTGGTCCACGTGATTCTCTCAGCCTCTGCCTCTATGCCCATCTTCCACACACAGTGTGTTAACCTATGACGGGTGTGGAGGGGTTGAGTGACTGGGGATACGCCCTTTTCTCTGTGCCACTATGGTTATGGCCACTGGAATTATGCAATTATGCATAATTATAGATTTGCTGCATTTGCCACATAATCCATCATCTGTTGCATAGTCAGCAGATTTTAACAAAAATGTGTTTCTAGCTCCAACTGTTCACAAGTTACTGAAAACACAGCACTACATGTTGCTGCACAGTGAAATGCCCGTTGGAAAGCTAGACTTACCACTTTTTTGTTGCTTATTGCTATATCTGGGTATTACAATGGTATATATGAGGTGCAATCAATACCCAGACAGTGTTACCAAGTTTAAAAATTATGAAATAATGAAGTAATACTATTATGAAATGTGCCACATTATGCCACATTATTTGCCTTTTCTTGGAGCACAATTTACTCAACCCGGCTTCATCATTTGCTTTTCCTTGCCGCACAATTTACTCAACCCTGCTACATAATCTGACCATTTACTGCAGCATAATTCCAGTGGTCCTGCCTATGGTGTGGGCCCTCGAGGTCAGCCCGTGCTCTGAGCATCTGTGATGTGATGCGCAGTTTACACCAACCTTAGGAGTGGATCTCTCACTCCGCGCCCCTATAATGTGCTTCATTAGGCAGTGTTCCCAGCTGTGAGGGGTGTGAAGCGGGCCCTTGGGTGGATCTCCCGCTCTCCGGCCCTGTAGCGTGCTCCGTTGCACAGTATTGCGGCTGTGAAGCGGGCCCGTGCGGGGATTTCCGCCCTTTGCCGCGCTCCCTCGCAGTGTCACAGGTGTGAAGCGGGACCCCCTCTATCCGCCCCTGCGCCGCGCTCCCTCACACACCGTCCCAGCCGCGATCCCCCAGTCAGCTACAGATTGCTTCGGGGGCGCACGGCTGACCCCGTAAGAGCTCCGATAACCTGCCTTTGTTCATTAAGAAGCCACTTAGCGCTCAGCGGGGCCGGGGAAGACAGAAACGGATTACCCCGCACAGGAGCCCGAGCAGAAGCCCGTAGAAAAGTACATCGTTTAATTGCTGTGCGCTTCGTCTCTGTTCCTGTTGTCCTTGGCTTTGGGTGGGGACCTGGTGGTCCTAGTGTGTGCATGCGTTCCAACGCGCGTGCGGCGTTGCATTTAATAAAGGGTGTGTTTGCTTGCAATGGTTGGGGGGGGGGGGGGGCTCTGTGTGTGCTTTGCATGCACTAGCTAGCTTGAATACGAAGGTTTCCAGTGTTAAGGTACTCGAGAATGTTGTTTCATTTCCTTGGTAACTGCTGTATAGTTTTTGCATGTGTTGATGGTTTGATGTGAGCTGTTTGCAAATGCTGGAGGGGTTGCGGTACGTTGTTTGCGTATGTTTGTATGTGATGCAGGAGTACGCGTTGGGATGTGTTGTGTGGCCTGGTTGGTGGCATTTACTATTGCTAGATGGATAGTATGTTGCTTGTCTGTGTTTTAGCACCTGCTGTAATATTGGCACTCGATGGGGTTTAAATAGGTGGTTTGCATGTCTTTTAGTGCTCGTTGTGAATGTATGGAAAGCTGTCTGTGTTTACACTTGTTTTGTTGTCCGGTAAATGTACTGTTTGCATGTCCTCTATAGATTGGCGTGGTAGTAGGTAGAGCCTGAGTTGTTTGCACATTTGTCGAGGGTCTGCTATTTGAGTGTAGTGGACCCCTGTTGTGTAGACTGGGGTGCCCCGCAGTATGTTTGCATGTGCTGTGAAAGAAGGCTTTTGTCCCCATGTGTTGTAGCGGCTGTGTTTTTTTAATTGCTACATGTCTGTCGTGTGATGCTCGCCTGTGTTCGGCACCTGTTGGGTCATGGACGCTTGGGTGTGGTTGCCTGTTGTAAGTGATCTGAAGGGATTTGTATTTCCTTGCACGGCTTTTGTTGTATGGTACAGGCTGGTTACACGTGATGGGTGTCCCGAGTGTAGGAAGAACAGACACATTGAAGTATGAAGAGGAGCAGGTAGTGTTGCATGTTGGGGTAGAATGGAGCAGACATTACACAGAAGAGAGAGAAGCGCAGACCTTTGATAGGGACAGGCACACGCCATAGGGCAGGATACCGCTGTAAAAAGAGGGATTCCACAGGGGAGGCGCTACAGGGCAGACATGGCAAAGTCAAACAAGCGTTTGCAATGCAACGGGTCTCGCGTTCGCTCGAGGTAGAGCTATATAACTGGACTTTTCTTGCCACACAAACTGAAAATAAAAAGTAAAACAGTTGACATAAGCACCGCCGTGAGCGGGAAGAGAGAGACAAAAGGAAAAAAGTTCACTTGCAGTCAGAGTTATGGCAAAAGTGCAATTATCCATGTAACAAGGTCCATGGCCAAGGCGGTAACAAAACTGCTCTAAGGAGGGACAAACGTATAGCAGTTACCAATGAAAGCAAAGGATTTTTGACTGGCAAGCCAATGAACGAGCGATAGTGATGGGTGTGCAGTGGGTGTAGTTAAAAGCCCAGATACGTACCAACACGTCGGAAAGGCAGCACTATTCTACATATAGATACATATATATTCTGTATATAGGAGCTGAGCTATTTCAAAGAGAATAGAGGAGCAGGCACACATTTAATGCACAGGGAGGAGCAGGCATATGTTTACTGCACAGATAGGAACAGGCCTTTGTTTCATGCACAGGAGAGCTGAGAGAAGCAGGCACATGTTTAATGCACAGGGAGCTGAGGTATTTTAAAGAGAAGGGAGCAGCAGGCACATGTGTAATGCACAGGGAGGAACAGGTGCATGTTTAATGCACAGGGAGGAGGAGGGGCATGTCTAATTCACAGGGAGAAGCAGGGACATGTCTAATGCATAGGGGAGCTCAGGTATTTCTAAGAGAAGGGAGCAGCAGGCATGTGTTTAAAGCAGAGGGAGCTCAGGTATTTCACAGAGATGGGAACAGCAAGCACATATTTAGTCCACAGGGAGGAGCAGGCACATGTTTAATGCACAGGGAGGAACAGACACGTGTCTAATGCACAGGGGTAGCTAAGGTATTTCTAAGTGAAGGGAGAGGCAGGCACATGTTTAATGCGCAGGGTGGAACAGACATGTCTAATGCACAGAGGTAGCTAATGTATTTCTAAGTGAAGGGCGAGGCAGGCACATGTTTAATGCACAAGGAGCTGAGGTATTCAAAGAGAAGGGAGGAGCAGGCACATGATTAACACACAGGGAGGAGCGGGCACATGCTTAACTCACAGGGAGGAGCAGGCACATGTTTAATGCACCATGGAGCTGAGGTATTCAAAGAGAAGAGAAGGAGCAGGCACATGCTTCAGACAGGGAGGAGCAGGCACATGTTTAATGCACAGGAGAGCTCAGGTGTTTCTAGGAGAAGGGAGAAGCAGGCACAGGCTTAATGCACAGGGAGCTTAGGTATTCAAAGAGAAGGGAGGAGCAGGTACATGTATAATACACTTGGAGCTGAGGTATGCAAAGAGAAGGGAGGAGCAGGCACATGCTTCAGACACAGGGAGGAGCAGGCACATGTTTAATTCACAGGGAGGAGCAGGCACATGTTTAATCCACAGGGAGCCGAGGTATTTCTAAGAGAGGGGAGAAGCAGGCACACTTTTAATGCACAGGGAGCTGAGGTATTTAGAGGGGACGGCAGGCACGTGCTTAATGCACAGGGAGCTTAGGTATTCAAAGAGAAGGGAGGAGCAGGTACATGTATAATACACTTGGAGCTGAGGTATGCAAAGAGAAGGGAGGAGCAGGCACATGCTTCAGGCACATGTTTAATTCACAGGGAGGAGCAGGCACATGTTTAATGCACAGGGAGCTGAGGTATTTCTAAGAGGGGAGAAGCAGGCACATTTTTAATGCTCAGGGAGCTGAAGTATTTAGAGGGGACAGCAGGCACATGCTTAATGCACAGGGAGGAGCAGACACATGTTTAATGCAAAGGGAAGGTGGGGTATTACTAAGACAAGGGAGAAGCAGGCACATGCTTAGTGCGCAGGAAGATGAGGTATTCAAAGAGAAGGGAGGAGCAGGCACATGTTTAATGCACAGGGAAGAGCAGGCACATGTTTGATGCACAGGCAGGAACAGGCACATGTTTAATGCACAGGGCAGCTCAGGTATTTCTAGGAGAACGGAGAAGCAGGCATGTGCTGCACAGGGAGCTTAGGTATTCAAAGAGAAGGGAGGAGCAGGTGCATGTATAATACACATGGAGCTGAGGTATGCAAAGAGAAGGGAGGAGCAGGCACATGCTTCAGGCACAGGCAGGATCAGGCATATGTTTAATTCACAGGGAGGAGCAGGCACAGGGAGCTGAAGTACTCGGAGAAGGGAGGAGCAGGCACATGTATCATGCACATGTAGCTGAAGCATTCACAGAGAAGGGAGGAGCAGGCACATGTTAAATGCACAGTGAGAGGCAGGCACATGTTTAATGCACAGATAGAAAGAGGCCCATATGTAATTCACAGGGGAGCTGAGAGATACAGACACATGGTTAATGCACAGGGAGCTGTAGTATTTCTAAGAGAAGGGAGCAGCAGGCATATGTTAAATGCACAGGGAGGAGCAGGCACATGTTTAATGGATATTTTCAAAGTAAAGGGAGGAGCAGCCATGTTTCATGCAGCAGGAGCTGTGGTATTGAAAGAGAAGGGAGGAGCAGGCACATGTTTAATGCGCAACAAATTGGGATATTATATTTTCAAAGAGAAGGGAGGAGCAGGCACAGTTAGGGTATTTCAGAGAGAAGGCAGGAGCAGGCTGATGTTTAATGCACAGAGAGCTGGGATATTTAGGAGGGAAAGGAGGGCCAGGTACATATCTATTGCACAGCGTGCGACAGACATATGTTTAATGCACAGGGAAGCTGGGGCACTTCAAGGAGAAAGGAGCAGCAGACATATATTTAATCAGGGCCGGCTTTAGCGTTGATGGTGCCAAGTAAGACAGTCTTTTTTGGCACCCCGCCATGACTGTCTGCTTCACAAATTCTCTCACTACCACTCTCCAGTGGTGCCCTTCATCTCGCCATAGACCCTCTCTGACATACATTTCATTTTTTAAAGTGCTACTCGTCATTCACTCATACTCAGTTTTGTGATCTTCCTGGTTCACGTTCTTTGCAGCAGGCACATTATCACTGTTACCTTATGATGAGTCAGAACTGCCTCTAGACAAAATTATGATCTCTCACCAGCAGTAACAGTAATCACCTGATTTATCCTGACACTTTTATTGTTGCCTGAAGCTGCTGGACACACAAGGAAGTTCACATGCTTTTATATCTTAGGTCAGTGGTTCCCAACCTTTTGACTTCTGTGGACCCCCCACTTTATCATTACTATAACCCGGGGACCCCCACTGAATCATTATTGTAATCTGGGGACCCCCACATTGTCATTACTGAAAGCTGGGGACCTAATAGCTTAATATTATTTAATTTCCTAAGCAGTCGCGGACCCCCTGAGAATGCTTTGCGGACTCCGGGGTCCCCTGACCACAGGTTGGGAACCACTGCCTTAGGTTATTTTTAAACACAACCCCAACTGCCCTCCCCCAACACACACACACACACACACACACACACACACACACCAAAGTCCGCTCCAGGTGCAGCCTCACTGGTCTAGCCGCCCTAAAGCCGGCCCTGTGTTTAATGCACAGGGACCAGACGTATATAAGATGGAAGCAGACACAGGTTGAAAGCACATGGACCACAGACACATCGAAGTGAAGGGAGCAGCAGCAGCAGATAACTGGTAACATATACGGAGGAGCAGAAGCATGTGTAGGTCTAGAGAGACACGCATATTAAACACCGGAGCTATATCATTGTGCCAAGAAGCGCAGACATGCTGAAGTGCACATTAAGTCTTGATGTATGATGGTCCCTCATTGTGCAGGGCCTTGTATGTGTGGGTCAGCATCTTGAACTGGAATCTCTTCTGAATCTGGAGCCAGTGTAGTTTTTTACATGGGGTGTGATGTGGCTCCTTCTGGGGAAGTTCAGTATGGGTTTTAGGGTCATGTGCAGGATTTAAAATGTTAGAAGGATGCTGCTTACTTCAAAGCCTTGTCATATACTGAGAGTCTCCGAGGCATCAAAGTGAAAACAGGCGCACCTACGCCAGATGGCATTACAGAAAAAAATAGGAGCACGCACGTCAGACTGCGTGGTCGTGCACGTGCACGCTTGCCAGTGGAACGAGATGCACGCACGTTAGACTGCAGAGACATGAAGACGCTCGTCAGTGACAAGAAACGCACGTCAGACTGCACAGACTCTCAGAGGGACCGCCCGCCCCTCAGATTAGGTCAACATGCAAACACCTGCAAAGAGGGGCACAAACAGCAGACTACGCAGGAACGAGAACGTGTGAAGTCCAACAGGAGCACACGTGTCCGAATTTACAGGCCTGCAGAAACCTGTAAAGTGAAAGGCGCAGCACACACGTTAAGTTACATAGACACGCGAACATGTGTAATGTGAAAAAAGAAGCTCGCGCGCCAGTTTCCACAGCCATGCAAACATCTGTAGCGTGGAAGGAGGAGCACGCATCGCATTGCAGAGACATTTTAAGTGAAGGGTAACACGCCAGGTTGAGGGTGCATGCACACACACGCCTATAAACCGGAACAGATGTGTGTTAAATGGCACGGCGGAGCACACGCAGACACACTGCGCAGTAAGTTGAAAAGTAGAGGCGACACGTCAAAAGCACCGATGTCACACTGAAGGGGCAAAGAGACGAGTGAGTGCCGGGGTCCCCTGCAGGATCTGTACTCGCGGTACGCCCCGTACAGGGACGCCTGTGTCACAGTTCCTATCTAGTATGTGGGTGGTTGTGTCGTTTACACCGTCGATGAACACAATACCACGATTCTTCATGAGCATTTGGTATTACCTTTAATTTTGGGACCTGAAGGGGGAGGGGCGCTGGCATGTTTATACGAAAGTGTGAGCTAACACTGCCTCCTTGTGGAGTGAGGCAGGAATTCCACCTGCCGCGGGCAGGCAAGTGGAGATTGCTGAAGGGGGGTGGGGGCGAAAAATGTAGGACCAGACGAGTCAAAGATCAGAGAATGCACCAGAGGGGAAGACGGGGGAGCTCGGAAGTCTAGCGGAAGGGCCCCGAGGGGAGTGCACAGGTGTACCAGAGAGCGCGCTGAAGGAGTGCAGGAGAAGGGGGAGAGGCGGTTGTGCAAAGAGGGGGGGCGCAGGTACAGGAAGGACAGAAGTGGAAGCTGAGACTCTGGAGAGGGATGACACTGAGGAAAAGAAGTTCGTGCACAGAGATTATGGGTGAGGCCAACAGCTGATTCCATGTCTCCAACGAAGCCATCCCTGTCTGTGTTTTCTGTTACCGGCCCTGTGAATTCTGGGACTTGTGGTCCTGATTCACTTGTTGGATTTACGCACTTCAACACAACGATTGGTTACTGCAGAGCCCCAGGGCTGCAGCATCGCTTTGTCTGTGACATGGAATCATCTGGTACCTTTAATCGCTGAGGTCACGCATGGATAGAAGGGAGGGCAGCGAGTGGAGTGCAGGGCCGTCACAGCAGGGGGAGGAGAGGGCACAGGATTAAGGGCAGGAATGGGAGTCGAGCAGAGAGTAAGGGGAGAGAAGAAATAAAGGGAAGGAGACCAGGGAGGGCACAGTGGAAGAGCAGAGATATAAAGGTGGGAGAGCAGGGAGGGCACTGGAGGCAGAACCAGTGGGAGCGTAGAGGGCATATTTGGAGGAGCACAAAGGAAAAGGGGGGATAATCGGAAACGACACAGGAGGAAGAACAGATAGCACCAGTGGGGATTAGGGAGGGAATTGTAGGAAGCAGAGGTGGGCGAGCCACTGAAAGCTCGAGCCATGCACGGCTTCGGCTCAGCTCGAGGTCCTCTTTAGCCATCGAGCCCAAACCGAGCCGAGCCTTTATGTGGCTTCCTGCCACCCAGCTGTAACCTCATGCGCCAAGAACCGACAGAGAAGTGACCTTTGATGTAAAACGAGAGAGATACTTGTCTAGTCACTGAAAGGTACAAGCGGAAGTCGGGTAACCTGGATAAAATCACTGCTTCCCTACTTGCCCAAACCGTGTCATTCTAGGCATTTGTTTACTTTGTAGAGTTTCCTTTTTCTCCATTATCGGTGGTGAGAACACCTTCAAATCTGTGGATAAGGATCTATGCTGTACAAAAACCTCGTGTTTGTGTTAATAGACGGTATTGTTGCTCCATGTATAATAAGAATCTTGGCCCCATACAGGGTACACATGACAACTCATGTGCCTCTTGGTTCACAGCTTAGGGCGTTGTCCGTCAGGGAAGAGGGGCAGGAATGTGTCCGTGTTTAAAAACTAGCAGGTTTTATAAAACATGCTTGTCAATGCAGTGATGTAATCTGACGTACTAAGGGGAACGCTGCACCACGTGAAAGGAATATACATTTTTGAATTTTGAAGATATTTTATTATATTGTTACACAATAGTTTTTGTGCGATTTACATGCCAACAATTCTTCTCTCTTTGCTCGTGCACCGCCCATGAGATCCAAGCCACGCAGTTGTCTCGGCCCTCCCTGCTAACTTGTTTTCTCCCCCATCACTGATGAAGCAGGAAGAACAGGGGTGTCATGGAGGGAGCGCATGGAAGGCCCTGGGCAGGGCAAGAAGGGTACAGGAAGCAGTGAAGTGTGCAGGAAAGCATAGAGAACACTCAGAGCGGGAGGGACCCGGCGGTGGGGGGGCGGGGGGGGGCACAGGAAGAAATCTGGGGAAGGAAAGTACAGGTAGAAGAGCAGATCGAGCATAGGAGGGAGAGCAGAGAGGGTGCTGAGGGAACAGGAGGGAGTTTAGTGGAAAGTGCAGGAATGGTGCAGAGGAAAGAGGCAGGAGCTGAGAAGGAGGTGCAGAGGGAAGAGGCATGAGTTTAGAAGGAAGTGCAGGGCGGTACGGAGGTAGGAGCTTAGATGGAAGTGCATGGAGGCCGCAGAAGGAAGAGGAGGGAGTTTAGTGGAAAGTGCAGGAATGGTGCAGAGGGAAGAGGCAGGAGCTGAGAAGGAGGTGCAGAGGGAAGAGGCATGAGTTTAGAAGGAAGTGCAGGGCGGTACGGAGGTAGGAGCTTAGATGGAAGTGCATGGAGGCCGCAGAAGGAAGAGGAGGGAGTTTAGTGGAAAGTGCAGGAATGGTGCAGAGGGAAGAGGCAGGATCTGAGAAGGAGGTGCAGAGGGAAGAGGCATGAGTTTAGAAGGAAGTGCAGGGCGGTACGGAGGTAGGAGCTTAGATGGAAGTGCATGGAGGCCGCAGAAGGAAGAGGAGGGAGTTTAGAAGAAAGTGCAGGAATGGTGCAGAGGGAAGAGGCAGGAGCTGAGAAAGAAGTGCAGGGAATATACAGAGGGAAAATGTGGGAGCTTAGAAGAAAGTGCAGGGAGGTTGCAGTGGGAAGAGGCGGCAGTTTAGAAGAAGGTGCAGGGAGGTTGTAGATAGAAGAGACGCGAGTTTAGGAAGACAGGCAGGGACGACACAGGGAAGAGGCAGGTGCTTAGAAGGAAGTGCAGGAACGACACAGAGGGAACAGGTGGGAGCTTAGAAGGAAGTGCAGAGAAAAGAGGCAGAAGCTTAGACAGAAGTGCAGGCAAAAATGCAGAGGGAAGAGGTGTCACCTTAGAAGAAAGCGCAAGGCACAGAAGGAAGAGGCGGTAGATTAGTAGAAAGTGCAGAAATAGTGCAGAGGGAAGAGGCGGGAGCTCAAAAAGAAGTGCAGGAATGCCAATTATCCTTTAACATTAGTAAACGTGGCCATCTATGTAGTCCACATACCACATTCAAATACATCTCGCTGCTTCAATATATTATTATTCCTATCAACTCGCAGGTACTTTTTATCGACTTCAGAAGGATGATGGCTGAGCGCATCTAACTGCGAGTTAGTTTGCGTGCCGGTATGTGCAGCATTTGTTCAACCTGCCAGGCTGTGTGACTGCTTGAGAGCCCATATTGATTTCTGGGCAGCGTGTCCGCCTCCCTGCCGGCTCCCCGCGGTAGCTGTGCCGCGCAGGCTGAGTGGAGCAGGCGGCCCTAATGGAGAGCGATAAGTGCCCGGCGTGCGAGCCCACCGTGGCCTCCGTCCGGCACTCATCTCTTTCCGAGAACAGGTGGAGACAGCCTGGTGTTGGCGAGTCCTTGACCGGTCCAAATGAGGTCCTGCGGGATGGTACCGTCCTGCCGCCGCAGCTTCAGCAGACTCCGGTAACGGGGAGGGCCTGTGGAGAAAGCATCCTCTCCTTGGTCCGGCCATCATCCGGACGGAGGAGGGAGCCTGGGGGGGACCTGACCAATAGGAGAGCCGGATCGGACGCCTCGCCTAGAGTTGGGACTGGAAGGGGAAACATAGGGTTGGGGTCCTAGTGGATGTATGAACTATAGGTGGTGAGGTTTAAAGGGGGCCCGGTCCGTAGTATACCTGGTGGATGACTTTGGGGCATGTTCTGGACACCTTGGAGGCTCAGAACCCTGGCCATACTGCTCCTGGTTTTGCGAGCCAAAAGCAAAAGGACAGATTTGCTGGGGCTGGATGGCTTCAAGGCTCGCAAGAGAGCTGGTCATGCAACAGTAGGAGAGTCTGAATTTGCAATATTGTATTGCAAAAATAGTTTAGTAGTACACGATGAATAACTTTTATAACTGTTGCCAAAGTTAGCGCATCAGTTAGCAACCCATGGTGGCTTCACATCCTTATACAGCTGCCTCCAACCCAGGGATAATGGAAATACATGCCATGAGACACCCACGTCAGATTGGCAGATAGCTGGTTTGCAAGGGACATCGGGACGTGGAATAGCATACTGGGTCAGCCTTTGAGGAGTTTAGCTTCTGAGAGGTGTTATTGTGACGGCCTAGCATGGGATAGGGCACGGGGGGAGAAGGCCTCCTTTAGATCTGAGAAAGTGGCACTGGCAAGTGAAGATCACAAGAATACGTGGACACCAGCGGTAGAGGGATGCAAGGGTGAGTGCCAGCAGCAGACCAAGAAATACAGCAGTAACAGAGGCAAGATTAGAGCGACACTTGCAGAACTAAAGGGCCAGTCTGCAGAAATACCCCACTCATTTGTATTACAACGGGGGTCTTTATTAGAGGGACTCTTCATATTAAAACTGGCTGCTTTAGGATTAGTGACCTCTGTGTAATAAGATCCTGTTACAGCTACAGGGTTCCACGGGTTTCATTAGGTTCCATCTTATCTCCGTCATCTTCAATCTCTGCATAAAGTTCCTTGAGGCTCACCAATAACAGCATCAAGATTATCAAATGCACCACAGATACAGAACTCCCCTTAGAAGTCCTATCTGCTTCAGAAACTGTAAACCTCAAATACTGCCTGCACCAGATCCAGATCTGGCTGTCAAGCTCCCACTAAGAATGAATTCTTATTACCAAGAACAAGCAACAGCTAGTCCAAACCTGGCTCAACGACATGAACCCAGACAGACGTGAGACCCAAGTTTGTCCTAATGCCAAGTCACTTTGATTCACCCTGGATACCTACCTCACCCTTATGGAACACTTTGCCAAGTAAACCAAGACAGACTGGCACAGCTCCTGAAGAAAGTGTAACCATTCCTCCCAGAAAGATACTTATGACTTGAATCTGGATTGTAGCAATACCCTGCTATGCAGTCTCCCAGACTCCACGTGGCCTCTTCTTAGGGCAACCTAGAAACAAAGAATGTCTCATGAATGGCCTGATGCCACTTCACTGGCTGCCCTTGCTTGCCCACACCATTGTCAACACCCGCTGTATTATCTACAAAGCCCCTGCCTGGCTAACAAGCTCATCAACTTTGATGGTTCGCTGCATGCACACACAGCCAGGAAACATAGCACAGATATCCCATAGCCAGGCACACACACACACACTTATAAGTGCAGGCAAAGGAAAAAAAAAACTACAGGTGAATAACCAAGACCAGTTTTGTTTCGAGAAAGTTATGTTGCAGGTTTATTTGATAAGATAATGGCTTGGGTGATCCAAGTGCAGTCAGTGATGATATGACCTAAGCTGGCTGCCCCCCTTATTAGCCATTGAGCACCGGGAATACACAACATCTGGTGCTGTACCTTTGGGGTTCACCCCACATCTGAGCCCTATATTCCAGGAAAAGAACTCCCATTACCAGGCAAACTCCCAGTTGCTCAGACTCCCGTGGGAATAACAGGGCACCGTCACTTTCATCCAGGCGTCCTGCCGTGAAGACTCTCCAGTTATTGGCATGAAGCCCCCTATAGGCTCCTTCTTGTGGTTGCTTTTCACACCAAACACCTATGGATCGCCCTGTACCTCCACCTGCAATGCAGAACAAGAGAACATAGAACACCAGAACACTTGCAGTACATGAGTAAACATAAGCATCTTAATAAGGGTAGGGTGGGTTTCTCTGACCAGAGTCACCTAAAGAGGACGACCCTTGGAGCTGCATATAAATGGGAACCGCTAACCCAGAAGTGACCTCACGGAAGGGGTTTTAGACTTCCTCTCCCGATGTAACCACTCCCCCCAGCAGCCCCAACCATACCATGGTAGAGGTGATTTGGGTGCAAGGGTGTACAGCCTGGTAGGGGAATGCTGCACTGAGCTGCTGCCTGCCCAATTTGTCGTCCTGCGTGCGATGCAGGCAGCCACAGTCAGAATGGAGATAAAGAAGTGGAGAAAGAAAAAAAAAACACAAGGCAACAGGCCTTCACCATCTATGCACCCAGCATCTTGAAAAACATCTGTGTATCCATCAGTAGTGAGCCAACCCTGCTCCGGTTTAGGAAAGTTGATGAGACAATATTTAAGAATACTACATCATGACACAGCAACAGTCTACCTCTACTCTCACAACCCAGCTTCTCCTCGAGTCACTCACTGTGTATGTTTCATTTGAGCCTGTACAGCGTTTTGCTGCCTTTTGGCTGGGCCGATGCTATACAGTTACCATACACCTGCGTACATACACATATATGTCTGTATAGATGCTTCTCAGTGAGGAAGTATTACAGGATCAGTTTTGATTTGCAATCATGTTAGGGTGGATTGAACCTCACTGTAAAGGCTGAGTACTCATCTCTGTGTTGCTGCAAGTGCTTCTCATAATATTGTCTTTTTCTCAGATATTACTTCTCTCTGGGCCCGTTTGTTTACAGACGGTTTGTATTGTCCTATAAGCTTTTCTTTGTTACCCTTGCTGCACGTATTCCGTCAGTTCAATTCATTCTACTGATAGTGCAAAGTCCACCAGACAGATTTCTTCCTGGGGCTAAAAGTTGGAGCACTCTGGTTGATTCTTGGCCAATAAGAACCTTAACATCTAGTACCAGGGCGCTTTATGAGATTGAGGGAAGAGGAAAATCCTGCTCTTTGTAACACTTAGGTGGAAAATGCAAATAGTCATATGGTGGTTCGAATGTAATAGATAGCTCTGGATGTTTAATGCTGGGGACTAGTAACGCAGCCCCGTCAATCAGACGCCGAAGCAGAATGAGTACGTTTGTGGAGACCTAGCCTTGTGCAGATTTTGACAATGGCCTACTGAAGAGTGTAACATGGGTGGCTGTCTGGCCTACCACTGAGGCCCAGATGGGGAAATGGTGGTTAGCTGATTTTGGTGATGAGCTCTGAAGGAGGCTGTAATGGCCACAGACCTGGTGGAAGGTCTGCGAGGGTTGCCAAATAAATGCCAGATGGTCGAGTAAGCTGACCAAGAGTATGTGGTGAGACCTAGAAGGGAGAGTTATAGATAACAGGCATGATGGTGAGGTGCAGAGGTGAGCGTGATGATAGCCGGTCCTCTGATTAAACACACTGAAGCGCCTGGTTGATATCTGACCTTGTGGTGAGTTAGAGAGCTGAGGTCTAACAGGTTATGGAGGCAGCCTGGTGACGTCTGGCCTCGTCATGATGCCGAGCGCTGAGGGAAGAGGTTGATACTTGAGTGCCTGATCGATATTTCACCACTTGCTTATGCCGGGGTAAGGGTGGGTAAGCCTTGCGGATACCATGCCTCCTGGATGTTGTGAGAGGGCTATTATGACTGATAATGAGGTCAGAAATACAGCCTTCTGCACACCTGGCCTAGGTGATACCGAGACCAGAAGGGTGATGTTGAGATATGAGCACTTGATGGATAGGTCACCTGTTGGTTTTTCTGGGATCAGAGGGGCACCTGGTGGTGAGGACCAGTGCAGGCATCCTTCATCCACACATGTGACAGCCACCAAGCCTCGGGCAGGTGGAGTAAGAGTGTACTGGAGGTCATGGGAGTGACCTTGCTACACCTGCTGAGATGCTGGAAGTGTTAGCGCTTTACCGCTGGTGTATGAGTGATGGCCTGTACTTTGTTGAAGGCCTTTGTTCCTTCCCTGCTGTGCTCTTTAAACTCTAATTGGGGTCACCTAGGTCAGGAAGCTCAGGTGTGAGGGCGGTTTGTCACTGTATCACCCTGGACTGTACTAGAGAGGTTGAGAAAGAAGCAGAGCTGGCCACTGATGGAAGCCGCTCCTTGTAGTGCATTGTACTGCTGCATTTCAATAGCACTTTCCTACGTCTCATCGAAGCTTCAAAGCGTTTGTGAACATTCGGTCGACGGTCCGCCCTTCTGACGTGTATGGATGAGTGAAGGGCTGGGTTGAAGTGTACTTTATAGTGCTGAGTATTGGTGTCATGCGTGAGGCGCTGTGTCTGTGCTCCAGGCCTGGTGCAGCGCCGACTGCGCATGTCTAACAATTATGGAGGGTGAGTACAAGTATCAAGCAGCGTATACAAACCACTCACCTTGGTTTTGCACTTTCTTGCTAATTTTCGATGGTTGCTGATGGTCCTTATTTTGTTTGGAAGTCTCTCTCGCTGTTTTCGTGCCTGGACCAAGACACTGCTACCTCCTGTGTGGGTTTCTGGAAAGGTGGGAGTATACGGAGTAGAGACATTCTAGTTCTGATTTTAATTCTTTGTTTTGTGTAATGTGAGTTTGGATTTCACTAACACATTTAGAGTAGAACAACAGAATTAAACAGTTGGAAAGACTGGTGTTTGAATTGCAAGTTCGGGACAAGCTGGTGTGCTAGAGCGTCTTTCCATACTTTACCCCGCCCCAGTATGAGGGAACCTGTCTGATCCCTCCTCTGGTGACTTCTTAAACCCGAACCCCCCATCTTGCAGTCCTCATGTCATGATTTCTTACGTTTTAGGCTATGCCGTCCCTTCTTGTATCATGGCCTCTTAATCTCCTCACCAGGTTTCCACTCCTGAGGCCTCCCCTCCAGGCACTCAGACCTTTTCTTTGCGTGCGACTCCTAAGCAACCAGTCTCACATCATGACCACACACTGTTAAATCTCTTGCATCGCCAGTCTCTTACTCCTGAATTCACCCCGCCAGAGTGTCAGATTTTACTCCTGAGCCTCCCGGTTGTGTGGCCTGCACAAGTATGGGTCATCACTCGACCACCATTGGGAACCAAGCACCCTAATGTAGTGCTTGACTCGCATAGGGTAGCGTTGCAAAGCAGTCCAAGGCTTACTCAAGGGAAGTGGTGTGGGCTAGTTATCGCGCCATTCCCGTGCGCACAATAATAACACTGAATAAATGATTGTCCAGTCTGTGCTTTTGATAAAGTAAAAGTACATTTATTACACACACACTACTCAATACTATGCAACAATTTACAAATATACACAAGTTGATGGAATTACTTTTGGATGATATGGCGTAATCATTGTAATCCCCCTCCAAGGGGAAATCTAATCTAACAACCTCCATGGCAAAACATTTACTCGTATCCCAATGCAATATTTGACTGTAATTTGGAGCGAGAGCACCTAATTCTTGCAATAAAGTACATTTACTTTCCTCAGTCTCGTTACTCAAATAAGTATGAACAAGAGCATGTATATTCATGTTGGAACACTTTGTGCTTTTAGTATTACTTTCAGATTACTTTTAGATTACTCTTGATAAACATTGTGTTATACCATCCTGCACCTCTAGAGAATGCTTTGTCATATGACCTTTCACAAGCCATATACTATGGGTCTCCATACTGGGACCACAGATTTCCAGACTACATTTAGCATAACATGCTATAATTTCAACTAGTGCTGTAAAAACATTTGCGATTACAGCCTTTTGCCCCTAGAGGGCGCAGTTCCACATAACGAAGAGCAAAAGTTCCAACAGGCTTGTGCTTCAAGGTGCTTTGGAACCCTTGGGGGGGTTGTAATTCTCTTGCTCCACCCAACCCAGGGTGAGGACACAAAACTGTGCATTGGGGGGAGGCTGCACTGCTCCTGCAGCTCCCCCTATCCATGGGCACTTTGTTGGTGGTGGCCTTATCTTCGTGGGGCCACCACAAGCTGGAAAGGGGACAAAACACCGTTGTGCCTAACAAGGTATTGTGGGACGGTGTGCATATGAGATGAGTGGATCTCCCACTGAGCTGGGGAGAGCAGCAGTGCTGTCATGTTTGGATCACTGCCTGGGGGTGCCTGGTCCCAGCCGGACACCCCCTATTACGAGGTAAGTGATCCCACGTAGGGGAGCGGCGCAGGGAGCCCAACCCTGGCTGTTCCTGCCGGCTCCCCTTATGACCAGCACCTCAAGATGCTGCAGCAGTAGCTGGTTTGCCATATGGTGTCTGCCCGCTCATGCCGGCAAACGTGTGCAGCTGCTGCGGTTGAGCGGGCTGCCTAGGGTAGTGTGGCGGCACTCCCCCCTCCTCTGCTGCACCATTGAACGGGGTGTGGGGCCCCTCCTCGCCTTCACAGGGAGCGCAACAGCCCCTCCAACTTCCTCCTCTTCACGGAGCCCCAGGATCGGGCATTTTTACGGGGCATGCAACAGCACTCCCTGGTTTGGTTTTCGGCAGGCTCCTCCCTCAGCCGAGGGCCATCTTCGCAGGGTGCATGACAGCTTCCCCCAGCTTCACTTCACTGCAGGGCCCCAGGATGGGGTCCAGGGCCCTGTACAGCACCTTCACTGGGGGCGCAATGGTGCTCCCATGACTTTACTTCGGGCCCTGCCAACAACTTCGCAGGGAGCGCAACAATGCTCCCTGGGTTTGCTTCTTCGTGGGGGCCACAAGATGAGGTCTGGGCCTCTCTGCTAATTTTCGTGGGGGACACACTTTGCCGCACGCTCTGTAAAGGTCACAGACCTTATCCTGGTGCTATCTTGGGCCCCCAAGGGCTGATTTAGACGATCTTGATTTAATTTCACTCCCGGTGGCAAGCCCTTGCCACCAAGAGCACTTTCATTAGGCCTCTTGGTCTAGAAGGTTCCCAAATTGTAGGGAGCCAGTGCACCAGCCTTTCATCTGGGTGCCTTCCTTTTCTTCTGGGTAGTGTGCTGTCCTTGCGCCAGCTCAATCTTTCCCCCAGCTGGCCCTTAGTAGTAGTAAGGGGGTCAGCGTACCTGGCCCTGGCATGCGCCTCGCTGGGTCTGAAGTTCTTCAGGGGCAGAGTCCCTGCCCCAGTGGGCTTTCAGGGGATCTTCTTTCCAGCTGTCCATGACTCCCGTCTTCAGCCCTAGTGTCCTGCAGTTAAGCACAGCCAAGAGAGAGAGCCTTCTCCTCTACAAGATATTTTATGTGGGAGTGGAAGTGACCAGCAGGCCTGCACTTCTGTCCTATCCAGATGTGCCACATCACTTCCTTTCCCCGTCCACGCCTTCCTGCACAGTCTTCTGGGATAGCTCAAAATGGCATCATCCAGGAGTTAGTTGCCACATGTGCTCTGATAGTCTCAGCCCCTCCTCCCTGACATTCCTTCCTTGCCTTTCCGGCCAGTTCTTGGCACGGGATGACAGCAGGCTGATGTAAGGCCCTGATCAGGCAGCTGGACAGAGCAGTAATTGTCCATAATCCGGAGCTCAGTCTGAGAAAGATGACATTCCTGGATGACCCATAAGTTATACAACTATGCTTTTGTAACCTACTGCATTATGCTTTTCATACAGGTTACAGTGTACATTGATGTTACTCTGAACTCGGTGGTCCCTAGGGAATTGGAGTTGCGCCTAGGCCATCCTTTCCATTGACATTTAATGGAGTGTCCCTACAGTGAAAAGACAGTAAGCACACTAACTATCCCTCACATGTGTACACCCATCTCATGAGGCCTGCTCCAGGTCACCACCCACTCTGCATAGTTCATTCTGCACTGGGCTACCTAAGCGTAGATATTAGGCTGCACACGCCAGGAATCCTTCCCGCGCAGCCCTCACACAGGTGCACATGTGTGTGCACCTAAGATCACGTGTAACCAGCCCCGGGCTTCCTACTTTGGGCGTCACAGCAGCCTTTCCGTAGCAAGGTGGCACCGACGGTAAACACTCGCAGGTCATTTTACCATGAGTTTACTGGGGGTGAGTCCCCAACTTTGAAGCTCCCTCACAATAAAAAGTCAAAAAGCAGGTGATCCAAAAGTGAAAAATCACGACGGTATAGTCAGAACTGTCCTCTCCCACTCCCACAGTGCCAGACTTATGTTCTAACCCAGAACTGCTGAGCCTGTTCTCATCATATCATATATACACTCAGAGTGACGGCCTTCAGCATGGGTGAACTGAGCCAGCCCCAGGGCTCCAATATTCTGAGAAGTGCATGGAGCTTGTGCATTAAGGTTATGCCAACAGCAGCGCCCTTCTCATCTTGCTCCAGCCTTGTCCATGCCTGTTCATTTCTGTACGATTTTCCAATTGAAAGTGGTTTTATCTTTCACTATCATACCACAGGTGTTGTTTTTAACACCTATTTAGCCCCTTTCCTTGCCCTCCCTTCACCCTCTGACCCCTGCTGATACACATCAACAAGGCCATCATCTCCTGAGGCAGCTAAGGTATTGGTGCTTTAGGTGAGTTGGAGGAGGTCTGGGGATGTTTATGTTCGGGGGCCAGTCACTGCTCATTCACAGTGGCATAACAAAACTTGAGGGGGCTCCCCTGCAAAGTACATGGAGTCCCCCGCCCAGGCTCTGTAACTATCAAAATCTCTCCTCCAGGGGCCTGCCACCCATGCACATTGCCAGAGGGGGCCCCCTGGAGCTCGTCCCCCGCTGTGGGGACTATTATTATGCTACTGCTCACCCAGATACTGACCAGTGAACCAAAATGGGACTCCCTGATGCTCCATTTAATGCACTACCCCCAGCAAGGGTGCCAAATTTCTCTCCGTCCACGCCCAGGGTGTTATCTTAGCAAAGGCCGGCTCTGCACTCCTATTTCTAGGCCTCCTTCCTCTGATCTCATATTGAAACTTATAACTCCTGAGCCTTCTCACAACCACTCTTGTGTTATGTCCCCTTACACCTGAGCCTTCCCCATTATTTTGTGATTTTTTTTTTACTCCTGAGTCTGCTCTCTTATCTAATACTCTACATTCCTAATCCTGAACCTTCTCACCAACAGTATTGTATTGTTCTCTTACTCCTGAGTCTTACCCGTCTACACTCCCTGATCTCATATTGGGCCTTTTTGCTCCTGAATCTTAGGGACAGATGGCCTGCATGGTGTTGAGAGATAGACATAAGCACAGTCTGATTCTAGGGCGGCCTGGCATTGGCTGCCAGCGTCTAAGCCTAGTCATAGAGATTTCTAATGGCTGCTCCCATCGGGCCCAGCATTCCAGGCCTCGCTGTTATGTTACATATTGTGGACGTGTGATGGATGAGCCACTGAAAGCTTGAACCAAGTGCCTGGCTCTAGCTGAGCTTGAGGTATTTTTGTTACCTCAAGCCCAAAACGAGCTGTGCTTTCACGTGAGGTGATGTGGCTACAGGTGCCAACCATGTAACTTGGGGAACCAGGTTCGAACCCTGGCCTCAGCTCAGCACCCTGTAAATCCCGGCAAATATCCCTGCATGGAGGAAAAAAAAAAGTTTAATGTAGTCAGTGACTGTGGTGCATTGGTGTGTTCTTGGGCAAGGTTCCCTATGTAAAACTGCCCAAAATTAAACGTGGATTGCGTCTGTCAACCACGTTCTTTCTTTTTTTGCATTTAAAAACCCCAAAAGGGAGAGGGGGCATAAGGAGCCACAAATAATACATACAATCGAAACACACCATTAAAACATCCATTTTACAAAATACTTTTCTAATACACACATCCCATACTCAGTTAAAATGATTGCACTAACAAGCCATCATAAAGTGCATAGTGTCATATTGCCATACTAAGCATATACAAACTGTGCTCAAATGCAGTCAACCTACTCCTGATAAACATCATATAGAATATCATACATTGCATAAGACTTTGCCAGTGTGCAAACCCCTCATATAGACAGAACCATAGCAGAAACAAACCATCATAAAGTGCATAGTGCCAACATAACCAGAATATAAAAAAGTGCAAGTGCCTAGGATGTAAACAATTGCCTCCCAATACTATTCAGATCAAAAGAACCATAGTAGCAGACCACCAAAATGTGCATAGTACCTACATAGACAGAGTATAACAAAGTGCAAGTGTGTAAGGGGTTAAGTCACCTCCAAATACCATTCACCTCGAACTTCCTGACAGTTAATAAAGCGCCTATCCGAGCGAGAAAAAAGAGATAAGAGCCACCTGCAAGAGCATATGCTAAACCTGCAGATACATTGTTTGGCACTATAACGGGTAAAGAGGGTGGGGATAAATCATATGCCCCCATCTCAGGTAATTCAATAGAGAGATAAGTAAAATAACCATGGTTTTTCCTCCAAAAATGTAGCTCTAGTCCATGCCCTCCATCCACCTAGTGATGGGAGACCAATCCAGTCCCAGTGCCTCTGAGCTTCCCGCACCTTATATTTATGTAGATTAATTTCAAGATTATTAATCGACAGCAGTCTGGATCTCCATTCTGCAAATGTCAGATGCTCCGGATTTAGCCACCTGGAGTCAAGGCAGAGTCGTGCCATGGCTACAAATATAAAATGTCTCTTTATTCAGAGTTGCAGTACAAGAAGAATTTCTAACCACCCCTAACAACATCATCTCAGGAGTAATTAAAACCTGAGCCCCAATAACCAAGCTCATAAAAGAGCCCATATCCTGTAGAAACTGGGCCATAGATGGACAAAAATACAACACATGCTCCACGTCGGCTTGCTCGGCCCCACGGCGATGGCAGCTACTCTGACTGTCTACCCCATGCACTCAGTTTGGCGGGGTATAATAAAGATTAAACATAGTTTTAAAGTGCTGACTCTTTAGTCCCGCAGTCATCAAGATTTTACTACTGATGTCTAATGATTCCTGGAGTAGCAACCCCTCCATCCCAAGTCTGCATTCCCATTTTGAGCCTCCAAATCATCTGTCAGTTCCTGCAGTAATAAACCATAAATTGTCCCAATTCTTATACCTCTATCAATCATATCCACTAAGGAGCAGTGGCTGAGAAGAGAATTGGCTACTATCCAGTTTGTTAATGAAATGTCTAATCTGAAGAAACTTAAACAATCTGTCCTGGACAGCCCATACTGCTCCTGAAGCTCACCAAAAAACAAAGCTGACCCTCAACAAAGAGATCTCCCAATGTCGTAACCCTGCACCGTACCCACTGCTTACTGACGCATCATGAAATGTTGCCAGTAGTGCTGAGGTGCCCCACAAGGGCATACAGTTGAGTTTCTTAATTCCCACTACCCTCTTAACTTGCCACCACATCCTGTGTGCTCCGCGCAGGACCTTAAACCTGTTTTTTTATGGTATCTGGACCCAACATTCCTCATGAGCCATCCCCTAACATCGGTATCCAATATTAACTCATAGATTAATGGAAGTTCAGCAGAATTTAAGATCCGTGTGCTGCCCATAATCAGTACACCAGTTTGCAGAATTATACATGACCAATAGTAAAATGTAAAATTGGGGACTGCCCAGCCTCCCTAGTTCTTAACACCATAAATTTCAGAGCTCTCCTAGGCTTCTTTAACTCCCATAAAAACTAGAGCACAGACCTTCAAATTTAGATAGCAAAGTCCTGCTAAACTCAAAGGGTGTGGCCCTAAATATTTATAGCAGCTTTGGAAGAATTTTCATCTTGAGTACATTACATCTCCCCACCAGTGAGAGGTGTCGGTGATCACTTTGTCTAAGTTCCAATCCTACCTGCTCTAAAGAAGAGTGAGGTTCAGATTGACAAACTGGTCTAAATCCGATGTAATCCTTATTTCGTATAGCATCCCCAACTTGTCTAGGATCCCCAAAATGAATTCCTTTCATACATAAAGCCTGAGTTTTTGCCACATTAATTTTGTAACCAGAAAGCTCCCTGACCAGCACTGCTTCCTTCTCTATCCCTGTCAGGGCCGTGGCAGGGGGTGATCACTGTAATGTCATGTCAATGTCATCTGCATAGGCTAGTACCTTATATTTAGCCTGTTTTACCACTACCGGGTGAATTGTTGCATTTTCCTCTAAGAATGTAATGAAGGGGCTCACAATCATAGAAAGGAGTGCTATTAGTTTGGGGAAAATGTTGGGAGTTTGCTTGCGTTAAGGATTAGACAGAGGGAGGTGGAAAGAGGACGAGAGGCTACTCAGGACTCTCATGGGTGGATAGTTCACTCTCCCGGTTTAAATAACTAGGGATTTTAGAGACTTTTATCAAAACTTGTATTCAGAAGAGCTTGCTCCCTCTAGGGTGGGTATGATCAGTTTTTAGGGTCAGTGGATAAAAATATACTAAGTCAGAAAGATCTGGATGCTTTGGAGCTGCCAATATCGCAAGATTAAATCAAAGAAGCAATCAATTAATTAGCTATGGAGTAGGCTACTGGCCCAGGTAATTTACCTCTGGAACTTTACAAGACCTTTTTTGAGGAAATTAAGCAGTGTATGCTTATGCCCGGTTTAAAAGCTCAGAATAGAGAGATACCTTGCTCCTGGGAGGAAAGTAACATTATAGTATTCAGAAAGAAAGGCAAGCCCCCACTAAATCTGGGGTCATGTAGAATTAAATCCCTACTCAATAGTGATGCAAAAATTTATGCTACAATATTGGCCAACTGGCTATGCGAAGTTATTGCATCCTTGGTGGCTTCTCACCAGCATGGTTTTGTCCTGGGTCAGGTGACAGTTGGCCATGTTAAAAAGACACAGGGTAACTCTGTTCCAGATCTGCGCTTAACTGGTGTTGAAGGAAAAGAACTGGCATAGGTGTGCCTGGGTGATGCCTTTATAGGCAACCGTGACGTCACAGGTTGCTCCAACGATGCCACACAGATCTGAATGATGTCACCTGAAGGCGCGAGCAAGGGTATTGCTCAGCAAAAGTTCCAGATTCCAAGCTGACACCTGGAAATTCTAAAGGTAAGGAATCTGCAGCTAGAAGTCTCTATCGGATAGTATTCAATCGAGTTTCTTGGAGCTATCTGTGGGCAATTCTAGAGCGGCAGGGATTTGGCTCTAGCATTGTCAGTGCTATCAAGGCAGTATATCAAACCCGTAGGCCTAGACTTCGTATTATGGGAGTTGAATCTGAGAAAATCTGGATAACGAAGGTGAAGCGACAAGGATGTCTGTACTCACCACTTCTTATTGCTCTCTATATTGACCCCTTCATTACAATCTTAGAGGGAAACGCAAGATTATGCTCTGTAGTGGCAAACTGTCAACCACCCTTTAATGTGGCTGAACAGCACAGTGTGAAACTGGAAAATATGGAAGCAATCCTGGCTTCCCTGCTTGACTAAATTGTGTAATCCTAAACACATTCATACATTTGTGCTATATAAAAATACTTTCTGTTGTTTAATAGACTCAGTGGTTGAAGGTGGGGGATCTGAGGGGCATGACATGCTCATTTTTTTAATTTTAGAAAAACAGTTCCCCAACCTTTTTCTTTTTTTAAAGGCAACTGTCCGGAAGAGTTAATTCCAAGAGTTGAAATACTTCAGCTGAAGTGAAAGGCAGGGATTCTCCGGTGCTGTGAAACTGAGGGAGAGGCAGACATCTAAACAAGCCTTCTTGTCATGGTGCCTGCTTGCCTGAAAGAAATGTAAATGTGCACAACTGGTTAATCTGCAAATGTAACAGTGCTTGGAAGCTGGTTTTGGTTTTAATTGATAGAATCACTGGAAGCCTCCTGATGACGTGCATTTATTTCTTTTTGAGAGATATTGTAAGGGAGCTACCAGGTAAGCAGTGAAATGTGTGCTGTTAAAAAACAGTTAAAAAGCTAATTTGCACTAAGTACAGTCTGCAAAAAAAAAAAAATGTCTAGCATTCGCGATAAAGAATTTTAAAAACTATTAAGGACACGGAGACTCCGATTATGCTTCTCTTTCTATGCTTTATTTTCTTAGCAGCCAAAAACCTTACAGTAAATAAAACAGTCACATGGTAACCATAGAGATGGTCCATATAAATAGTCCTGACACATAAACTCCTCCTCTTTCTTTGCAATCCAAGTTAATAACATTTGAAGAAACTTTTCAACCAAGACTCAAACTCCACCAGGGAAAAAAAACATTTCCCAAGGACTTGAAGTCAGCAGAAAACCCCTGAGGAAAAAACTGGCCTCCGACTGTTACTGCCGTCAAACTATCCAGTGCGCCAAGCACTTAACAGCTTCCAGATATCAGTGGTGTAACAGCAATCATTTGTCAATCCTGTTCTAAAAGGAAAAAAACAAGAAACAAAAAGTCATAATCTTCACATTCAACCCTCTGTGTGTAGAATCAGAGAGAAATAACCGTACTTCAAATATTAGGGAGGGTACAGTATGAAGCATATGAATGTGTAACCATCATATATTATAATGAACACGAAAAAAACAGCTTAACTCCTTAAATTCTTTATCGCAAATGCTAGAAAATCTTTTATTCTATGTCAGGACTGGAGGCTCCTTATGCTTTTTTAAAGCTGATCCATCACAACTGAAGCCACATCTAGTATTGGTTTATAGTAAAAACTCTTAAAAGTGGACTCAGAGGACCAATCCACACCTTTTAAAATGTACTCTAAATGGGACCCTAAATGAAATGATTTGGAAGCCATAGTACCCCTTGCAGAATGCCCTCCAAATTTTGAAGTATTAATACCTGCCTCATTAAGCAGCCAATTCACCCGTCTAGCTAGCGTAGCTGCAGTTATTGGATGAAAAGGTTTTTGTAACGCAATCAATAATTGATCCTGCATTTCAGATCGAAACTTTGCTGTACCGATTTCATATGCCTTCAGACATTGAACTACACATAGTTTAGAGTAACCTGGAAAAGCTGGATATGATACCACTCCTGAATTGCATTTTGTCCTTCTAGATCTTAGAAATGAAACTCCTGGAGAAAACTGCGTACCTGCTAACTCTAAGGCCCTCACATCCGAAACACTCTTGCAAGAGATAAGACAGAACAACATGGTCAACTTGGCTGAGAACAGTTTCAGAGATAGATATTTATTGCTTGGCCAAGAATCCATAAATCTGAGGACACTTAACACCCCATAAAACTGAATATTTTGGTTGAGGGGGATTGAACATCTGAATACCCCTAAGCAACTTGCAAATAATGGCTAACTGTCCCGCCGGAGTTCCGTCTATAAAGGAACTGGCTGAAATGGCTGATTGGAAGTTATTCACAGACCGGTAAGCCATTCCTGCCGCAGCTAGTGAAGAAAGAAAATTCACTATCATATGACAATCTGATCTAATGGGATCCGCACCCCGTGAAGTACACCAATCACACCGTCAACATGCAGCAGCGTATCTCTTGTGGTTACCAGGTGCCCATGAAAGACTAATGAACTGTTGAGCTTCTCACGAAAGGCCTGGGATATTCCATCTTTCCCCGAAACCAGCCAGGCCACTGATGACCTGTCTGGATCAATGGATGTGGAAGGCCCCCTGGATCTAACAAAAGGTTCCACCGCCATGGTAGAAGAACCGGGGGGGGGGGTGCACATGCTAGTTTCAACGCATTTGGAAACCACGTTTGAACTCTCCTCAGCGTAGTCACTAGAATTAGAATCATCTCCGCTCCCTGCCGCTTCAATTGAGCTAACACTTTGGGAATCATCATAAATGGAGTAAAGGCATAATTTCGAAATGGGCTCCAATCTTGGAGAAATGCATACGTGGCCCGTGCTTCCAGGACTAGGTGCCAACTGAAGAAGACCGGGAGTTGTCGATTCAGGTGAGACACAAAAAGGTATATCTCTCATGGACCCCATCTGTGAATCAGCCTGCGGAAGGCTCTCCGTGTAGCCTCCAGTCGCTGAGATTCCAGAGATGATGAGCTTGCCAATCCACTATCACATTGCGTTGACTTGGGAGGTATTCCGCTGTCACCGAAATGCGACTCTGCAGGCAAAGCTTGTTCACATAGCTTGTTCACATAGCTGAAATATTGTCCATGTGGAGCAAAATGCAACAATTTGCTTTCCCGGCCGAGAAACTCCGAATTGCAAACAAACCTACCAGCAGTTCAAGGCAATTGATGTGGAGCTCCAGCTCCTTCAAGGACCATCAACCTCCTGTGGAGATTTGACCGCAGTGGCTGACATCCAATTCTATAATCATCTTCAGAGAGGAGCCAAAAAGGGCACAGCCATTCCAGGCCTCCATGTGATCCAGCCACCAGGAGATCTCCACCTTGGCCTCCTCCGAAAGTGAGATCTTTTGGGAATAGGAAAGGCCCTTGTTCAGATGTTGAATTTTCGGACGTTGAAGGGCCCGATAATGTAGGGGTCCTGGAAAAATCACCTGTATAGATGATGCCAGGAGACCTACTACTCTGGCTGTTGCCCTCAATTATGTGATCGTCTTGGACAAAACTGATCTCAATTCTTTCTTGATGTTCTTCACCTTGCGTGGCGGAAGGATCAGCTGGGTTGAGAGGGAGTCTGTCTGGAAACCCAGAAATTCCAGGTTTTGGGCCGGGTCAAGACTGATTTCTGGTCGTTGACTATAAATTCCAGTTCTTGAAGCAGAACAGTTGTCCATTCTAGATGATTTAAAGTCCTCTGAGTGCACTGGGACATGATAATAATGTCACCCAGGTAAATGATGAGACAGACCCCTCAGGACCTCAGAGACTCCACCACTGATTTCATCACCTTTGTGAAGCACCGGGGGCGTAAGAAAACCCAAATGGAAGGACCTTGAACTCGTAACACATGTTCCATACAAACTGAAGGAAACTACGGTGTGGAGGGAATATAGAAATGGTCGGATAGGCATCCTTCAAGTCTAACTACACCATCCTGTCTCCTTCTTGGAGAATGTCCCTTAAAAGGTGGATACCCTTCATCTTGAAGTGACGGTAGAGTATGCAGTGATTAAAATCTTGAAGATTGAGGGCTAAATGTGATCATCCTCCTTTCTTTTAGATGAGAAAAATTGCACTGATAAAGGCCCGCGGGTGTATAATTGACCTCTGTATGGCTTCTTTTTCTAGTTGTGTCTGAATCTCTGAGTCTGTGAAGCTCTGCTCGAAATAGGAAAAATACATTGTGGGGGGTTTTAGGTTTGCACTGGCGTATCGTAAAATCACCCATGGGTCCTGTGATATCTTGTGCCAGTTGTGAATAAACATTTGCGTTCTCCCTCCAGGGAAACTTCTGATAAGGGAAAAATTCTTACCTCTGTAGTATTAGAATCTTGAAAGGAGCCCTGGTTGCTCCTAAATCGCCCTTTTCTGAGGCAGCCTCTGGTGTTGTGGTTCCTGGAAGGATAGAAGGTGGCGGACTGATTTTGGTAACCACCTCTACCTCTTTAATAAGTCTCTCTGCGAGCCTTGCTGGTATCCTCGGCCAAACGCTCGTCCCCTAAAGCGTCCGCCCCTGGTAAAAAGTAGGCTGAGGACTTTTTTTAATAGAACCCTGGGCTTTGTCCAGGTTGGAATAAGTTGCAACAAATTTAGATACCTCCTTCAAAAAGGGCACTCCAAAAACGAGACCTCGCGCCGAAGGGCCAGCCTCCGAGGAGGCTAAAGCAGAATAGTTTATAGTCCAACTTCATTGATATGGATCTGCGGCGTTCGCTAGAAATACCGCAGGTAACGTTACGCAACTGACATGTGGCATGGTGGGCCCACCTCACCAAAACGTCCACATCAATCAGCACCTGAGATTCTTTGGAGTGGAAAGCCATCTCCAAGATTTTTGTCAGTGGACCCGACATGTCAAATAGCTTGTCCTGACATGCTTTCCATGCCCCTTCAAACCCCTTCTTAGGGTCTTTGGTGTACTTTTTAAGGTGGGTACCAATGGTAGGGTCTACCTCAGGAGTGTCAGTCACCTTGTTGGGTAGGTCAGATCTGGGGCATTCAGACTTCAGTCATGCACGCATGTCTTTGTCAAAATCCTGGCGGGTATGGGAAGAAACGTAATTCGCCACCTCTTGTGGGGGCACCCAGGAAGTGGATCTGGGGTGTATGATATCTCCGGGCTTGAACGTAAGAACCTTGGGCTGCTTACGTTGTCGTGAATTCTTCTTCTGTTTACTGGACTCTGGGATTACCTCCTGATCCAAACTGTGCAAGGCTACGGAGTCCGAATCATCTGACCCCGTGTCAGCACGGGAGGCAGAGGGTACCCTGGAAGCGTGATCAGACGCCAAATATGCTGCCAATTTTTCAAAGGCCATAGCATGAGGCCCTTTGGACTGCATTGCGTTTTTGCTTGTTTCTTTTGGTACCTCAATCAAGGGGTGAAGGAGCCAGCCTTGCTGTTGTGCAAAGCCATATAGATTGTGTTTCAAGGGGGCAATGGCTTGCAGAAGGGCTTTATTCACTGACACACTACTGTGTCCACGGCATGGACCAGATTTAGTTCAAAAGACCCAGAGGGGTCCTTCTCATAGAAAGTAACTGTCATGTGCCTCTTGGTATTCATCAGACATGGTTGGAGGTCTTTCACACTGTTGTCTAAGGAATAAATATAGAATCATCAAACAGTTCTTGATTCAGGAAACTTTTAGGCCTCCGAGAAGTAGTCAATTGGAGCATGGCAGCAGAAATATAAGCTTTCCCTAAAACCCCAAGAAAAATAGGCCAGCGCAAAGTGCAAATTCAAATAGGGAGTGGACGGAAAACCAAGGCCTGTACACGCTCTGGGCAGTGCCTCTGCAAATTTTACAGCCCTGCCAAACTCAGTTGAATCGGCATCAGCATCCAGAGGCAAAAGCGCATGTCCATGTGCTCTCTGAGGCGAGTGGCGACGATCAAACGATCGGAAATCTGAACGTGCATTCTTGAACCACCCCGAGCAATAGTAATGAAAAGAGGACGGCGCGATCCACGATTGCATCATTCTGGCTCCCATATTCCTTCTCCACAAATGAAGAAGCGTAGGCGAATATCGCCTCGCTTTGAGTGGTCAAACCGCTCCTGTGTTGCGCGCTAGAGAGATGCTGCACGAGCAACCAAAAGCACAATGCTATAATTAGACAAACTCTTCTTATTGTAAAAGAAAATGAGAACTCATTTAACTGGCTGTGGAGCAGCACAGAAAGAGGAGGAGTTTGTGTCAGGAGTATTTATATGTGTTACCATGTGACTGTTTTGTTTACCGTAAGGTTATTGGCTGCTGAGAAAATAAAGCATAGAAAGAGAAGCATAATCGGAGCCTCCTGTCCTGACATAGAATCTATATTTTGGAAGCACTTTTTTATCTTACACACTTTTGAGCATTTTGTAGCAGCCTACCTCGTACTGTGTGTAATGCAGGTTTAAAATAATGACTTACACAATATCCGTAGAGTAGACCACCTAATCGAGGAAGCCCACCGTCGCACCATCCCGACATTGTCTTGTTTCCTTGGATGCAGAGAAGGCATTCGACAGGGCAGATTGGACATTTCTCCTCTCTGTCTTAGCAAAGGTGGGGCTGGGTCACATTATGATATCTGAAATAATGGTCTCATACGTGGCCCCAACGGCCATTGTTCGGGTTAGTGTGAGGCTCACAGACCCTAACCCTGTTGGCCGTGGTACCCGACATGGATGCCCCTTGTCACCTCTCCTGTTCGCCTTGGCGGTAGAGCTGCTGGTCATCACGGTTTGCAATACCAGGCAGTCGAGGGAAAACCCTTCAGAGGTCAAGAACATAAAATCAATCTTTTCAGGGATGATCTACTTTTAACATTGATCCAACCCTCAACCTTGATCCCAGCGATGGTCCCCTGTCTGGAAGCTTTTGCGGCCATCTCAGGATTGAAGGTGAATCTATCAAACGTCCTGAATGTCACAATCCCAAAATCTGAGGTTCCTGGCCTACAAGCTTTAGCCCCCTTCCAGTGGGCTCCTGGCACCATTAGATACCTGGTACTTAATCTCACTCCCACGTTAGAAACCTGGACAACCGTGAACTGGCCAGTACTCTGGCAGGCGCTCCATGAAGACCTCTGACAATGGTGGCCTCTCCGCATATCGTGGTTGGGGTGCATAAATGTGCTCAAAATTAATGTCCTCCCGCGGGTCCTCTACCTGTTCCAGTCCCTCCCCACAACGATTCCACAGGACAACATAGCAAAGCTGCAGCAAGATCTGCAAACCTTTATATGGAACGGGAAAAGGCCTTGTCTCTCCAACACTGTCTTAATGCAGCCCCGAGATAGGGGCGGCCTGGGATGCCTCACCCTCTTAGATAACGAGGCAGCACACCAGCAATATTTATAGGTGTGGACGGTGAGTGAGAGTGAATGCCATTGGTTCCATTTGGATAGGGCTGTGGCGTGGGGTCCCCTATGGGGCCTGGCTTGGCACCTCTGCCACGCTAGACCACATAGCGCTTACCTTGCCACGCTGACTAGGACGGTCTTAAATATATGGGATAGATTGGTGGCATCGAAGGGCCTAACCACCTTCCCCTCGCCGAATACATCAATAGCACATAACTCCGCTTTCCTCTGGCACTATTATCTCCCGCTTTCAGCAATTGGACGAACGCTGACTGTAGGACACTGCAAGATCTCTTTCAGGAGGACAACATGAAGACATTTGATCAATGCAAACAAGAATTTAACCTATCGGACACGGTACATCTGCAGTATCTCCAGTTATTTCACTGGGCTCTGCAGCCCTCCGTCTACCCCGAGGTGTTCCACCCATTTACCTCCACTGAGCCACGCGTTGGGGCGTATCATGGTTCCCGGGGGCTTTTCTCCAAAGCATACCATACTCTGCAGCATTCAAAACCTCCCCCCCCCACACACACACACACTCCAACACACACTTAACATGTATCAGCAACAATGGGCGACTATGCCTACCGAAGAAATAACACCTAAACAATATGGGTGAAACTTTGGCAGGACATACCTAAAATCTATTGCAGTCCCTCCCTTAGAGAAACTGCCTACAGGTCATGTATCAGTGGTATTACACGTCCTTGTGACTGTCTGCTGTCTACCCTGGCACCTAGGATCTTTACTGGCGATGTGGTACAGAGCGCTGCGTCCTTTTGCATGTATACCGGTCCTGTTCCTTGATCGCCACATTCTGAAAAGAAGTCCTAAGTCATATAAGAGCCACAGTGGGGTTCGCGCTCCCAGCTACATATCACACGGCAATTCTTGGGCTACAGCCTGTCCACTTGAAAGCCATGACGAACGCTGAGTGGAACCTTATTAGCTATATGATGCACACATCCACAGTTGATAGCTCTACAGGGAGTGCAGAATTATTAGGCAAGTTGTATTTTTGAGGATTAATTTTATTATTGAACAACAACCATGTTCTCAATGAACCCAAAAAACTCATTAATATCAAAGCTGAATATTTTTGGAAGTAGTTTTTAGTTTGTTTTTAGTTTTAGCTATGTTAGGGGGATATCTGTGTGTGCAGGTGACTATTACTGTGCATAATTATTAGGCAACTTAACAAAAAAAAATATATACCCATTTAAATTATTAATTATTACCAGTGAAACCAATATAACATCTCAACATTCACAAATATACATTTCTGACATTCAAAAACAAAACAAAAACAAATCAGTGACCAATATAGCCACCTTTCTTTGCAAGGACACTCAAAAGCCTGCCATCCATGGATTCTGTCAGTGTTTTGATCTGTTCACCATCAACATTGCGTGCAGCAGCAACCACAGCCTCCCAGACACTGTTCAGAGAGGTGTACTGTTTTCCCTCCTTGTAAATCTCACATTGGACCACAGGTTCTCAATGGGGTTCAGATCAGGTGAACAAGGAGGCCATGTCATTAGATTTCCTTCTTTTATACCCTTTCTTGCCAGCCATGCTGTGGAGTACTTGGACGCGTGTGATGGAGCATTGTCCTGCATGAAAATCATGTTTTTCTTGAAGGATGCAGACTTCTTCCTGTACCACTGCTTGAAGAAGGTGTCTTCCAGGAACTGGCAGTAGGACTGGGAGTTGAGCTTGACTCCATCCTCAACCCGAAAAGGCCCCACAAGCTCATCTTTGATGATACCAGTACTCCACCTCCACCTTGCTGGCGTCTGAGTCGGACTGGAGCTCTCTGCCCTTTACCAATCCAGCCACGGGCCCATCCATCTGGCCCATCAAGACTCACTCTCATTTCATCAGTCCATAAAACCTTAGAAAAATCAGTCTTGAGATATTTCTTGGCCCAGTCTTGACGTTTCAGCTTGTGTGTCTTGTTCAGTGGTGGTCGTCTTTCAGCCTTTCTTACCTTGGCCATGTCTCCGAGTATTGCACACCTTGTGCTTTTGGGCACTCCAGTGATGTTGCAGCTCTGAAATATGGCCAAACTGGTGGCAAGTGGCATCGTGGCAGCTGCACGCTTGACTTTTCTCAGTTCATGGGCAGTTTTTTTGCGCCTTGGTTTTTCCACACGCTTCTTGCGACCCTGTTGACTATTTTGAATGAAACGCTTGATTGTTCGATGATCACGCTTCAGAAGCTTTGCAATTTTAAGAGTGCTGCATCCCTCTGCAAGATATCTCACTATTTTTGACTTTTCTGAGCCTGTCAAGTCCTTCTTTTGACCCATTTTGCCAAAGGAAAGGAAGTTGCCTAATAATTATGCACACCTGATATAGGGTGTTGATGTCATTAGACCACACCCCTTCTCATTACAGAGATGCACATCACCTAATATGCTTAATTGGTAGTAGGCTTTCGAGCCTATACAGCTTGGAGTAAGACAACATGCATAAAGAGGATGATGTGGTCAAAATACTCATTTGCCTAATAATTCTGCACTCCCTGTAGACTGGAAACAGAAAAAGTCACCATCCTTGGCCAGTAGCTCACCCGCCTATGGCATGTGATGGTGATGGAGAGGATCTCTCATAGTTTGTCCCTCACTGATGACAAGTTTCAGGCCACCTGGCAGCCAGTAATACACTGTCTCTCCCGTATTGAGTTTTCCTGCTTCAACCCACCAAAGCTTGCGAGTGTTGTAACAGCTTGTCCGCCCACGGACCGTCGTTATCACCGCCCAGCACACCCCAGTAACACTTGGCTATCTCAGTACTAGTGCAACACAAACTTAAGTACTGACTGTCCTGCCTCCATTTCACTAGGCCTGAGTGATGGATTGTTAATGTTGTTTCTCTACAGTTGATCTTCCTACCTTCCCCTCGGCCCATCCTTCCTCCAGTTCCCTCCCCCCTTCCCCGCTGAAGGCACGGGCTGACATATTGACTGTTTAGCGCTGTATGAAATGCTCTCACTTTTGCATATGGTCACACTAATTGATATATTTTGTATTTACCACTGCGCGACCGCCATAAAGCGTTGATTGTCCTCAGCGTATAGCCTTGTTTACAAATGTTAAAACTAATAGTTACTATATCAAAATGATGACTTTCATGTTCACAGTGCTTTCTGTCGCAGACTGGGACCTTGTAGCAGTAAAACATATACAAGCCACTATTCTCTACTGCACCAATTAGGACTCCAATCAGTGGCTCTCTGGTGCAGTGCATTAACTAATAGCGGTTTTATAATGTTTTATTGGTGTATTTCCCACTGATTAACATAACTTGTATTTAATTTTGAATTACGTTGTGCGTTATTGTATATGTAGTTACCTGAAGGTGAAAGACCGAAAAAAGTTACAGAATATATATATATTTTTTGCCATGCCTTACACCACGCCCCCAGCCCGCCACAACACAGTTTCCATACTTTTTTAAAGCTCTTCAACCACTGTACTGAATAGACTAGAATGTTGCTCGATGTATGAGAATAATTTAGCTCCCATGTAGGGTACATATGTCACCAGAGGGGGCAGGAGTGTTTTTCGGTTCATGTTTAAAATATCTCGGTTTGCCATGATACAATCTCACGTTAAAGGAATATTAAATACATTTTATCACATTTTAACATGATCTTTGTTTAATGATTCACACGACAAGTATTTGTAAGGCTCGGCTCGTGGTCGGACTCTTGGAGCCAGACAGAGCCGACCCTTGGTTCCGATCTCCCTGTTAATTGTTGGCGCCGTCTCTAATAGAGGGCTCCTGGTGCAGACTCACCCCAGGATTTCTGGGAGTGTAGAGGGCAGTAGCAACATACTGCCTATTTCAAGAAGTAGGTCACACGCGCCTTTATTTCCCCCAGCCCTCCACATATAGCACAGGCCCCTTCCAATGCCCCCGGCTCCACCTCCCCTCATTACATGCCGCTCAACACCTGAGGCCCTACACCTGCCTGAATGCTGCCTCTAGGTTGGTTCTTTGCTGCGGAGCAGTGGGCGTGCCTCGTAGTCTGACCCCAGATGACCCCGCGCTGAGTTCGCCTGTAACTGATCTCCTGCTGGCCCACCTGTACCTGTACCTGCCCGGGCCGGCCTGGCCCTGACCCGCACCGGCCGGTCTCTGCCGCCATCATCCCTCCTCCTTCGAAATGCCCCAGCGCCTCGCGCGTTCATTAATCTTCGAGGCGGGCTGAACATTGCAGGGCGCTCATACTGGTGCTCTGTCCCCTCAACAAAAGCAGGGACCTGGAGTGTGTATTTCTTATTCACTCCTCTTCACAACTGCTCGTCACATGTCCAAGTATAAACTGATTAATGGAACAGACATTCATTTATTTTACACCTTTGTGGCGTGCGTTATAAACTACTAAAAAACCCTTAAGTGTGGTTGGAACATGGTGGAACCTCAATGATAGTAATAATTGTAATTAATAATGAAAATATGTATTTCTTTACATGTCAATTATAGCTGTCAGTTGTGCTTAGAGAATATATATGGTACATTACAGAGGTACATGCATCTAGCCAAGGCCACTGGAATTATGCGGCTGGTGCAAATTATATGGCAGGGTTGAGTAAATTATGTGGCATAATGCAGCAGATTTTCTGATAGTATGTACTTACTTATTTTGTCATTTTCAAACGTGTTAACATTGTCTGGGCACTATTGCAACTCATTAGTACCACTTTAACACTCAAATATAGCAATATAGCAACACAAATATAACTCTGTAAAGGGCCTTCTACTGTGCTGCAACACGTCGCTGCTTTTTTAGTAACTTTTGAACCGTTTGAGCTAGAAACAGTTTTTTCGTTTAAACATGGAGATTATGCGTCAGGTGATGGATTTTGTAGGAAATGCAGCAAATCTGTAATTATGCGAAAATCGTGGCAGCTGCACAATTGCATAATTCCAGTGGCCCTGGTTATAACATTCTAGCTCAGATTGGCACATTAGAGGCTGGTCGGCCTGGGACCTTAATGTTGAACCCTAACCTGACAGCCACCTATACCCCCACTTTTGCTGTTGCCTCTCAGGCAGGGCCACAGAATGTTGCAATTCTGCTGGACTGTATTTCGGCCTAGATCGAATGTTAATAAAAACAAACTGATACACATGCTGATGTACAGTGACAGGCCCTTTGCAATAGAGGGGCTAACCACCTTTCAGTTGCTTATTGCTGTATTTAGGTGTTAAGCTGATATTAATGAGGCAAAATCATTGCCCAGACAGTGTTAATATTATACAGCATACTTTGCCTTTTCTTGTTGCATATTTAAGTCTACCTGCTGCATAATTTGGTTTTGCGCTGCTGCATAATTCCAGTGGCCCTGCTCTCAGGGTAGCAAAGTCAAGCAGTGCAAGGCTTATCAGGGAGGCAGTGTGGAGTAGAGAATCAGATTTCAATAAACAATATAAAAATTAATAAATCACTGTCCAGCCACAGTTTATACAGTATGACGTACAGTTACTTTAATCTGGGTACACAGCTCACTCAATACTGGACATAAAATGTAGCATGCAAAAATAATGTACACTGTACTTCCATGGAACTTAAAACTATTCTGAAATTTCTCCGAGATTCCCCCAGGAACACCCCCCCACCAAAAAAGATCCAGGGGCAGATGCACATTTAGGAGGCTTCCAAGACTCGGACGGGTATACCTTCCTCTTACTCCCCCCCCCCCCCCCCCCCCCAGGCAGCGTCACTTTGACTGTACGACTTCACTTAGTGCTTAATTTGAACCGTGGTTTCTGGTGCTCGACACTGGTACTTAATTGCTAACACCAGCTAGCACATGATTCTTATGATTTTGGGGGCCTCGAACAGTATGAATTGTCACACTTGTAGCAGTGTGATGGTTAGGAGTTGTGTAGGTACAGTCAGTAGCAGCTGCTGCCCATACAAAGTGGTGGGGCAGTGTAGAGGAGGGGTCAGTGCGGGGGTGGTCAACACGGAGGGGTGGTGCAGCTCAAAAAAAGAAGACTTACCTTCTGCTGCCGGCCGCCAATATGCTCCTCTGCTCCCGGAATTCCATGGGCCAGCACAAGCTCCCAGATTTCCCATCCAGTCCAGACACTGCTATCACCCAGCCAGGGTTGGTCTGAGCATTCTGGTTAGGAACTCTCTAAGGAGCTGAGTGCCTGTGCCTAATCTCCACCCAGCTGTTTACCACAGCGCGGGTTGGAGAACTATAAGTGCGCATGTCGGTTTGGCCGAATTAAGATGGCCGGCCAAACTGACATGCACACTTACAGTGCCCACCACTCTTCCTCCCAGTCCCTGCTGCCGCAAATCTAGGATTGCCTGGCCACGCCCTGCCCTAGACTCGGATCGGCTCAACCAGTAAAAAATAAAATGATAATAAAATTGCATTATTATAATTTTATTTTTCATCTGCTGGTGCAGTGGGGCGGCGATCCTTCGTAATTACGGAGGAGCCGTCGCTGGGTACAGCCATTGGGAGTGCTGTCAGTGACAATATGTGGTGCAAGCTGCAGTGGCCTCCTGGTGGGGGCCCTGGCACTTCTTTCTTTTTGTTTTTGTATAAACTAAGTACTGCTTACACCCCGTAGTCCTCCTGGTTGTACATGGTGCCTGTTAGTGCGGTGCGTAGGCACTTCCTGCAGTGCATCATCAGCTGCGACACTGCTCATGGCCTTATGCGTACTTGTCGTAGTCCCAGCCCAATGGCTTCCTGCACTGAGCTCTGGCAGTTATAAGAAGGTGCCTGTCTCCGAATCTGATGATGGCGGGCGGCAGGGTCACAGCTAACAAGCAGCTTCACTCCCAATGCTCCTGCTGGAGAGAGGGAAATAGTCTTCATGGGTCTTGTCAGACTAAAAGCTCAAGTCCACCACCCAAAAAAAAATGAGCCCACCCCATTTTGCAACAGTGCTTTTGCTTAAAAACGAGGCACCACCAATTTTAGGTTGGCGACTGGCTGCAGAGAGTCATGTGGATACGTCATAGATGTGATCTTTGAAAAGGACACAGAGGTTGAAGTGCAATAAAAAAAAAAAAAAACAGTGGCAAAGTCGGTAGGTCTTCAGTTGGCTGATGACATTTTGGCTTTGCAAATTCTTATTTTGTTTGCGAATATTTTTTGTATCAAGGCACGTATTGTAAAACAAGCATTGTGTAAAAGCCAATATATATCAATTTTTTTTAACATGAACGCACATATTGCACCTTTAGTCCCCGACACTGAAGCAGTGGTGGCTTGTACTTTTGAAAGTGGTGAGGCCTAAAAGTTGGTTATAAATGTTTCATCGCAAGAGTGCGAAGCACACAAGCCTGGCCAACAGAAAGGGTGTTTGAGGGAGTCTTCTCCAGAGAACAATTTGAAGAAAACAGTGGCAAATTGCACATTTGAAAGCAAATTTGAAAAAGGAAGAAGGTTTATAAAGGAATTGTGATAGTGTAAAACTGCCCCATATATTATTGCATTAAATACATTCAACATTTACTGTAGTGAGCCACTTGTACAATTGGATATAGGTACACTGAAACTATGGAAATGTCACACATCAGTAATCTGAATACTTGACATCTATAAGCAATTTGACTACCAGATCTCCATAGCGCAAACCCTGCCATTGAGAGCGGATTTATCCCTGCAAGGAATAATTAACAGTTATGACCAGCGCCTAGAAAATGGAGTATTGTTATGGAGTCATAAATGAGGATCTGGAATGTAGTCTTGCTGGAGTGTGTAAAGCGAAAGTAAACATGCACAAAGCTACACAGCCCTGAAAAATGAAAATCTGGTTTTGAATATTAGATGGTGACATTCACATATGAAACAATAGAATCCGCCTTCTGTAGGTCTGTAATTGTCAATTAACAATTAAAACTGCACAAAGAGTGAGTACCGGTACAGACCAGCACTCCCCACAGTGGTCTGGAGAACTGAAGACATTCCGTTTTCCGTGTTTACAGCCCTGATGTATAAAGTGCACATTCTCAGAAGCCTGCTATCTGTCATGAGCTTTTAGGCACTACAACTTTTGATTTGTTTAGAGAAGGTGGAGACAATGCACCTCAGAGGTGTTTTTGTGACCAGCAACTCCTGGAAAAACTCAAGTGGCATTTTATGACACTTTCATCAGGAAGTAGTTCAGGGTCAAAGACTGATTAACTTGCACCGTCCGAAGTGTATTCTATATAATGATAGTGCCTGGTATGTGATATAATGCTAAACAGTGCATTTATCATTGTAAATACTTTACCCATTTTATGGTATCCACGGCCTTACCACAGGGTCATAGCAGGAGGACGCTGCTTTGCTTGGACACGGACTCAGAGAACATGGAATTTGTTAGCAGCAAACACTAGCTTAGTGAGCATCCTCTCAGCTGGTAACAATACCCCCTGCTAACCTATGATACAAATTCACCAGGGGTGGCTCCCCCAGCCAGCAGCGGCAGCTGCAAAACCTTTACCAGAAAACAATGATAAAGTGAGTTTATTATCGTTTTCTGGTAAAAGGGCAGGGCCACGGGGGTTACGAGCGGTGAGGGGGAGTGCACATCACTCTGCCCCTCACTGCACATGTATGTTTGGCCGGCTATCTCAGGCCGGCCAAACTGACGTGCGCAGTAGGCTCTCTCCAGCCCAGCAACACAGTTGCTGGGCTGGAGAGAGCCTGCACAGGCTCCCAGTCTGCCTGGGAGCGCAATGGCTGGGCGCTCCAAGCCAATCCTGATGCTGCTCTGAGCTGCGTCAGGATTGGCCACAGGGCAGGCTGGGAGCCTGTGCCTGCAACGGAGGAGAGGAGCTGCGCGGCACTGCGGCGAGGGAAAGTAAGTGTTTTTTTTAATTAAATTAATGTTTAGTCCACCCCCGTGCGCCGCCCTGCCCCTTCCGCGCTTGTGAGCGGCTACTGAAATTCACATCTCTGTTAGTTTCACTTTCATTTTACTTGCACTAAGGTGATCCCCCAGCCTTGTGACAGGATCAGAAAGAAACATGTTTACAAATCAAAAAAGAATATATTGCTTACCAGCTGCAGAAGACAAAAAAAAGAAATTTAAACGCGTGAAGTAGCAATCCTGTGTTTTTTTTTTCTCAGGTGTTTGGAACAGGGGATGTGGCTAGGGAGGCGTGGCTCTAAAACCTTCTGCCCAGTGGCAAACAACTCAACCACTCAATGCTTGCCATAATCAATCATCCAAATTTAGGAGGGACAGACTGCGTCTAGTGAAAAACACCTGGGTTAATCTATAGTGTTAAAAGTGGCCTCAAATGAGGCCAGGTGAATCCCCTACATGTGCAAACTGTATCAGACGCAATCAGTGCTGTAGAACGCGGTGCTGAGAAGTTCAGTTATAAAGCATTTTTAGACTTGTTCTACTAGGTTGCAGGTGATCTCATGACAGGTAGCATATTATATTCCTAAGTGTCCCCGTCACCTATAGCATAGTCTGTCCTTCTGCCTCCTCGCCTCCAGTACTCATTCTGATGCTGGGCAGTCCTGCTGCAGCCTGCTGCCCTCTCCTTCCTGGGACTGTCTGTCTTCATCCTGCCCTCTCCACCCGGACATTGTCTGTCCGCCTCCTCTCCCTCTATGGACTGTCTGCCTCCTCCTGGCCTCTTTTTTAGATTGTCTGTCCTCCCTGTCAGGTAAACACAATCCAGGCCATGGGCACTGAAGAAATATTGTATCTCTGCATAATGAAAGACAGCGTGTGCCCAGGAGCCAGGGAGCAGCCTGTGACCGGAGCTCAGGGTGGAAGCTTTGCCATGTTGTCAATACCCGAGTGGCCACAACAGCACACAGGCAACTGGAAACAGAAAATTTCATTAATAAAAACATCAACTTCTTTCTCCTTTCTAAACTCGGTTACCCAGAATGCACCCCTTCACTAATTCATGCCATGCTTTAAGGCAGTGGTCTTCAGACTTTTTTGCTCTGAGCACCCCCCTTAAGTAAAAATTGTGGTGAAGTCGGGCCCTCCTCCAAAACTTTGCGAAGACTTAAGGGATCAGGGTGCGTTTTTGTATCATAATCAACAATACATGTGAGGTTTATAAAAGAGCAAATACATTAAATGAAAACAAAAACTGACCAAAAAGTACAACTCGCCATAATGTTGATGATTTGATCCATTCACACTCCTCTGACCCAGTGCAACTTCACCTGCTGCACTAATGAAAGGTTTGGCACTGAGGAGCAGGCTACCTCCTCTGCCTCTTTGACCCCTCCCACAATACCTGGCCATTACTCCAATCTTGAAACAGACTTGAAATATGAGCGCCCATGTGTTTCCCAACTCTGTGCAGCAAGGGTGCCCTCAGCCCAAATGCTAGCAAGCATAATGTGTCCCATGCATCTTTTGTAAAGTAAGATAGTTGTAAGTGTAATGCAGTGGGCCTCCCACACTCCTGGATCCCAGTCTCACTGCACCTGCTTTACTACTAAGAGCTACAGCCCTCTGAAGTGGACAGGCTCCTCGCTCAAAAAAAATAAAAAATAAAATGCCCTCCAACTTCTCCCATCCCTTGCTGTGCCATCCCTTTTAGGCCTAAGTTCAGGTGTTTCCTCTGCTTCAGTATTCCCCTCTTTTGGGTCATTGATTTGGTTCCAAAAGCATCACTGGCTCAGCCAGGCTGTACTGGGCCCTAATGCAAGGAAGGGCAGGATAACAGACATAATTAGGGTTTAGCTGGGACCTCACATCCCAGGGCCCCAGATACACTACACCTGGAGCACCATTGATATTTCACTGCCCACTCCACTAAGCCAACACTCCTAGGCCTGAGGCTCAAATGCAACCTGCCCGTTTGTGGTAAAAAAAAAAAAAAGGGGCAAAAGTCTCACATCTTGGCCTCTGTTGCTTGGGTCCTGTTCACAGCACGAGTGACCTGGCCCCACATTCCAGAAAGACAAATGTCCCCTCTCCGCTTTTTGCTAGTAACACAGTTATAATTGAGGTGTAGTACATCTTCACACCATTGCCCCAGGGCCATTGTACTTGCTGCATTAATGGTAGTGATGGCGCATAACAAAGAGTCTATATATTTTGCCACCTTTCTTAGGACATCTCTCTATGGAAGCTGACTGTCCATTTGTAAACAAAAGAAATAGTTCCCACATAGCTTCTCCTTCTTTGGCCCATCAGCTGCCTGAAACGAATGTAAGTGTATGCAGTTGGTTAATCACTAAATCATAGGTACTCACAAATATTTTTCCAGGGGCCGCACTGTTTGGTCTTTGATGTGACCGAGGGCCGCATTGCTGCCAGCATGGTGGCGGACAGAGGGCTGGGGGTAGGGCTGGGAGGGGTAGTGGTAAAGTGTGTGCAGGGGAAGTGAAGCATATTCACCTAGGGTCTGAATTGTCCAATGTGAAACTAGAAACTTGGGTATAAATCCCGGCTTCTCTATTTAACCATATTGTGTGATCCTAGGCAAATGTTTTATATCACTTTACCTCCTTTTTTACATTTTCTTCATCATCACATATAAGAACCTTGAAATATGTCTTCAGGATGTATGCTGTATAAAACCTTCTGTGTCTGATTTAATAAACTATAATGTTCATGTTTTATAGAAACCCAGCCCTCCCAAAGAGTTCACGTAACTGACTTGCCTTTTAGTTCACAGTTCATTGTTGTCAGGATGTGTAGGATGGAAGGGGATGGAAATTTCTAAATTCATTTATGAAAACTATCACTTTAAAAAATACTTCTGATATACTGTTGTATACTAAGGTGAAATGGTTTTGCAGGTTAATGAATTGCACTGTTTGAATTTCACACAGATCATACTTTTATATTTTTGCTGCAAGATGTCTTTAACAATGAAGGTGTTTCTAAAGTTAAGAGTTCCAGAACACCCTAGTTACTCCTTTTCTTTAACTTCAATTGGACTGCAAATAAATACTTGCCCGTTTATTTAACAATTTTTAGTACCAGTGCGAGTCGAATAAACAGCAGCACAGTGCTGCCTTGACCTGGGGGCCGCATGTGAATGTCAGGAAGGCCGCACTTTGAGTATCACTGCACTAAATGTAAAGGCTGGCTTGGAGCAACTGTAGGCTTTTACTTTTTGCGGTACTTGAAGATTCATGGTGAAAAAGATGTATTTTTGAAATGTAGTATAAGGGTGGTTATTATTGGAAAGCGTTTTTTTAATGGACTTATAAAAATGTTTGCATCAGGTTCTGTGTGGCTGCTTATAACTAATATGTATTTTTTGAAAGCACAATTTTATCTTTAATACTGACTCATTTTGTGGCAGTCTATCTTATACTGTGTGTAATATTATTTTAAAATAATGATGTACATGTTGTGACCTCGTAGCACAATAAATACACAGGCCACTATTCCGCACTGCTCCAAACAGGATTCAAATCTGTGACTCTCTGGTCTCACTAACAGACATCGGTGGTGACCGCATTAACCAGTTGGGGTTTCATAACCTAAAAGAGTGGATTTCTCATGAATTAATTTAATTGTCATTTATTTTTCATTTAAGGTGCCTGCATTATTTTATATGCAGTAGTTGCCTGAAGGTGAAAAAACAACAAAATACTTATAGAATATTTTGCTGTTTTTAGCCACGTCTCTGACCCCGCAAATACAGTGCTCAGGACCACGGTTGCCATACTTTTTGTATTTTTTTTATTAAAAGCAACAATCCCTGATTGTTAATGGGGATGTTGTGGTGCCTCTGTGTGAGAGCGAATGGGATGGTCTAAAAGGCCATGCACTTCAAATGCTTCCTGCAAATGAAGACAATCTGGAAATGTGAAAAATTAACAAATTCAAGCTTGCAGCCCATTTTCATGTTGTACAGCAGCGTGGAGTGGAGTAGCATGGTGAAGAGTGGTGTGGATTGGCGTAGAGTTGAATGGCTTGGAGTGGCGTAGAGTGAAATGACTTAGAGTAAAGTGGCATACAGTGGAGTGGACTGGTGTAGAGTAGTGTAGAGTTCAGTAGGGTAGAGTTGATTGGCACAGAGTAGAGTGGGGTGGGGTAGACTAGAGTGATGTAGAGTGGGGTGCCATGGCATAGAGTGGTGTGGAGTGGCGTAAAGTGGAGTACAGTGGCTCATAGTGAAGTTGCGTAGAATAGACTGGTGTAGAGTGGGGTTGAGTGGAGTGGCGCGGCATAAAGTAGAGTGGTGCTGTCTACAGTGGAGTGGCTTGTAGTGGACTAGATTAGAGTGGATTGGCGTTGAGTGAACTGGTAGAGTGCAGTGATGTAGAGTAGTGCAGAGTAGAGTGCAGTGGCGTAGAGTGGTGTAGAGTAAAGTGGTGTAGAATGCAGTAGCATAGAGTGCAATGGTGCATGCATACAGTACAGTGTTGTAGAGTGGTGTGGAGTGCAGTAGCATAGAGTAGAGTGGTGCAGAGTGGCATGGCGTAGAGTGCAGTGATGTAGAGCATAGTGCAGTGGCATAGAGTGGTGCAGAGTAGAGTGGCATAGAGTGGTGCAGAGTAGACCGCAGTGGCATATAGTGCAGTGGCTTAGAGTGGTGCAGAGTACAGTGCACTGGTGCAGAATAGAGTGCTGTGGCATAGAGTGCCATGGCATAGAGCACAGTGGTGTCGAGTAGAGTGGCATAAAATGCAATGGTGTAGAGTTGTGCAGAATGTAGTGGCATAGAATGCAGAAGGCTAGAGTAGAGTGGTGTGGTGTACAGTTCGGTGGTGCAGAGTAGAATGTCTTGGAGTGCAGTGGCGTAAAGTACATTTGCGTGGCATGGAGTGGTGCAGAGTAGAGTGGCATAGAGTGCAATGGTGCAGAATAGCATTGAAGAGTGCAGTGGTTCAGAGTGCAGAGCTGTAGAGGGGCATACAGTGCAGTGGGATAGAGTGGTGCAGATTAGAGTGCAATAGCATAGAGTGGTGCAGTGGTGTGGAGTGCAGTAGCATTGTTATAGAGGTGCAGAGTAGTTTTCTGTTTTGTAGAGTTCAGTGGCGTAGAGTGCAGGGTAAGGGGGTGGGAGGTATAATTACCAACATTGAAAGGGGGGCGGATAGGATGGAATAGAAGCTTCATGGATGAGGATATGGGAGACGGACTAAAACACAAGCACTCACCTGGAGTGCTCGACCACAGTGAAAAAAGTAGCTCCAAAAAAGGAAGCAGTGAATGGACACAAGTACTTGGTCCATTTTCCAGGGGAGTGCCAAACACATGAAGAAGACATGACTACCGCACTCTGACAAACAGGGACCAAGAAAGTGAGAGCGACATTGTAGCTAACAAATGGTCAGATATGGCGGGGCTGGAAAACACACTGTATGTAAAGAAATTATATGCGTTGTTTAGGAGAAATCTAAATAGGGCAAAACGATTTCTGAAGTGACGCAACTGCATTTGAATCAGATTTCTGAATGTTTAGGGCTTTACAAAGGACCCTGTAAGCACTGCAGAAAAACTCGACTGCCCTTACGTTATGGATTACTGCAATGTATACAATTTATGATTACAGATTTTAAACCTGATTGAACTTTCTGCTTGGTGATGCAAAGGTGTCTGTTGCTGTTGCTATTGAACAAACACTCATTCCATGGAGAAAACCCCTTTGCCTGCCCACACTCTCCCTCCACGGAAATGAAAAAATCTCCCGGCAAAAGAACATTTTAATGTGTTTGCTGGATGGCAGGCGGTTGTGGATACCCACAATTGTCGTTGTGTTGTGATTGCCTGCCTATAGGGTTGGCCAAATTATGCTGCACGAAAAGGCAGGTTATGTGTGTAGGAGGCTGGACTGGCTTGTAGTGAGTACCAAGGGGTACTTGCACCTTGGCCCAGGTATCCCTTATTAGTGTAGAGGGGTGTCTAGCAGCTTAGGCTGATAGAAAAGGTAGCTTAGCAGAGCAGCTTAGGCTGAACTAGGAGACGAGTGAAGCTCCTACAGTACCACTAGTATCATATGCACAATATCATAAGAAAACACAATACACAGATATACTAAAAATAAAGGTACTTTATTTTTATGACAATATGCCAAAAGTATCTCAGTGAGTACCCTCAGTATGAGGATAGCAAATATACACAAGATATATGTACACAATACCAAAATATGCAGTAATAGCAATAGAAAACAGTGCAAACAATGTATAGTCACAATAGAATGCAATGGGAGCACATAGGGATAGGGGCAACACAAACCATATACTCTAGAAGTGGAATGCGAACCACGAATGGACCCCAAACCTATGTGACCTTGTAGAGGGTCGCTGGGACTGTAAGAAAACAGTGAGGGTTAGAAAAATAGCCCACCCCAAGACCCTGAAAAGTGGGTGCAAAGTGCACCTAAGTTCCCCAAAGAGCACAGAAGTCGTGATAGGGGAATTCTGCAGGGAAGACCAACACCAGCAATGCAACAACAGTGGATTTCCAGACGAGGGTACCTGTGGAACAAGGGGACCAAGTCCAAAAGTCACGATCAAGTCGGGAGTGGGCAGATGCCCAGGAAATGCCAGCTGTGGATGCAAAGAAGCTGCCACCGGATGGTAGAAGCTGAGGATTCTGCACGAACGACAAGGGCTAGAAACTTCCCCTTTGGAGGATGGATGTCCCACGTCGTGAAGAGTCGTGCAGAAGTGTTTTCCCGCAGAAAGACCGCAAACAAGCCTTGCTAGCTGCAAGGGTCTCGGTTAGGGTTTTTGGATGCTGCTGTGGCCCAGGAGGGACCAGGATGTCGCCAACTGCGTGAGGAGACAGAGGGGGCGCCCAGCAAGAGAAGGAGCCCACTCAGAAGCAGGCAGCGCCCACAGAAGTCTCAGAACAAGCACTATGAAGCGGAGTGAATCAGTGCTCACCCGAAGTTGCACAAGAGAGTCCCACGCTGCCGGAGGACAACTCAGGAGGTCGTGCAATGCAGGTTAGAGTGCCGGGGACCCAGGCTTGGCTGTGCACAAAGGAAATCCTCGGTGAGTGCACAGGAGCCGGAGTAGCTGCAAAAGACGCGGTTCTCAGCAATGCAGTCTGGCGTGGGGAGGCAAGGACTTACCTCCACCAAACGTGGACTGAAGAGTCACTGGACTGTGGGAGTCACTTGGACAGAGTTGCTGAGTTCAAGGGACCTCACTCGTCGTGCTGAGAGGAGACCCAGAGGACCGGTGATGCAGTTCTTTGGTGCCTGCGGTTGCAGGGGGAAGATTCCGTCGACCCACAGGAGATTTCTTCGGAGCTTCTAGTGCAGAGAGGAGGCAGACTACCCCCACAGCATGCACCACCAGGAAAACAGTCGAGAAGGCGGCAGGGTCAGCGTTACAAGGTCGCAGTAGTCGTCTTTGCTACTTTGTTGCAGTTTTGCAGGCTTCCAGCGCGGTCAGCAGTCGATTCCTTGGCAGAAGGTGAAGAGAGAGATGCAGAGGAACTCTGATGAGCTCTTGCATTCGTTATCTAAGGAATTCCCCAAAGCAGAGACCCTAAATAGCCAGAAAAGAGGGTTTGGCTACTTAGGAGAGAGGATAGGCTAGCAACACCTGAAGGAGCCTATCAGAAGGAGTCTCTGATGTCACCTGCTGGCCCTGGCCACTCAGAGCAGTCCAGTGTGCCAGCAGCACCTCTGTTTCCAAGATGGCAGAGGTCTGGAGCACACTGGAGGAGCTCTGGGCACCTCCCAGGGGAGGTGCAGGTCAGGGGAGTGGTCACTCCCCTTTCCTTTGTCCAGTTTCGCGCCAGAGCAGGGCTGAGGGGTCCCTGAACCGTTGTAGACTGGCTTATGCAGAAATGGGCACCATCTGTGTCCATGAAAGCATTTCCAGAGGCTGGGGGAGGCTACTCCTCCCCTGCCTTAACACCTTTTTCCAAAGGGAGAGGGTGTAACACCCTCTCTGTGAGGAAGTCCTTTGTTCTGCCTTCCTGGGCCAAGCCTGGCCGGACCCCAGGAGGGCAGAAGCCTGTCTGAGGGGTTGGCAGCAGCAGCAGCTGCAGTGAAACCCCTGAAAAGGCAGTTTGGCAGTACCCGGGTCTGTGCTAGAGACCCGGGGAATCATGGGATTGTCTCCCCAATATCAGGATGGCATTGGTGGGGCAATTCCATGATCTTAGACATGTTACATGGCCATATTCCGAGTTACCATTGTGAAGCTACACATAGGTAGTGACCTATATGTAGTGCACGCGTGTAATGGTGTCCCCGCACTCACAAAGTCCGGGGAATTGGCCCTGAACAATGTGGGGGCACCTTGGCTAGTGCCAGGGTGCCCACACACTAAGTAACTTAGCACCCAACCTTTACCAGGTAAAGGTTAGACATATAGGTGACTTATAAGTTATTTAAGTGCAGTGTAAAATGGCTGTGAAATAACGTGGACGTTATTTCACTCAGGCTGCAGTGGCAGGCCTGTGTAAGAATTGTCAGAGCTCCCTGTGGGTGGCAAAAGAAATGCTGCAGCCCATAGGGATCTCCTGGAACCCCAATACCCTGGGTACCTCAGTACCATATACTAGGGAATTGTAAGGGTGTTCCAGTATGCCAATGTAAATTGGTAAAATTGGTCACTAGCCTGTTAGTGACAATTTGGAAAGAAATGAGAGAGCATAACCACTGAGGTTCTGATTAGCAGAGCCTCAGTGAGACAGTTAGTCATAACACAGGTAACACATACAGGGAACACTTATGAGCACTGGGGCACTGGCTGGCAGGGTCCCAGTGACATATACAACTAAAACAACATATACAGTGAAATATGGGGGTAACATGCCAGGCAAGATGGTACTTTCCTACACACACCCCCCCCCCCCCCCCCCCAAACGAAGGACAATAAGACTAGCCATGACCTGATGAGTCTTCATTGTCTAAGTGGAAATATCTGGAGAGTCCATCTGCATTGGAGTGGGTACTCCCAGGTCTATGTTCCACTGTATAATCCATTCCCTATAGGGATATGGACCACCTCAATAATTTAGGGTTTTCACCTTTCATTTGTTTTAGCCAAAGTAGAGGTTTGTGGTCTGTCTGAACAATGAAGTGAGTGCCAAACAGGTATGGCCTCAACTTCTTCAGTGCCCAGACCACAGCAAAGGCCTCCCTCTTTATGGCAGACCAACGCTTTTCTCTAGGGGTCAACCTCCTGCTGATAAAAGCAACAGGTTGATCCTGGCCCTCAGAATTAAGTTGTGATAAGACTGCCCCTACCCCTACCCCTACCCCTAATTCAGATGCATCAGTTTGGACAATGAATTTTTTGGAGTAACGGGCTTTTCAGGACAGGTGCAGAGCACATGGCCTGCTTCAGCTCCTCAAAAGCTTTCTGAAAGCTAGCTGTCCACAATACCTTTTTAGGCATTTTCTTAGATGTGAGGTCATTAAGAGGGGCTGCAATGGAGCCATAGTTCTTTATGAACCTCCTGTAAAACCCAGTGAGGCCTAAGAAGGCTCTCACCTGGGTCTGAGTTGTAGGGGGAACCCAATCTATAATAGTTTGGATTTCCCCCTGAAGTGGTGCAATCTGTTTTCCACCTACCAGGTGTCCCAGATAAACCACTTTCCCCTGCCCTATCTGGCACTTTGAAGCCTTGATAGTGAGGCCTGCCTTTTGCAGGGCCTCCAAAACTTTCCATAGGTGGACCAGGTGATCATCCCAGCTGGAGCTAAAGACAGCTATATCATCTAGATATGCTGCACTAAAAGCTTCCAGCCCTTGCAGGACTGTATTCACCAACCTCTGAAAAGTGGCAGGTGCATTTTTCAATCCAAAAGGCATTACTGTGAATTGGTAATGGCCTCCAATGGTTGAAAATGCTGTTTTTGCTTTAGCATCTTCTGATAATTTGATCTGCCAATACCCTGCAGTCAAATCAAAAGTGCTTAGATACTTGGCAGATGCCAGTGTATCTATTAGCTCATCTGCCCTGGGTATAGGGTGAGCATCAGTTTTGGTTACCTGGTTGAGACCTCTATAGTCTACACAAAACCGCATTTCCTTCTTTCCATCCTTGGAATGAGGTTTTGGTACAAGTACCACAGGAGAGGCCCATGGACTTTCAGAGTGCTCAACCACTCCCAGTTCAAGCATTTTCTGTACTTCTTGCTTTATGCAGTCTCTGACATGGTCAGGCTGCCTATAGATCTTACTTTTGACAGGTAAGCTGTCTCCAGTATCTATAGTGTGCTCACACTAAGAAGTGGTGCCTGGCACAGTAGAGAAGAGTTCAGAAAACTGACCCAGGAGATTTATGCAGTGGTCTTTCTGCTCAGCAGTAAGACAATCTGCCAAAACTACACCTTCCACTAGAGCATCTTGTTCTGTGGAAGAGAAGAGATCAGGGAGAGGGTCACTCTCTTCTTCCTGTCCCTCATCTGTTGCCATGAGCAGGGTGAGATCAGCCTGGTCATAGTAGGGTTTCAGGCGATTGACATGGAGCACCCTAAGGGGACTCCTGGCAGTGCCTAAAGTCAACTAAGTAGGTGACTTCTCCCTTCTTTTCAACAATTATGTGGGGTCCACTCCATTTGTCTTGGAGTGCTCTTGGTGCCACAGGCTCCAAGACCCACACTTTCTGCCCTGGTTGGTACTGAACCAAAACAGCCTTCTGGTCATGCCATTGCTTTTGGAGCTCTTGGCTGGCCTGAAGGTTTTTACTGGCCTTTTTCATGTACTCAGCCATCCTAGATCTGAGGCCAAGTACATAGTCCACTATGGGGGTCATTCCTACCCTGGCGGTCCGAGACCGCCAGGGTAGGGGACGGAGGAAGCACCGCCAACAGGCTGGCGGTGCTTTTGGGGCTATTCTGACCGCGGCGGTAAAGCCGCAGTCAGAAAAGGGAAGCCGGCGGTTTCCCGCCGGCTTCCCGCTGCCCCTGTGAATCCTCCACGGCGGCGCTGCAAGCAGCGCCGCCATGGGGATTCCGACCCCCTTCCCGCCAGCCTGGTTCTGGTGGTTTTCACCGCCAGAACCTGGCTGGCGGGAATGGGTGTCATGGGGCCCCTGGGGGCCCCTGTAGTGCCCATGCCACTGGCATGGGCACTGCAGGGGCCCCCTAACAGGGTCCCACATTGATTTTCAGTGTCTGCTTGGCAGACACTGAAAATCGCGACGGGTGCAACTGCACCCGTTGCACACCAGCAACTCCGCTGGCTCCATTCGGAGCCGGCTTCCTCGTTGCTGGTGCTTTCCCGCTGGGCGGGCGGGCGGCCTTTTGGCGGTCGCCCAGCAGGAAAGTCAGAATGACCGCCGCAGTCTTTTGACCGCGGTACGGTCTTCTGGCGGTTCCTGCCAGGCGGGCGGCGACCGCCGCCCGCCAAGGTAGGAATGACCGCCTATGTCTTGCTTTGGAGCTTTTAAAGGTTGTTCCCAACCCTCATAACAAGTGTTAGAGGACCTCTCACAGGGTGTCCAAATAGGAGTTCAAAGGGGCTGAAGCCCACTCCTTTTTGGGGTACCTCCCTGTAAGCAAAAAGGAGGCAAGGTAACAGGATATCCCATCTCCTGCAGAGTTTTTCAGGGAGTCCCATTATCATACCTTTGAGAGTTTTGTTAAATCTCTCCACCAGTCCATTTGTTTGTGGATGATAGGGTGTGGTGAACTTGTATGTAACACCACACTCCTTTCACATGGCCTTTAAGTAAGCAGACATGAAATTGCTTCCCCTGTCTGATACCACCTCTTTTGGGAAGCCCACCCTGGAAAAGATTCCCAGGAGGGCCTTTGCCACTGCAGGAGCTGTAGTGGTCCTTAGAGGAATTGCTTCAGGATATCTGGTGACATGGTCCACTACCACCAACATAAACCTATTGCCTGAAGCAGTAGGAGGGTCAAGGGGGCCAACTATGTCAACCCCTACCCTTTCAAAGGGAACCCCAACCACAGGCAGTGGAATAAGGGGTGCCTTTGGGGTGCCACCTGTCTTGCCACTGGCTTGACAGGTTTCACAGGACTTAGAAAATTCCTTTGTGTCCTCTGACATTCTAGGCCAATGAAACAAGGGGACAAGCCTGTCCCAAGTTTTCATTTGCCCCAAATGTCCAGCTAAGGGAATGTTGTGGGCTAGAGTTAGGAGGAACTTTCTGTACTCCTGAGGAATCACCAATCTCCTGGCAGCTCCAGGTTTTGGATCCCTTGCTTCAGTGTACAAGAGGTTGTCCTCCCAGTAAACTCTGTGAGAGTCACTGACATCCCCATTTGCTTGTTTGACAGCTTGCTGCCTTAGACCCTCTAGTGTGGGACAGGTATGCTGTGCCACACTCAGCTCCTCCCTGGCAGGCCCCCCTTCACCCAAAAGCTCAGCAGTGTCTGCTTCCAGCTCCTCTGGTGTAGGTTCTGCACAGGGTGGAAATTCTTCTTCCTCAGAAGTAGAATCCACTGTAGAGGGAGGGATAGTAGGTATAGATTTACTTCTACTAACCCTAGCTTTAGGGAGCACTTGGTCAATTCTTCCAGGATCAAAGTCACCCTGTCCTTTTTGCTTTTTGGCCTGAGCCCTGGTTAAAGCAAAAATATGCCCTGGAATGCCCAGCATTGCTGCATGAGCCTCCAACTCCACATCTGACCACGCTGATGTCTCTAAATCATTTCCTAGTAGACAGTCTACAGGTAAATCTGAGGCAACCACAACTTTCTTTGGACCAGTAACCCCCCCCAGTTGAGATTTACAACAGCCATGGGGTGGCTAAGTGTGTTGTTATGAGCATCGGTTACTTGGTACTGGTGACCAAGTAGGTGTTGTTCAGGGTGGACCAGTTTCTCTATTACCATGGTAACACTGGCACCTGTGTCCCTGTAGGCCTGAACCTCAACACCATGTATTAGGGGTAGTTGCTTGTACTTATCCGTGTTAAGGGGACAAGCAACCAAGGTGGCTAAATCAATAGCCCCCTCAGAGACTAACACAGCCTCTGTGGTCTCCCTAACAAGACCAACCCCAACTAAATTACCAAAAGTGAGCCCAGCTACTCCCTTGGATTGGCTATTAGTAGGTTTGCTCCCACCACCACTGCTATTACTAGGGGCACTAGGTGTAGCAGCAGGGGTTGTAGTGGTAGGAGGCTTGGTGCTTTTCTTTGGACAAATCGGATCTGTTGTCCAATGGCCTTTTATTTTACATAAATAGCACCATGGTTTCTTTTCTTTGTTTTGATTTGAAGAGGATTTGGACCCACCACCCCCACCAGAGTGTTTTTGTGGGCCTGATGAAGACTCATTTTTAGATTTGTCCCCACCCTTGTCAGAAGACTTACCATCCTTCTTCTTGCCATCTTTGTCACCCCCTGTATGGTATGAACTTTTCTGTTCACCCTTGTTCTGACCCATTTGTCTGCCTTCTTTCCCAATTCTTGGGGAGAGGTCAGATCAGAGTCCACCAGGTACTGGTGTAACAAATCAGACACACAATTATTAAGTATATGCTCTCTCAGGATTAAGTTTTACAGGCTTTCATAGTCAGAAACTTTACTGCCATGTAACCACCCCTCCAAGGCCTTCACTGAATGGTCAACAAAGTCTACCCCGTCTTGTGAAGACTCCTTTTTGGTTTCTCTGAACTTCATCCTGTACTGTTCAGTGGTTAAGCCATAACCATCTAGGAGTGCATTCTTAAGAACTGTAAAATTATTGGCATCACTTTCCTTTACAGTAAGGAGCCTATCCCTACCCTTTCCACTGAAAGATAGCCATAGGATAGCAGCCCACTGCCTTTGAGGGACCTCCTGTACAACACATGCCCTCTCAAGTGCAGCAAACCACTTGTTAATGTCATCCCCCTCCTTGTAAGGAGGAACTATCTTATGCAGATTCCTAGAATCATGCTCTTTTGCAGGATGACTATTTGGAATACTGCTGCTGCCACCATGGGTTTCTAAACCCAATTTCTGTCTTTCTCTTTCTATCTCTAAGGACTGCCTATCTAAATCCAGCTGTTGCTTCTTGAGCTTCAGTCTGGATTGTTCCACTCTCAATCTATTGAGCTCCCTTTCTAACACTCTGTGATCAGGGTGGGTGGGTAGGGCATGTCTTGAAACAGAAGAATGGTGAGAATGAACAGAAGGAGACCTGGCCCTAACAGATGTCACACTAACATTCTGGCCTACAGAAGTGATACTTCTACTGTGATGAGAAACAACACTCTTACTGTGATGTGAATCCACCTCAGTACCAGCTATGCTAGGTGGCTTGCTAAGGGGCAGGTTGGAAAGATTCCCTCCCAACTCTTTTGCTAGGAGTGCCCCAGAATCTGAGTGGGAACCATCAGCTAATTTTTCACCAGAAGAACCAACAAAAGTCTGGTCTTGTTCAACTAGCATGTTAACTAACAGTTCTCTAGAGGGATTCTTCCCTACCCCTAAACCTCTTTCTACACAGAGACTCCTTGCTGCCTTCCAGCTAAGGTGACCGTAAGCAGTCTTGGACAGATCAACAGTTTGGCATGTGCCAGACATTATAGAAAGTGTTTAAGGGATAGAAAAAGAAAGAAAAAGTTTTTAGAACTTTTTAAAGAACAGGAAAAAAAAACTTTTAAAACTTTTTAAGAACTTTTTGAAAGTTTTAGAGGTACTTTTCAGCACTTAGATAAGAAGTGAGAGGAGAAAAGCAAAACTTTTTGGTTAGGTGTACATACACTGAACTTGTTTTGTATATTTTTCTCTTATGAAAAGTACAATGACAAAAGTGGTAAGTAGTTGCAAAGTACTTATCCCACCGCTGCACAACCAATGTAGGAGGCTGGACTGGCTTGTAGTGAGTACCAAGGGGTACTTACACCTTACACCTTGCACCAGGCCCAGGTATCCCTTATTAGTGTAGAGGGGTGTCTAGCAGCTTAGGCTGATAGAAAAGGTAGCTTAGCAGAGCAGCTTAGGCTGAACTAGGAGACGAGTGAAGCTCCTAAAGTACCACTAGTGTCGTATGCACAATATCATAAGAAAACACAATACACAGATATACTAAAAATAAAGGTACTTTATTTTTATGACAATATGCCAAAAGTATCTCAGTGAGTACCCTCAGTATGAGGATAGCAAATATACACAAGATATATGTACACAATACCAAAATATGCAGTAATAGCAATAGAAAACAGTGCAAACAATGTATAGTCACAATAGAATGCAACGGGAGCACACAGGGATAGGGGCAACACAAACCATATACTCTAGAAGTGGAATGCGATCCACGAATGGACCCCAAACCTATGTGACCTTGTAGAGGGTCGCTGGGACTGTAAGAAAACAGTGAGGATTAGAAAAATAGCCCACCCCAAGACCCTGAAAAGTGGGTGCAAAGTGCACCTAAGTTCCCCAAAGAGCACAGAAGTCGTGATTGGGGAATTCTGCAGGGAAGACCAACACCAGCAATGCAACAACGATGGATTTCCAGACGAGGGTACCTGTGGAACAAGGGGACCAAGTCCAAAAGTCACGATCAAGTCGGGAGTGGGCAGATGCCCAGGAAATGCCAGCTGTGGATGCAAAGAAGCTGCCACCGGATGGTAGAAGCTGAGGATTCTGCACAAACGACAAGGGCTAGAAACTTCCCCTTTGGAGGATGGATGTCCCACGTCGTGAAAAGTCGTGCAGAAGTGTTTTCCCGCAGAAAGACCGCAAACAAGCCTTGCTAGCTGCAAGGGTCGCGGTTAGGGTTTTTGGATGCTGCAGTGGCCCAGGAGGGACCAGGATGTCGCCAACTGCGTGAGGAGACAGAGGGGGCGCCCAGCAAGAGAAGGAGCCCACTCAGAAGCAGGCAGCGCCTGCAGAAGTGCCAGAACAGGCACTACGAAGTGGAGTGAATCAGTGCTCACCCGAAGTTGCACAAGAGAGTCCCACGCCGCCGGAGGACAACTCAGGAGGTCGTGCAATACAGGTTAAAGTGCCGGGGACCCAGGCTTGGCTGTGCACAAAGGAAATCCTCGGTGAGTGCACAGGAGCCGGAGTAGCTGCAAAAGACGCGGTTCTCAGCAATGCAGTCTGGCGTGGGGAGGCAAGGACTTACCTCCACCAAACTTGGACTGAAGAGTCACTGGACTGTGGGAGTCACTTGGACAGAGTTGCTGAGTTCAAGGGACCTCGCTCGTCGTGCTGAGAGGAGACCCAGAGGACCGGTGATGGAGTTCTTTGGTGCCTGCGGTTGCTGGGGGAAGATTCCGTCGACCCACAGGAGATTTCTTCGGAGCTTCTAGTGCAGAGAGGAGGCAGACTACCCCCACAGCATGCACCACCCGGAAAACAGTCGAGAAGGTGGCAGGATCAGCGTTACAAGGTCGCAGTAGTCGTCTTTGCTACTTTGTTGCAGTTTTGCAGGCTTCCAGCGCGGTCAGCAGTCGATTCCCTGGCAGAAGGTGAAGAGAGAGATGCAGAGGAACTCTGATGAGCTCTTGCATTCGTTATCTAAGGAATTCCCCAAAGCAGAGACCCTAAATAGCCAGAAAAGATGGTTTGGCTACTTAGGAGAGAGGATAGGCTAGCAACACCTGAAGGAGCCTATCAGAAGGAGTCTCTGACGTCACCTGCTGGCCCTGGCCACTCAGAGCAGTCCAGTGTGCCAGCAGCACCTCTGTTTCCAAGATGGCAGAGGTCTGGAGCACACTAGAGGAGCTCTGGTCACCTCCCAGGGGAGGTGCAGGTCAGGGGAGTGGTCACTCCCCTTTCCTTTGTCCAGTTTCGCGCCAGAGCAGAGCTGAGGGGTCCCTGAACCGGTGTAGACTGGCTTATGCAGAAATGGGCACCATCTGTGCCCATGAAAGCATTTCCAGAGGCTGGGGGAGGCTACTCCTCCCCTGCCTTAACACCTTTTTCCAAAGGGAGAGGGTGTAACACCCTCTCTCTGAGGAAGTCCTTTGTTCTGCCTTCCTGGGCCAAGCCTGGCTGGACCCCAGGAGGGCAGAAGCCTGTCTGAGGGGTTGGCAGCAGCTGCAGTGAAACACCTGAAAAGGCAGTTTGGCAGTACCCGGGTCTGTGCTAGAGACCCGGGGAATCATGGGATTGTCTCCCCAATACCAGGATGGCATTGGTGGGGCAATTCCATGATCATAGACATGTTACATGGCCATATTCGGAGTTACCATTGTGAAGCTACACATAGGTAGTGACCTATATGTAGTGCATGCGTGTAATGGTGTCCCCGCACTCACAAAGTCCGGGGAATTGGCTAGTGCCAGGGTGCCCACACACTAAGTAACTTAGCACCCAACCTTTACCAGGTAAAGGTTAGACATATAGGTGACTTATAAATTACTTAAGTGCAGTGTAAAATGGCTGTGAAATAACGTGGATGTTATTTCACTCAGGCTGCAGTGGCAGGCCTGTGTAAGAATTGTCAGAGCTCCCTGTGGGTGGCAAAAGAAATGCTGCAGCCCATAAGGATCTCCTGGAACCCCAATACCCTGGGTACCTCAGTACCATATACTAGGGAATTATAAGGGTGTTCCAGTATGCCAATGTAAATTGGTAAAATTGGTCACTAGCCTGTTAGTGACAATTTGGAAAGAAATGAGAGATCATAACCACTGAGGTTCTGATTAGCAGAGCCTCAGTGAAACAGTTAGTCATAACACAGGTAACACATACAGGGCACACTTATGAGCACTGGGGCCCTGGCTGGCAGGGCCCCAGTGACACATACAACTAAAACAACATGTATACAGTGAAATATGGGGGTAACATGCCAGGCAAGATGGTACTTTCCTACAATGTGGCACATTTTGTGACAATATTATTCACTTCTATCATTTTTGCATTTAGCACTCTCTGGGCATAGGTTTCACTTAATTAGTACTACTTTAACTGCCAAATATAGCAATAAGCAATTGAAAGGTTTGTGAAGGGCCGTGCACTGCACAACACATGCCACCGCATTCTTAATACTTTTTAATTCCTTTGAGCTACAAACATTTTTTTGTAAAAATCTGCAGATTATGCAATAGATGATGGATTATGAGGCAAATAACACCACGACGGCAAAATCTGACAGATCCAGTGACACGATTTATGATTCTGCATGACATAGAGAAATGCCCACAATCCAGGCCCACGACATAACTCAAACTTTGAAATCTTTTGACTCTCCAAGACGGGTGAGATTGAGTGGTTTAAAAGGGCGAGCCCATTGCAATCAATGGAGATGAAATACTTTTAGAGGGTTTCAGTGCGTGTGGCCCCAATGAAGTAGTCCAAGGATGTTGACACCTTTCAAATGAGGGCGAGTTGAGAATGCATCGATTCCGCCATGCTGACATGCTTTCTTTACTCATACCCACACTTTCCAAATATAAAATTCCACCATTTTCTGTTTTTGTGATTCAAGCTGTTGAAAATATGGTTTTGAGAATATTCTTCCTGCTTGCCTGAGCACTTCCAGGTTTGTAAACGGTTTCATGAGTGACTGAGCCCTACCTAAAGTGGCCTCTTGTGACCTTACGACCCCTGCAGACATCACCTTTCAACACTAACGAGAATGAACTTGAATTTGTTGGAGTGTTGAATACCGAAACGCAAAATAGATCCCAAGCGTGCTTTCTTTGTAGGTTAAAGCAGGAAGGGGCCGCGCGGCGGCGACGGCCGACGTGCTTGAGCACCCCAGCGCCGCCCTGCTCGTGCGGGGCTCCCCCATTCTCCACTGCCAGTCGTGCAGAATAGAGGCTCGCAAACAGACCGTGACTCCTCCATCGACCGTCGGGCCTGTTATCGGCCCTTTGTTGGCGTGAAATTCTCGACGCATTGTTGGCTCTGTCAGCAGAGGGGTGACTAGAGGGTCGCCTCTTCGCCATGGCAGGCTCTACTGCCCCCTACAGCGTGTCCAGGGCCAGGGCTTTAAGTGCATGGATGCCATGGGCCCGATTCAGTCGGGAGATTCCCGATTTTTGAAGCCAAACTGGCTTTATTTCAGCTATCTTCTGCCTGAAATTGCCTCTGCTTCATAAAGTAAATTTTTGTGATTTTCATAGTGTGCCACCCAGTGCTTAATTTGTAAACTAAAACGTGCTGGTGCCCAAAGCCCTGCTCTTAAAAACGCGGCTGCTGCAATTAAATGTACGAACATGGAATATTGAGGCAGAGTAATCCTGAAAGCCATCTTGGGCCTCTTCAAACCATTTACAGCCACTCCTTGCCCTTTCAGATCACTTTTGCAGCTTCCTGCTTTCTCCCTTTGTGACACTTTTTCATTTTTCTCTTCCTCCGTCTTTCCCATGTGTCTTTTGCTCGCAGCAAATAATTGAGGCAGAAAAATAATTTCCGGCCCTCATTAATAAGTGCCTGGTGCTCCCATCAGAAACAACAAGCACAAATTAAGCACTGGTGCCATCCAACCAGTATTTTGGTTTGTTGTGTGTTCTGTTATTGCATCCAGATATATAATAAGCAACTAACAGACGCCTAAAACCACCCAGAAAAACTGGCTTTGTCAGCGCTTGTTAGCTGTTTAACATCAACGAGTAGCAGTAATGAATTTGTTGTCAATAATATTATTGAAAATGTTTCCTTTCTTGCATTGCGAGACTACTAATTAAGCATTACTGAGGCCTGTGGAAGGAGCAGTGGTCTACACTGTTCCCACCACTCCTCTTGTGTTCACTCTGATAGACATGTACGCACTTTTCCCTCCACATCTATTCCAACTGCATTTCAAACACCTAATTTTTCCTCTTCAGCACCCACTTTTCACTCACTCCTGGATGCACTTCCTCACATCACCTTCATTTAACCACCCCCCAAACACGCAACACATTCACACACCTGTAAGCACTGCATTTTCTTTTACTTTCGTCATCTCAATATATTCACAGCTGTGCAAATCTTTCACAAACATTTGTACTCTGAGGCGTAGTTTCCATTGATGCAGCATTCGCAGTGGCACCATAACGCAAGGCCTGAGTGGCACACTGAGCTCTGATTATTGCTGTATTTTATAATTCAAACAGCAGCCAAGGGGTGGGGGAAATGTCCTTCCTTTCATTGGAGCCCATGACACACTGGCTATACTGCAGTTTGTACAGAATCACAGTTGTAACTAAAATGCATGCTTATTTCTCTGTGCACTCTGCAGAGAGGCCAAAGATTGGATGACCATGTATTCTGAACACCTTTTTCACCCACTGGCAGGCCCTGTGAGAAACTCTTCCTGCCTTCAGTCTCAACTGCATAGCGCTTAGTGGTGGCCGTTATAAATACAGGAGGTGACTCACTTGATAATATGTACTATACTATACAAGGGTAATAGGCTACATAAAAAACAAAATCCTGGAAATAGCTAACACTATTAGTGAATGCAATATTAGGTCGAGTGTGAAATATAAACAGAAACCAAATAGCCAGCATGGATTACCTGAACGCTTTTACATTTGTTGTTCAAAACTTGATCCGTGTTTTTGTCATTACGGTTAAAGACATGAATATAGGTCCCACTGCCACTCTAGAATTGTACTAGAGTTGCAGAGGGATCCAGCACACTTAAAGCCCTGCCCAGAGATCTCACAGCCAGCTTGGAAAAATGAAACGCCGTCAAATTTCACAGACCCATGATTGTTTTATTTCCAAACTTTATTTACATTTCTTTTTTACAGCCTTACATATCACATTGACAGAAAGACAACGTGCATAGCATAGATTTGTTAGTCATAGCTTACTTCACTTGTGTTGTGTATTAAAGAAAACCAGACTTTCAAACTTTGCTAATGGTTGAACACAAATCAGAGCAGCATACATATGTCGGACTACTGAATAGCAGCACAAACCGGTTCAGCACATTTCCCCAGGATATAAGCCACTTGATTCCACCCACTACTCGTAGCAACCACCGTTCCCCTTCAGCTGCAGCTCAGGCTGCCTCCTCATTTGGTCCCACAGGTCGGGCTTCACTATTTGTGGGTTCTGGTCTGCACACTGCTGTGAACTGGGCACTAGTTCGCTGTCCCCTTCTATGGATACTGCATATTCCCAGTGCGTACCAGATAAGCCTGGTAAGGACTTCAGATATCTTTTGGACAACTACATACTGGTAATAACTCTCTGTAAACGTCAGATTGTGTATTGCTGTAGGTCATGTCCTCATGCTGTTCCTTTATTGTTGGGAGTGGACCTCATGCCCACCTTATAACGCTGTTCTGCACCTAGTGAGTAGCAAGCCTGTGGCCACTAGGTGCTGCGTTACAACTGGTATCTCTTTATCATAACCTAGTAAAGCAAGCAAAGGAGTCATCACCATACTTTCTACTATGATCTCCCCAAGGTCGGCCAGAACCTCTGCATACCTGGGAAAAACTGCGCCACATGCGCAAATCATGCATCGTCCGTCCCACAATGGCCGCAGTTCGCACTATCCTGCAACCCATAGCGAAACAACAAAGCTCGTGTGTGATACACTCTGTTGATATATTTAAAATGAATCAACCAATGCCTACTATTTAATGAGACAGATCGCACCAGAGAGCAGCAGTATGTCCACTGCTTGTACGGAGTGGCATCCAGCTCCCTTTGCCATTCCAGTTTGACCCTTGTGACCCGGGGCCTGTGTATCTCGTGTGCAAATGCGTAGAGCTGGGCTATAAGAAGCTGTGGTGTGTTTGTATCAAATACAGGCAATTCTGGGGGCTCGAGTAGGTCCTCCCCAAGTGAGGCATACATCGTGTGTCAGGCTCTAAAGTAGTGAAACTGAGCAAGTATAGATTATTCAGTGCGCTGCTTTGCTGACCTGCTCCTATGTACGCATTGCACCCTCTAAGAAACAGTCTCTCATATTGGTTAGCCCACTCCAAGTAGTGCCCTCACCACACCGTTTTTCTGCCTTAGGGGAAACCCATGTGCAGCTCCCTAGCGGGGTATGTGGTATGTAAAGGGGGGAGCCTGCCTGCCTCACCAGCACTTGATGCCGAGAGTAGACCGTTGTATTTAATGGGTCAAGCACTTTGTAACATCGATTGGGCTTCTCAGTTTCTGAGGAAGTGACATCAGGTAAGCAGCGTCACGTTCAAGCCAGCGATGCAGTAGACCCTCTAATCCAAGTAGCCAATAGTGTGCATAGATACATTGCGCTGCTTGAGAGTAGGCCTCAAGGTCCAGGGCATTCAGCCCCTCATGTCGTATGATAAGGTAAGTGTTTCCCAATTCACACAAGGCTGCTTCCCAGCCCTAGCCAGTCAGGTCAGTATTGTCTGCAACTTGTGGAGCACCTCTCATGGACACCAGACTGGAATATTCGCAAATAGTAACACAAATTGCGGTAAACAACCATTTTCATGATTGCTGTACGGCCAGTAAGTGATAGTGGGAGCTGTATCTAGTGGTCTACCACTACCAAGTGTCTCTGCACAGCGTGCCATAGTTTTTCAGTATGACCACCACCGGGTCAGTGTGCACCTGCATTCCCAAGTAGTGCACCGAGTCCATGATCCACTGAAAATGGTACTCTAATGGCACTTATGTCATTGCTGCTGTAAGGGGGAATGTTAAGGGCTTGTCCCAGTTTATTTCTCAGACCGGAGTGACCACCAAAGACTCTTACCTTTTGGCGAATAGGTGACAAGTTGCAAGTTCGCAACCATGAACCCATTGTATCAAGCTGCGGGACAGTAGCCAGAAGTCAGTTTGTGTGTGAGCACCATGCACTGCAGAGTACTGTATAACCCCCTCCCATGGGGTACTTAAAATGCCAAACGTCCAGTAAGCCCCGCTGGTCAGCTATCTCTTGGAGGGCCCGGGCCGCTGCTGAGGTGGGGCCCCATAGCCGTCTCGTCAAGGTCCAACACAATTGAAATCTCCACCCCAGATCTGTGGAAGGTCTCCCCATTTCATTAAAGTGGTGCTCGGTGCATGATGGAATTGGGGGTCATCGTAATTAGGGCCATACACTTCTACCAGTCATACTGTGAGGTCCTCTTGAGTGCAGTATGCCACTATATATCTACTGCCCTGACCTGCACATAGCTCCTGTGGCTTTATGCCTGAATCTCGTCAGACCCAAATTAGCACACCCCTAGCATGCAAGGTGAAGCCTACCGTGCAGTAACCACCTTGCAATCGGCACTGCTAGTATGTTGCCTCCTGGTGCCAGGTACGTCTCCTGCAACAGAGCCACATCTATTTTGTGTCACTGCAAGTATGTTACAACCTTGTGCATATTCCAACAATCATTTAGGCCCGAACGTTCCATGTAAGAAACCTGATCAACAGAGGTTGGTGTTGTCCCGCCCATGTCATCCACCATTGCCAAGTACACACGAAAGTACGGGGTTCTCTAAAAGCGGACGTCGCGGATATTAGCGTAGTCCTAGGTTGTATTTATTCCTATTTGGAAGGGTAACGTCAGTGGAATGTCAGTTGGAAATTACCGAGTGGAACAGCGAGGGGAGGGAAGAAGGGAATTTCCTTTTACGGACTAGGTGGTCTCACACACTATATAGTGTCATGCTTCATCATTTGACCACCTAGACCCACCCAGGTAGGACAGTGCCACCTGGGCGGACTCAACCTCACTGTTAAAGGAACAGGAGGGAGTGCGTAAATAAACTTGTTTCTGGAAAGATCGGGATCCAGCTAATCTACTGAAAAACTAAAAACACCTAAGCAGACACCTGTGAAGAGCAACAAATTTAATGGTGGTGTCTGTCTGGTGTAGTTAAAAAAGGGGGGTTGGGACACCTCTGTGAGGACAAGGACTCACAGGGTCACCTAACTAATTACTAGCCAACATGTTTCTGCCCTCAAAAGTGAGCCAATGAAGGTCTTGGGGCATTCGTCAGGGCCTAGGATCCCTACGTCTCACGTTGGAGGAAAATACTCTATGGGGAAATCAAAGAGTGAGAAAATGAAAAAAGAATGATCTACATTACCCAAGGAATTACCTTGAGGCGGCCCTTTTCTTAGAGGCAGCTAGCCTCTGGTATCCAGGAGGGGGAGTGTCCCCTTATAGTCACACATACATCAAAGGGGACGCTCGCCGTGCGCCTACTTCGTCCTCTCCTTGGACCGCTTGTGACCCCCTCCTGGATACCAGAGGCTAGCTGCCTCTAAGAAAAGGGCCGCCTCAAGGTAATTCCTTGGGTAATGTAGATCATTCTTTTTTCATTTTCTCACTCTTTGATTTCCCCATAGAGTATTTTCCTCCAACGTGAGACGTAGGGATCCTAGGCCCTGACGAATGCCCCAAGACCTTCATTGGCTCACTTTTGAGGGCAGAAACATGTTGGCTAGTAATTAGTTAGGTGACCCTGTGAGTCCTTGTCCTCACAGAGGTGTCCCAACCCCCCTTTTTTAACTACACCAGACAGACACCACCATTAAATTTGTTGCTCTTCACAGGTGTCTGCTTAGGTGTTTTTAGTTTTTCAGTAGATTAGCTGGATCCCGATCTTTCCAGAAACAAGTTTATTTACGCACTCCCTCCTGTTCCTTTAACAGTGAGGTTGAGTCCGCCCAGGTGGCACTGTCCTACCTGGGTGGGTCTAGGTGGTCAAATGATGAAGCATGACACTATATAGTGTGTGAGACCACCTAGTCCGTAAAAGGAAATTCCCTTCTTCCCTCCCCTCGCTGTTCCACTCGGTAATTTCCAACTGACATTCCACTGACGTTACCCTTCCAAATAGGAATAAATACAACCTAGGACTACGCTAATATCCGCGACGTCCGCTTTTAGAGAACCCCGTACTTTCGTGTGTACTTTGAATTATAGGGAGCTAAGTACGGAGTGTTCCTCCATAGTTATCCCCCCTCCTCCCTCTTCCTCTCTCCATGTGTAATGATCCACCATTGCCATGCATCTGAGCCATTCTCTTCACAACAACAGGTGTGACTTTACCATTCTGCGGCCATTGCCATTGTACAATAAAGTGCTGGATTAAACCAAAGCCTCCCACACTGGGAGGCCCCACAATTTACACAGCGAGAACTCTGCCCTTCCTAACCCTCCCAATACCAAACCCACAAAAATAAAAAATAGTGAGGTGGTGCACACATGGGGATAGATGTTGCCACACAAGTATCCCCCACTCTGAAAGAGTGCAGGGGCCTCTGTTAAGTACATAGTGCGTGCTACAGTTGCATCCTAACAGTTTTTTTAAAAATAAATCTTTTTATTGAACACAGCTCAGGTACAGTACATTCTCATTACCACTACAGTTCTGCGCGGCATAGCAGATAGCTTGTACATCCATCACATTTCCCTGCCCCATACCAATCCTCCCAGCTTTGGGCGCTTTTACGGCCCCAGTCTTGGTTTTGTATCTCATGTCATGTAATCAGTCTGTCCTGATGCCCCTGGCAGTCCCTCATGTAGTGATTCTGGCCTCATTTGGCCCCTGGCCTCGGCCCAAGGTCCCCATATTTTCCCATTTCCTTGGGCAACCTTGACGTTGATATACAACCTTTTCTGCCCCTTGACACTAGTCCGGGTCAGATTTCCACTGCTGAAATGTTGATGGGGATGGGTACCCCATAGTCTTGCCACATATTGTTTAGCAACTCCATATGCCAACATTGCCCATATCTGGGCATTTCCTTATCCTCTGACATGTGCAATAGAATCTATTTCTCCGATATCTGGTACTGAATTCCCAGTGTCTGTGTAACCCGTGCTATGACCGCTGCCCAGAAGATCCGGGCATGTCCATAGGATATGAAAAAAGGTGCCCGGCTGTCCACATTCCTGGAGGCACGTAGGCGTATCCACCCAGTGAATTCTGTGAAGAAGCGTTCTGGAGCAATATGCCCTGCGGAGGATCTTCAATTGTATTAACTTGAATCTGGCTCGGATTGCTATTTCCTTTGGGCTCTGCAGTGCTTCCTGCCAGTCCTCCTCCGTTAATTCCCCTAGATCCCTGACCCAAACTGCCCTAAGGGAACCCAGTGTGTCTGGGGCATTGTTTAAAAGTTTCCCATATGTTAGTGAGATAGCTTTTTCTGGTATATGCTCTGTGAGGAGCCTGTCTTATAGGGCGTGGCGGTTAAAATTGCTCCACTTCTCTAATGTGGCATTTCAGGGCGTGACCCAACTGCAAGTACTTATAGTATTCTGTTCTTGCCGTGCCATATTCCTCCTCCAGGGTGGCGAAGAGGATATGCATCATACCAGTTGTGCGGCATGGACCACTTCTGCCACCCATATAACCCATCAGTAGTACTTCCCACACATCCTGAGGTTGTGAACAAGAAAGACAGTAGAAAAGGGAATGTCAGAATAACATTCATGTCACTTAATGTGAACACTGCGAGAATATTACCCGTCACCAGGGGGGGGGGTGACGCTTCTTCGCCATTGTGAAGGAGCTGCTCCTGTTGTTAGGTAACCCCCCCCCCCCCATACATAGGCTCATCTTTTAACAGGTCACTGACCTTTTAGTTAACCCAGTCCAACTTTTTCTTTTAGTTCTTGTACTTATAGACCTACCTTCAAAGTGAATACATAGAAAACAAACATTAGCAAAGTCAATGGGTCTGGCATTGCCAGCTGCCTTCATTTTGGCTTTGTCAGTGTTTGTTTTGTTCTGTCATGTTTTGCTGTGGGGGTTGTTCGGCCCTCACCAGTATTAAAACATTGTCTAAAAGGAAAAATATTTTGTTGGCCCCCAAGGACACACATGGTTGTACTCCTACCAGTCACTGAAGGGAATTACTTTGTGTGTGGATGCGCTCATTGTGAGAGCGTAGAATGCTGTCACTCAGAGTGAGTAGGCCGATCCATTGCCCCATGATGTAGTGGGTGGAAGAAAAGTGTGAATGGCACTACAGTTGATAAAGGAAGAGGGCTGGCTGAGAGGCCATATACATAAGTTAATCTGTTCCTTCTAAAATCAGAGTCTTGGTTAATGAGAGCCCTAAAAGTGGATTGAATGAGCTGATGTTCTTGTGCACGTGCTTGGGAAACTTCAGAAGTCCATGTGCGTTCTGAATTGTGAATGCCCTTTCTAGTGAATGAGTTTCAAGCCATGCAGTAGCCCAGCCCAGATCTGCAATGCAAGTTAAAATGTGATCTTCCTTGTAGAGTAATGTTTTTTCCGTGAAGTCTGCCTGGTTCGCCTGAACATTGGTCTTTGGGAAGAATTTGAACTGCAAATTGCTGTGAGCTTTAGCTGATGGACCACACAGTGCCCAGGCATGTACTGTTGTAATTTGATGCCTGGGGGGGGGTCAATTAGAGATAGGCAGGGGGACCCTTTGCATTGCGTTACTCCTGCTAGTCCTGCTGTCAGGGTTCAGCAAGAGAGTAAACAAGTCTTTTAAGAGACAAGCTTATTTTCTGTTACTTTCTTCTCCTTGCTTTTCCTCTGACCTCCACACAGCCTCTCATTCACCTCCAGCGCTCTTGTGATGTCACTAGGAGGGGCAAAGGCTGCGTGATGTCACTTCTGGTATCCTTTCTGTTATCTCTAGACCAGTGGTTCCCAACCTGTGGTCCGGGGACCCCTGGAGGTCTGCGAAGCCTTCTCAGGGGGTCCGCGAGAGCCTAGAAAATTAAAAAATATTAACAAATATTGACAAATTAGGTCCCCAGCTTCCAGTAATGACTCAGGCAGGGGTCCCCGGATTCCCATGATGATTCAATGGGGGTCCATGGGTTCCATTAATGTTAAAGTGGGGGTCCACAGAAATCAAAAGGTTGGGAACCACCGCTCTAGACTGTTGCTAACCTACTTTTGGGTTCAGTGATAGGTAGACTTGCTGCTTCACATGCTTTACCTGTGTTTGAGGAAACGTGCACTGATGCTACTTATGCACATTGTGTGTGTACTTGTGCATATTAAAGAACCTTGTGTAGCTGCTCTGGACACCTGTTCTGTGTTTTAGAGAAGGTTTAATTAATACTGCTCATACCGTATCTGTGTTGCATGTTGGTGAAACACATTAAACATCTTTTCCCTATACATATATTGAAATGATAAGGCCAGCGACTCTTTGGCGCCCACGTAGCCACCTTCCTCCACCTTCCCTAGAGTCGTTGAGCTATGGTTTGTTGTTTCATTGGCCAGCTGGTCAGCTGAATTATCTTTGTGGTGGACTTGTTAGGTTCAGGCAAGGCAGAAGTAATCGGTTTTAACACCATCAATCACAATGCAAGTCCCACAATCATGAGCTTTCCTCCTTAGGATGATCAGCATGTACTGCATCCACATCACCTCTGCCTCCAGCTCAAGCAGTGTCACCTGCGCCAATCATAATGCACGCTGCATCAAAGGGTACATATTTTAGCATAAAACAAATGTTAATGCATTGCTGTTGAGGTGATGGTCACTCCAGAGGAATAGCAAAACTTGATGGGGCCCCCTGCAAAGTATATGGAGGTGTTCCACCTTCCCCAGTCCCACCACCTAACACCTCCCAGGCCCAGTCAGTGTACTGTGCTTAAAATATTAATCCATTCATCTTTATCAAAATGTACAGCAACGTGTTTGTTGTGCTTGATTATTTCCAAATGACTACAGCCAGCCAACTCATGTTTTGCAGTTAGAAAATGCTTCTTCAAGGCTCAAAGTAAGATTCCAGGGTCAGGTTGACATTTTTTAATAGCAATACGTACCTTTAGCAACAATGTCTTCATCTTCTTTTCTTTGTCACACATCTCCTCCATTTGTTTAAGGATTTTTGCATATATGAAGAATGCATTCCGTACTTAAGTGCACAACCTATTACAGTCCTGCTAATCAAACTTACAGGAAGCTGTCTCTGCTTATTCATGATTTGGAGCTCCACATCATGGAAGCATTTTAATTATATGATCCTGGTGATGGAGTGTAGGAAGAAGTGCATGGTATGTATTCTTTCCTAGCCCTCTACTTTTGAGCAGCATCTCACTTGCACCTCTAATTCCTCATCTGAGCAGTCTGTCCGTCTCTCACTTGAAGGAGCATCTAGGCAGCCTCTCTTGGCGGTCTTGGTCAAAGTCACCAGGTTCCTGGTCCAAAACCTGGCAGGGCAAGGTGGCAGGAGTTAACCCAGTCTTGGAGAAAAGAGTTTCTCTGTCACCACTTGTGTGGAGATTCTGGTAGAGACATTGTGGCGCACAGTCTGAACGTTTCTGTCCCAGCTTTATGCCAAGGTTATAGACTGAAGATGTGTCATCTAATCAGTCAGCTCTGAGGCTGGTTCTGGGCAGTTATTGCCTTTTGCTTATTCCGCTCAGACTGGTCCAGCCAAGGTGTTTTTATTTTCGGTGTCAGGAGAGAAGGTGGGGTGGAGTTGAAATTCTAGTGTGAGGGGAGACCCAAAAGAAGGGTTCGAAGGGAAGGGAGGTTGTCACACGTAAACTCAGTGGTGGCTCCTGCAAATCTCAATGGGAGGGACAGTTGGGGAAGGTGAGGGATAAATAAAAATGTTTAAAAAATGTACCTCTTCCCATAGCTGCTTCCTCGCTCCTCTTCTTCTGGTGTCCCAGCATTCACTGGGACACCAACACTGGCTCCCCAGAAATCCTGGTTCTGCTGTCATGCTAAACCTAGCATGAAAACAGCCTCAGGATTGGTCTGAGCGCCTTGGACTGTCTCTCAGACACAGTCTGTGCAGTTTCAGCCGGGTTGGAGAAACCTAAATGCGCACGTGTGTTTGGCTGGCCTAAGATGGCCGGCCAAACACACACGCTCACCAAGGTGCACTCTCTCCTCCTCCCACCGAGCCAGCAGCTAAAAGATAAAATGATAAAGAAATATTGTTTTAGCTTTCTGCTCCTGGCTTAGCCAGAGGGTGATGCTGCTTCACCATTGCAAAGGAGCTGTCCCTGCTTAAACTGCTAACCTCTCAGGGCAGCTCTTCCACAAAACAATAGGTCAGGAAAGGGCAAAGTAAACTCCCTAAGATTTCAAGGAGTTCTCGTTCTCTTCTTCACACCCAAATGTCTGAATGGAATCTCCAGAATGTTCTGCGGTAGCCCTGTAATTCACTTTGCTGCCTGAGACTCACTCCATGTTATGCACACTTGATTTCAGGAAAAAAAGATGGATTCCTTGTAGCCACAGACACGTGTTACTACACTCTACACATAAACTGCACACAAAGAACACACGCATACCCACGTCATCCACGTTTGCCATACATGGAGTGAAGGATCCAGTTGTAGACATGAGCAGACCAGTTTAAAAAAGCAGATACCAGTAAGCTACTGTACCTGGCAGAGACCGACAGAAAGGCCTGCTTTCCACTACAATAGTTCCCACTGCCACCAGTGTCTGTCCTTCATAGGCCGGTGAGCTGACTTTAGTCACGCTTGGGAAGGAGAGCATATTTGGTGTGGCCCTCCATGCCACAGAACCCGGGATCTGAGTCACAATCTGTTTCACAGAAAAGCCTTGCGCGCACATGCATGATTGCTGTGTGTGCGCGGAGGCGATGTCTAAAACCTACATAGCTTGCTGTGATGAACTCGAGGTAAGGGTGCATGCTGTCCAGAGCCAGGCAGGGGAACTATCTCCATCCTATCACCGTCTCAGTCTTTGTGCTGTGGTCATCAAACTTCAGTATTGCATATTCATCCTCAAGCGTCTGTCTACAACCTAAATAAGTAAACTTTGAATGGAGCAAGCAGTCCATGGGCTTTTTTGGCCCGTGTAGGAAATTTAAGTGTTATTTTTTGAGTGTGTACAAAATGTATGCAAATAAAAATCTACGTGGAGACTGGGCAGGTTGGACATTATTAGGTTTGCAGGCAGAGTGCTAACTTTTTTTTAATCAAATTTAATGTTATTGCCAATTTCCTAGCCTGCTTCACCCCACCAGTCTCTCTCTGAATTTTCATTTTGAGAACTGTTCATAACCCTGATCGATTGGGCCAGAGACAAGCAGGTACATGGGTGAAGCAATGGCAGACGACGAGTCTACAGATTGGTCTTGTCCGCTTGGTTTATTTGGAACAAAATGCCATCTCAGAGACAGGAATCATCTGCCAGACAGAGCACCAGTTGGTAATATTCCAACAGCACTTGATGCTCCAAGACAAGCTAAGCCGAGCAAGTCGTCATGTTTTGAATGTTTTATTCTAACATGGATTTGCATTTAGTAAATCAAATTGAGATGATTCCAGTTGTGTCTAGCATCATAGTGTGTTTGACACACGGTGGCAAACTCAGCATTTGTCCATACTCAAGGTTTTCTTCCTTCTTGAGCAGTCATGAACTTTGGTTTCTAGTTAAGATTGAACACGTATTATCTTGGATCAGTATCTTTGATTGCTGTAATGGATTCAGAGTTGACAACCTATTGCATTCCTATGACTGCCATTAAATCATGCTTTGACAGTTCAATGAAGCAGACACTGCTACACAGCCATCCAACATGGCCACGTATGGTCCACCATCAGCGAGTGCTGAATCTTCACATCTCGCATTACACACGACACAGCAACATACCACAACTTAGAATCTGCTCTACGAGGGTAATTTAACCCATGTGGAAACACACGTCCCGCCAGCCAGCAGTGCTGTGAGGCCATACTAATGGCAGGAGGGAGCTACACAAATGCCAATAGTATAATATTTTCTAAAATACACCCAGGAGTACCTAGAAGTGGTTTTACAACACTTTTGTTTGCTTGCTCTTTCATTAACTTGATCATCATATTTGTCCTGATAGTTCTTGTCTAAATATTTAACTTGTTTTAACCAGGATTGTTGTTCTTTTCTTGAGGTTGCCAGGACTTTGCCCCATGTCCCAGGGTTCCAAGTGAGCGTTTTGCGTGTATTTTTTGGCAGTTCTTGAGTGCTCTTTTTTAACACAGGTTTGTTTGCTTCTGGATACTATTGCTCTTCTCAGAGGTACCAGATTCTACTGTTGGTGTTTTGAAACTCTTAGGGTATTTAGGTTCAGCAGTTGTGGGTCAGGAATTCAGATACAAGAAAGCAGGGTGGGATTGGAGGGGCACGACGTGCCCATACTTTTATGATCAATGAACCACCTTTCCCCTACTTTTTATAAAAAGACAACCGTCCCTGGACCAGGCATGGCTCTTCCACTATGGCTGAGGAGCATGCCCCCTCCCCCTACCAGCAGCTGCAAAACTTTTACAATAAAACAATGTTTATTTTTGTTTTATTGTATTAAGGGTGGGGCCACAGGCTGTGATTAGCACGGAGGGGGCGTGCACAGCACCCCCTCAGGGGCATTTTATGTTTCACAGGCCATCTCGGGCCGGCCAATACACACATGCGCAGTGTGCTTTCTCCAACCTGGCACTGTGTTGCCAGGTTAGAGACAGCAGGCAGAGACTCCCACTCTGCCTTGGAGCGCCCTGGCTTGGCGCTCCTGCCAATTGGAACGCTGCTGTCATGCTGCTGGCAACATGACAGCAGCATTCGGATTGGCCGGAGGGCATGCTGGGAGCCTGTGCCCCCAGCTGCAGTGGAGGCAGAGGAGCTGTAGGGTGGTGGCGGCGGCAGGGAATCTGGCAAGTGTTTTTTTTTGTTTTTTTGTTTTTAATTTACCCCCTTACCCACTCAGCTGCTACAAGAAAGTTATAACTAAATTGCATCCCAAGGTCAATGTCGTTCCGGAGCTATTATAGAAAACATAAATGTTCCCAGATTTCACCCTGTCAAAATGGGGAGGCAAGTCCTTTGTCCTTGCCACTGTAAAGCTTTGAAATTCACTTCCTTACTGCATCTCCGGATTAGATAATCACCTCTATTTTAGTAAATGTCTGAAAACGTGCCTATTTGCTGGGGGATGTTATGGTCTGTTTAGCGCCTCAGTGCCTCTGGGTATTTGTTCACTTTAGAAATGTTATGATGGGTTGGATTGCTACCCTGAGCATTTAGCAGTGCTTACACTATTTGCAGGCATTCTTCCCGTCATCTTTTGGGTGTTTGGCCAATATTAAGCCTGAAAACCTGAGACTGGTACAGCTTTCCAAGCCTATTACTGCCAATGTTTCTGAATTCCCTAAAGTAGTACATTTTAACCCATTCAAGGTGTACTTCTTTCAGTGCATATGTAATTATTTTCTGATGAACCACATATAGTTAAGATCCTATTTCAAAAACTGAACACGTTAAAACCTCATAGTGAAAGTAGAACAAAAACAATCATCACCGAACTAGCAGACCTGATTTAATGTCTGTCAGCTATCTTGGAAAGGTAAATTAAAGCAACAAAGAAAATTTGAAATTGGTTACTTGTATAGCAGTACGCTTGCTAATGCGTGGACAGCCAAATTAAAATCCTTTTTCTTTATGAAACAAAATTTAAAGATGGTCATCGTGCATGCATGGTCTTGGCTAAGTGGCTAACTTGGAATAGTTTTTATGATAAAAAGGCATTCTCATATGGTCAACCTTGCATGCATACTGAAACACTGGCTTTTCTTTACACAATGAAAACAAGTATTATCAAACCCAGTAGCACTGCACTTCCCTCCAAAAGGCGAGACCATTTGGCTTTGCCAATGCTTACTGGCCATGGAGTTTGTACAGTTTCTTTATGGTCATGCTCTCACACTGTGGTCCATTTCTCATGGCCTGTGGTCTTCCCCATCTTTTTCTGTGGTCTTCCTCACAGGGGGAAGCAAACATGAATTAACAGGAATTAAATGCTGCTAGTTTTAGTTTTACTGATACATACTTTGACATTTTTTAATCAATTTTTACCATTGAGTTTTTTTTTTAACAATATAACACCACCTCTGCTTCCTCTCCAAAATGGTTTTGCTTGTGCTCCTGATGAGATGTGAGGGGTCTACCCAATAATCTGTTTCTACCAAAACATTCTACCTCTTAGTACCATTCCTTGTTGGTCCCAATCGCATTGCACCGGTCACAGTGCACTACCTCGTTTAGGTGTGACTTAAGGGCTCAAGTTAAACCTTGTAAGGCCAGTTGTACAAAGCATTTTTCTAGTTGCAAAAATGCTTATTCAAATGTACAAAATGCAATTCGGTTGTTATCGAATCACATTTTGCATTTGCAATTCGGCATTTGGAAGGGGCATGTTTCGGGCAACCCTTCCAAATATTGAATCGGCATGGTATGCATTTTTGTTTTGCAAACAAATTGTGTTTGCAAAAAAGTCGTACTTTACCGCCAGTTTAAACCTCGTGGTAACACATTTGCAAAGGGGAAGGGGCCCCCAAAGGACCCCTTACCACGGACCACTGTCTATTCTTAAAAAATGAAACTTCAAGTTTTCATTTTTTACTTTTTAAACACATCCCGTTTTCCTTTAAGGAAAACTGGCTGCATTTAAAAAAAAAAATAAAAAAAAAAAAAAAAATGATTTTGTAAAAAAGCAATTACAGACATGGTGGTCTGCTGACCCCAGGAGGCCACCATCCCTGTGATGGCTGTGATTCCTAATGGGTTGCAAACTGCGACCTACCTCATTAATATTCATGCGGTAGTTCGATTTGCGACCCATAAGGAATTCCTAAGTGAAACTTAATGATATTCATACATTAGAAATATCAATTTCCTAATTGCGATTTGGAGAGAATCGCAACTAGGAATTCGGCACTGCTAATGTTTGTACATCTGTCCCCAAGTTCATAGGAAGGGACTAAGGATGGTCGGCTTTGTGATTGGTTGAGGGAAAGGCATGCAAGCATCATGCCTCAGGAATGCAGTGTATTCTGCTGCCTATTATTCGCTCGTGGTTGGCTGGCGCTCCTGGATACAAAGTACACTTTGCAGGGAGCACATTTAGAGTCGGGCATTTGTTTTGATTGCTAGGTGAACCGTATCAACTAATAATGCTCTTTTTCAAAGCGGGGCTCTGGCTGTTCCATCCCTCCTCCTCTACAAAGATGTTTTTGTTTCCTGGAAGCGTTTGCCAGCAAGCAACGATAAATAAATACTGATATTCAAGCACAGAGAGGTAAATACATTCGAAATTAGAAAATGAGCCTTCTGAAAGGGAACTAGTTCAAACTAATGTGGTCCTCAGTTCAGTAGGGCTGATGATACGGATTCAGATGCAGGTTTGCGCCAAAATTATGGATACAATTTCACACTTTATTCCATACACGCATTTTGCAGCACAGGACCTGGAACCTGAAGTATCACTGTGTTATCCCCATGGAACTTTGGATAGGAATGAATACTGTATTGTCTAAACACTGCACCCTGTGGAATCTGCATTAATTGACTGCGGTATTACCTCCTCAAAAACAGGCCACGCATAATGAGTGTGCAATTAAATTGCCTTCTTGTAGCCAATACCAGCATGTGTTTCATTTGATTAAAGCAGAAATAAGACGATAGTTCAACATGTTGCTGTCCTATTTTATGTCTGCTCGACACACTGATTTTGATACCATGATTTCATTTAACAAACATGCTGGGGTGGTATATTCGCTGACTTCAACGGAAGCAATGCATTTGGTATCAATACATTTAAAGAGAGATTCTTGGCCTGTTTATGAGATGTTGATGTTTGGTGCACATGGAATGATGTGCGTGCTAAAAGTGTTTTTCAAAGATTCCAGCACTGTTACATACTGTGATCATTACAGAAACCAAGGATTAAATGTGTGTTTCCACTTGTATTCCTCTACATCATATTTGATTTTGATACCAAATGGGCAAAACCCTAGAGGGGCATGAAGTCTGCATCAGCCCGTCCAGTATCCATCTGTCTGTCCATAGATATTTCTTTAGACCCCTATCTGTGTGCCTGTTCCTGCATGCATCTGTCTTTTTTAGGACCTTAGGCCATATGTACAAAGCATTTTTGCGGTTGGAAATGGCCCGATCGGGCCGTTTCCGACTGCAAAAATGCTTTTAAATATGTGCAAAACATAAATTACGATTTGGTAACAGATTGCCAAATCACAATTTGTGTTTGGAATTTGGTATTTGGAAGGAGTGTGTTTAAGGTATCTCTTCCAAATACTCAATCTAAATTGATTTGATGATTTATTTATTTTTTTTTGCGACCGAATTCATAGTTCATAGACTCCTTTAAGGAGGCTGTACCACATTTGCAAATGGGAAACGATCCTCAAAGGACCCCCTCCCCTTTGAGAATGGGAAACATTTTTTTTTTTTAAGAGCAGGCAGTTGTCCAGGGCCACTGCCTATTCGTTGAAAACAAAACTTTAAAGTTTCATTTTCTTTTTCTGTTTAAATGCATCCCGTTTTCCTTTTAGGAAATGGGCTGCATTTAAAAAAACAAAAACAAAAATTACTTTATTTAAAAACAATCACAGACATGGTGGTCTTCTGACCCCAGCAGGCCATCATACCAGGGATGGTTGCGATTCCTAATGGGTCACAAATTGCAACATACCTCACTAATATTCATTAGGTAGGTCTATTTGTGACCCAATAGGAATCACAAATGAAACATAAGGGTTTCATACATTTGAAATATCGATTTCTTCTTTGAGATTCACAGGCAATCGCAGTTAGGGTATTGCTATTTCAAATCTTCCTACACGCAGCCCTGAGTGTGTTTGTATGTTTATTCCCTATGTGTGCCAGCCTTAGTGGACTGGACTGTGTTCATGGCTTGCTGCGGCATCTCTCTAAAAGGTGCCATGGTTAATAAATTTATATCAGGCCACATATTCCATGCGTCTTACTTTCTCCCTGCCTGATCTCCCTTCTTTCGTCTATTGCTTCCTCTTTGTTACCCAGGCACTTAGGCTTCACTACTGCTCTGGTTCGGGGTATATCCATGGATGTCACTTAAGAGTCACAGTTGTAACCCCTGGCTTGCCCCTTGCTGTTCCTGGCACTGCTTTTGCGACCTCTGGCCTCAGACGTTGCCAAATTAATGTGAAGAACATAGAGATGGCTCCTCATTCCTTATTTTCTGCCGGTTTTATTTTCATTATACTAATAGTGAATAATATCCTATTATTCACTATTAATGTAATAAAAAATGGAGCACACTCCTCTGCAACGGACCTTTGGTGGCAGCTGTGGTAAGTAAAAGTAGTTTGAAATGTATGTTGTGAGGGTGTGTTTATGTGAGTGACAGTATGTGTGAGCATGTGTCTCTATCTGTAAGTATGAGTGTGTGAGTGAAAGTGAGTGTCAGTGACAGGTAGTGAGTGAGACTGTGTGAGTCTGAGGTCTAGATTTTTTATTTTTTGAGGCAAGGAAAGCTGCACCAAAGTTGCTGCACTGCCTTGCGCCAGAGGGAGAGAGAAAAATGCACTGTACCTAGCCAGATATGGTGCACTTTCTTTGCCAAAAGTGCACCAGCGTACAGGGAGACAAGCGCTAGCGCGCGCACCAGTGCACCATAATGCAAGGGTGTGTGCGTTCTCTGGAAGGGATCCCTTATAGTACAAAAGCTGTGCTTTAAGGCTTTTTCACTTTGTGTGTGCTGTACACCGGGGTCTCGTGAACATCCCATTTTAGCAGCTACAACGGTGGTACAGGCCCCTTTAGGACAAAAGATAGGTAAAAAGAAAAGGGAATGCTGAAAGGATATTGAATGGAAGGAAGGGTGAGGGTAAGGAAGAATGGATGAGTGGGTGGATGGGTGGACCAGTGGTTGAATGAGTGGGTGAAAGGATGATTGGGCAGATGGGAGAGTAAAGGGATGGATGGATGGCTGGCAGAATGGATGGATGGATGGCAGGGTGGATACATGGATGGATATATAGATGGATGGACAGGTAAAAGGTTGGCAGAGTAAAAGGATGGATGGATGAGTGGGTGAAAGGATGAGTAAATGGGTGGCAGAGTGGAAGGGATAGGTGGATGGCAGAGTGAATGGATGAATGATGGGTGATGGATGGGAGCGTGGGTGGATGTATCAATAGATGGCAGATTGGATGGATGGAATAGGGAAAGATTAAATGATAGATGAAATAATGAATGGATGACTGAAGGTAGAGACGTAATAGCAGATGTTGGCAGGTGGATGGAAGGGTGAATGGATAGTTTCTTGGATGGAAGAGACAGGCAAACTCTTCTAGGAAGGGTTGAGGGTCACTTGCTTTACTTGCTTGTTGCGATCAGATATTTAGTACAAAGTGGTGGGGGGGTATTTTTTAATTTTCTGGCTACTCCATTGGTTGTATAATGTAGCACAAAGGCAAAATTGTAAAAGCAAAGAGAAATAAAAACATTTCTCGTTGTTACGCCTGCCTTAAGGAGTCCACCCATGGAACTCCCCCTTGATGCAAAATAACGCAAAGCAGCACATAGCACAATTTTGCATTGGTTTGAAATAATTTTGATTTGCGTTGGATAGTAAATCCCTTCCTAAGACTCTGCGCGGGGTTTGCATCCTGATAGTGACACAAACACTGGGCCTGAGTGTATCAGTATGTATGAGAGAATATGTGAGATCTCGTGCGAATGCAAGTGATTGAGTGAGAATAAATAAGAAAGAGTGTAAGGGATTGAAAGAGTGTGACGTTAGAGCCAGGTGACATGCCTTCCTGGAAAACATCAGGGTCAAGGATCGTATTATGTCATTTCCTGTGATATCATTAAGGTCACAGAGCATGTGTTGTCACTTCCACTACTCCAGGAATTTTGGCAAATCGACGCCCATGGGTATATTGTGTCATTCACAAGGCTTCTTCCTAATTCTTTGTTTGATCCCTCCTTTCCACTCGCCTGTCACCGGTTACGTATTGAGGTGGAAATACAGCACTATAGAGCGCAAAAAAACATACGCTATGTAACGTGTCTAATTGTGTGAATGCGTCACTTTGTCTGTGTACATGATGCCAGTAGGTTTGTGTGTATTTCTATAGGTGTGTTGGCCTCTTTCTGTTCAGATGTCTATAGGTATGTTGTTCTGCTCTCCATGAATAAATTATTCATGTAAAATGTCCTGAATATGTGCCTGCACTATTGAAAGATCACACCTGCTTCTTTGTCTATGCTTTTTGTTGCCTGTGGGTCCACTTTATCACCCTGCGGACTCCCCTCCCCCAACCTATGGTGTCCTTTTTTTTGCCCAGTCTCTTTGGTCTCGCTTTGTGGTCTCTGCTTCTCTCACCTTAAGTTTTTCCATTATTGCCCTGTGGTATTATGCCCTTCGGTGTCTCTCCTCATCTTATGGCCTCCCCACTCTCAACCTGCGGTTGCCTTTCTCTTGTCCTCTGCATTCTGTCCTCTCACGCCCTGTGGTCTACCTTCCCTCCCATTACTGCAGTCTCCACCTCTCTCTTGCCTTGTGGTCTCATCTCTTTTCTTTTGGTCCTCCTTTTATCTTCTGCAGTCTCTTTTTTTCATCTGCAGTCTAATCTCTAGCTATGTTCCCCCTCACTCTCACTCCGTGATCTCTCACTTTCATGGTCCGCTCTGTCATCCTAAAATCTTCCCTCTGTCACCCGTGGTCTTCTCTCTCTCTTACTCTGCTGTCTCTTCTCTCCTTCACCCTGAGGTCCCCTCACCGTGTCCCTACTCTTACTGTGTAGTCTTCCCTCTTTCTCGCTTTGCAGGCTCCTCTCCATGTCCTGCATACACCCCTCTCCCTGCGGTCTTTACCCTCTCTGACTGGACTGTCTTCTGTCTGTATGCTTCTCACTTGCGCTCTCCTCCTGTTTTCAGGTCGAGCATAGCATCGCGAAAGCGCTTCTTTTCCGACGTGTTGGTATGTATCTGGGCTTTTAACCACACCCATCACTATCACTCGTTCGTGGGCTTGCCCTTCAAATATCCTTTGTTATCATTGGTAAATGCTTTTTGCTTGTCCCTCCTTGGGGCAGTTTGGTTAACGCCTTTGACATCGACCCTATTACATGGCTAATTGCACTTTTGCAGATACATTTGACTGCGAGCAACTTTTTAGGGTTGAGCCTGCGTCGCATGCACTCGCGCATGCGTATCGCTAGCGAGACGCTTTAGGGATTAGAAAAGGGCTCAGAGCCCTATCGATGTCACGTCAGTGTGTTTCATTGGCACGTTGGCTTGCCTGTTAGAATCCGCTTCTTTTGATTAGTGGAAGGCACGCATACGTCATGCCTTTTCCGGTGGTGAGCCCTCCTCGAGCGCAGGGACCAAGTACAGAAAACATGCGAGGCTCGCCGGGTTTGTGGACTACTTTTTCTCTGTTTTCGCAGCGTGATCTCGCTGGGCAGAAGTCCAGCGCTTCGCATACTATCGACCTTGTTATTATTAGTGTGAACTGTAGCAGCGCGATCCCGCTGTTTTTTTTTTTTTTATGCAAGAAAAATCCGGTTGGGAGTTTACAACTGTGAACAGCTGTAACTCCGACAAATGCGAGACCCTAGTGCATTGCAAACGCTTGTTTCCTTTTGTGTCTCACCTTCACGCTAATGCTCTTGGCAGCCGTCAGCTCGCTTATGTGAAACTGTTTTACTTTTCATTTTCAATTTATGTGGCAAGAAAAGTCCGGTTAGGAGTTTACAACGCTAATAGATCTAACTCGAGCACATGCGAGACCCATTGCATTGCCAATGTTTGTTTTCCCTCTGCCCTCCCCTCTCACATCAGTCTCTAAACCACTGCCTTCCTCCTCCTCTCTTGCCGCGCGTGTTTTTGGTGCTGTGCTGGTCCTTTTTAAGCCTTCATAGCAGAGAGCATCTTTCATTCTTTATACTGTGTTACAGCATTTCGGACTGGCGTACACGCAATTTATGACTATGGAAAGTAGAACCTCGCTCATGTTCCATTGTGAATACGCTCGGAGCGTCCAACTATTTTAGTAAAACTCTAAACCGCGCGCAGTCCTTTCTGTCTGTCTACTAACTGTATACAAACAAGGCCCGAATTGTCACATTTTAGTCCCATTTTAGATGTTTTGGGGCTGATTCACAAAGGCGTGTAAGTAAAAATACGACAAGTCTTCTCTTAAGTACTTCATTGGAAGCGTGAAGTGTTCCAGCTGCATAGTGCCTCGCCTTTAATGACAGGCGCTACTAGGCAGCTGAATAGAACCCGCTAGATTTATGTCTGATGCTTTCTGTCTCGGGTACTGCTTTTCTCAAGTCCCCCGACCCCAACCTGCATTCCTTTTTATGTTTATTTTGCCCTTTCAATTTATTTGCCGATGTAAGTGGCATTCTCCATGCCAGCAGTCATTAGATTCTCAATGAAAATACTAACAGGTATACAGCACTATAACAATCTCTGATATAACACAACCTCTCCTGTATTTGACCTACCGGTGACACAGATCTCTGCAGCAGCTGCGCTCACCAGCTGAGCTACCTTGCCAGGAAGTCACTCTGGAACGGGTAAGCTCTGTTCCGTGCCTCTGATCACAAGGACGAGCTACCGGAAGGGAGGGGCAGCGCCGGAGTCCGTCCTGCTGTCCAGATGCAGATCTGCGAGCTGCGGCCTTGATTTGCAAGCGCTTGGGGGGCCTGGTCTTTACCCCATGGCGCTAATGAAGTGAGGGGAAATGAGATTACAGAGCGAAGCGGAGTTTATCACGCCTCCTCCTGGCCCCAGTAATTCAATTCGTGCGGCCTCGCGGATGGGAAGTTGCCAGCGTGGACACTCCGGCCCTGCTGGGCCTTCGAGCGCCGCCATCTAAATAAAGGTTGAATGCTGCATTTTTGATGCTCTGTCCTCAGCGTGGCACCGGAAGCCGGCTCATGCGCGTGTAATAATGTAATATTTATATGGCCCAATTTATACCCACGGGCAGGCGTCTTTGGAGCACCCCAGTACAGGAGGGCATAGGCTGACTAGGGACGAGACCCCCCTAGTGAATGTGGTACAATGGCAGGTTTATTCTTTAAAAAAATGTATTTAAAGAGCTTTCGAAACATTACATGCCGTCCAGGCCGCTTCAAGTCTCTAGATGTAAGAAAGCAACAGAAACAGGATGACGGCGAGGCGAGAAATTGATTCAGAGAGACTTGGAATCCAGTTGGTTGCTCAGGTAGGGAGCAGGCACACATTCCTCGGCCCTTGCCATGCTGGGGTTGGGCAGTTAATTGAGCACACGTCTGTATAGCTCGGGTTCCAGTAGCTTCCTAGGTTGTGAGATGCGATTGATCTCTAAGCTGAGGTCTAAGGTCATTCTTTGTCTCTGGCCTTGGACTACAGCAGATCTCCTCTATCCTCTGAGCAGGTCATCCTCTGTGCGGAGCCACATCTCTCTTCCGTGGAGATTTGTGTGGATCCTCCTCCGCATGATCTTCCTATGTGCGGATCTTCCTCTGAGCAGATCCTCCTCTGTTCAGATCTTCCTTTCTCCTTGGTGCGGATCCTCCTCCCACCGCTGTGTGGATCCTCCCTCTTTTTCTGTGGATCTTCCTCTGTGGATCTTCCTCTCTGTGGATCTTCTTCTGTGTAGATCTTCCTCTGTGTGGATCCTCTTCTTTGTGGATCTTCCTCTGTGTGGATCTCCCTCCCTCCTCTGTACGGCTTTTCCTCGGTGCAGATCCTCCCCCATGCAGATCGTCATCCTTGCATGAGTCTCTTGGGGGGCTGTTCTATCGGAGGAGCGGGAGCTCACTCCCGGGTTGCTGGAAGGTATACAGTGGGGAGCTAGCATCTGGAAGAGGCCAGGCCCTGTACCCCGGCATGCTTTGCGCATAATGTTAAGTGTTTTCAAATCGAACCAGGATTGACAACTGATCAAGACCTTTCAGATCTACTTGGTTATGTCTGTGTAGGTGTAGGAACATTTTGGCTGCTTGAGCATGAATGATTGTCACAAAAAGTTTGTATGCCACTGGATGTGTGGAGAGTCTACTCTGGGCCACTGGAGAGTCTGCTCAGGGCAGCTGATCTTGAGTGTCTGTTCGGCTTGCGTGGTGACGCACTTTGAGGAGTTAGGAAGGAGCATGGTCACGACACAGGGTCTTCAACTCAATCCTTGTTTGGCCACGAGCGAGTTCAACCCTTGAGGTCAAGAATAAGGTGTGTGATATGATTTGGCAAGCACTGAAAATTGGCTCTAGATATGGCAGGGCGGCTGCTCTATACTGTCACCATAGTTGATTTTGAAAATCACTGCACAAGCGATGCTTTGGGGCTGATGCAGCAAGCAGAGAATAACTCGAAGAACACCTATGTGGTAAAAGGTAAATAGTTCCACAAAAATGTGTCCGCCTGGTTCTCGCCCTCTTATGTGTTTTTGCCTCTTCCCGGTCTTGCTTGATTGCACTGTTTGTCACACTGGGACTTAACTTTATTTCTTCTGTTTTACTTTTTAGATTGGGAAGAAATTGCGCCAAAAGCTGCGCAAGAACTAGAGTACGTGGTACAGCAGGGATACCTGGATAAGAAATGCAGAGGTGAGTATCGCACTCAGGTGGTGTTAGTACTTCCGTTACTTTGTGAGTCCGAGATGAGTTTTGATTAAAAATAAAAAAGTGCTGTATTTAGCAGGAAGATGACAGTACAGTTGCTTCGTATCGGTTTGGGTGACAACATATAGAGACGGTGGCAAGCAGGATGGAATTGTATGTGGTGCCTGACACAAAACAGTACATAGATTTGTAATTTGTATAACTATGTACATGGTGAAATATTGATTATAAAATATTAGGGGAGGGGAAAACGTGTCAGACTAAGGTAGGTCAATGCTAAATTTCTTGGGGAAGTGTTCTTTAAATGCGTAGATGGATATATAAAGCAATAACACTGGACATATATTGGTGGTTAGAGATCTCCAGTAAAGAGGCATGGAATCTAGATGCAGCGCATAGTTTGTCTGTGTGACTTGGAAGTTTTGATCCGCTGCCTTTGAGTATTGAATAAAGGGCACAAGAACTTGAGTGTTTCAGTGAGTGGTTTGGGAGGAACCACTGGCTACATTAAATACCAAGATGAAAAGTTTGTAGAAGTTTGTGTTTGGATGGCAGCCAGCTGACCTGGAGATAGTTTAGAATTTTGAAACATTTAGGCCCGTATTTATACTTTTTTAGCGCCGCATTTGCGCTGCTTTTTGACGCCAAAGCAGCGCAAACGTACAAAATATAATTGTATTTTGTAAGTTTGCGCCTCTTTTGCGTAAAAAAATGACGCAAATGCAGCCCTAAACAAGTATAAATATGGGCCTTAGTACCTTATCCAGTGAGTTATAGGAGCGCTTAGAAGACCCACTAGAAGGCTGCTGCAACATTCAACTGTACTTGAGGACTACCGCCGCGTTCAGTGTTTTGCTTGTGTGGTAGGGAATTTTAGATCTAATTTGACCTATACTGAATATATCAGCCACAGTGAGTGCATTGCTGTGACCTCCATATTTCCTGGTTCTTCTCTCAGATCACAGTTTCTTTGGCTCCGAATGGCAGAAGCGATGGTGTGTCATCAGCAAAGGAATATTTTATTATTATGGCAGTGATAAAGGTAAGTATGGCATCGACCACAGAACGCGTAGTTCCTGTAAAATCAGCACATTTGAAGATTCCTCTGTGTATGCAAGGAATCTGAAAACAGTCTAGAACAGGGTTCTGCAAAGTCGGTGCTGGAGAGCCGGATCTATGCCAGATTTTTAGCATATCCACATTTAGGAAAATGTAGATTTCTGAAACATCTTTTTTCTAAATGTGAATATGCAAAACATCTGCATGGACCTGGCTCTCCAGGACCGACTTTGCAGAACCCTAGTCTAGAAGCTCTATAGGCAATATTCCACTCTTGACAAAAGAGCACTTTGTTGGCCACAAGGTTTTAATTATTTGTTCCTTAAATAATCTCTAATTGGGAATATTGCAAGTTCCTACATGAGGGAGTGGACAACATCAAAATGTGACTTCTCTGTACTTGTGCCACTCTGCTGCGAGCACAGAACCCTCTTCAAGAAGAGCAAGTGTTGAGCCTCAAGAAACTGAATTAAAATGTTTCAGCTGTGGACAGCCATGAAAGTAACTAGAGCCCAGTGCAGACCAAATGCTGTATTATGCACTTGAAACATCTGATTAGGGGTTGACTGTTTGGGGACTTAACCATCTGGCTCTCAGCGGACTCCAACACAGCAATTGGCTTTCTTGTTGATTCCTCATTCATTTCTAGAAGTGACCTCTGATGGCCTCTTTCATCCTCATCAGATGAACTCCACCACGGCCATCATCTGATGTTTGTCTGGATCGGTGTGGCTTCCTGTGGACAAAGTCTCAAGGACGCCACACGCATTCTAGAAATGCACAAAATATACCACAACATGTCCTCGATACATTTGTCACACTTAATCCAAGGGTCAGCTATTTCACATTGACAAGGAATGAGGCGGTGACTTAGTGCTGATCAAGAAGAAGCCTAAAAACCATTTCACACACTGACCCACTGACATTTAAAAGGCATTTGGGTTCAGCACCTTCATCAGGGCTCAGTTCCTCACAGATGCCGTCCTTCAGGTTTCCGCACTCTTCACTGTCTTACTGTCTTGTAGGGAAGCAGCAGAAGGGTGCCTTTCACCTCAAAGATTATGCCCTGAGAATTGCTCCTCATCTACGCAAAGACTCCAGACGCGACTCTTGCTTCGAGCTGGTATCCTATGACAAGCGGACCTACCAGGTGAGAAAATAACATCGGGGACATTTGTCAGTAGAAATGTATGCCTTCTTGTGCGCAATGTATATATTAGGCATGTATTTATTGTGTAATGCCCAGCAGGCTCTAGATGCAAGAAACTGGGTGCAGAGTATGGTCAAAGGTCATGCCCCTTCCCCAATTTGTACTTTGAGGGGAGCGTTAAAATGTGTCAGACAGAAACCAAAGAAATTCACAAAAATATTAACGAAAGCTAGCTATGGTTGGTTACTTGGATCACACAATAAAGATTGTTCTAAAAATATTTCTTTATAGAGCATCACTTACAATAACCTTATGGTTATGATAAAGAAAATACAGCAGTTTGCTAGATGTGTTAAGCTATGTAATGCACTGGTCGGGACCTTTCACATGTCACAAATGGCCTCACTAATGGCATCATCAGTGACGTCACTGGAAAGAACTGATATCTCATAACCTTATTATCGAGGCCATTAAAACTACTAATTATTTCTTATTGCCATGTTTGTTTGCTTTCATCGGAATTGCCAGCTTCATTATATGTGTATCTATTGCTGGTTTGGAATTCTCCTATTTTTGAAGGATATCATGCCACACAAATATTAGGCTAATAGTTTCAGGGCTGGAAAATCTCATGGTCAAAAATGACATAACACATACTTAATTGGATAATAAATGTTGGGTGGAAAACTAACTTTGGGATAGACATGCCTTAACACCAAAGGATGAGCGTTGGATGAGAATCCACTCAATTAGAAAATCATTTCATGTGATTCTTGTTTTTAATTGACTAGTGACACGTAAAATCAATAAAAGCTATTAAGTTAAAAAGCAGACAAAAAGCCATATATTGGCTTAAAAAGACAAGGCGAGAAGGACTAGGTCAGTAACTGCTGGAAAGGGCATGCCATGGCATAGAAGTAAGTTAAGAGATATTGGTGGGAACTCATTTAGAAAAACACTGTTGTGATGCACAAGTGTTAGGCCTAATGGATGAAGGATGCGAAGCACCATATTGGAAAAGGATACTGTTATAGAGAGGGATGAAGCAAATCGGTGCTGGTTGGAAGCCCCTGAGATAGTCTATTGCATCCTGTACCAGTTCGGTGATCACCTAAGCATTTTTAGATAGTCGCCCCTTCATTAGTAATGTATTTCCCATCTGGCCCGAGAGACTCCAGCCATATTAGCAAAGTCTTCAACCTTCCACTGATCAGTTTGCTTTTTTATTCCAGTTTACGGCAGCAAGTCCTGTGGAAGCCAAAGAATGGATGGATCACATATCGTTTCTCCTGAAAGGCGAGTACACAGATGATCTACACATTCCCGGATGTGTGTGGCCATTGCGTGGTCATGCCTCTCATTATGGGGGAGGGACAGAGGGCGGGATAACAAGGATGTGAGAGGTAAATGTCAATAGGACATAGTAGAAATATCACCCTCTGCATACATTTGAATGCAGGAACATATAAGAAACATGGGTCACAGCAGACATAACCCCATTGGGCTGTTGCGTAATAGCCGCTTGGTGTATCTACAGTGATAGTGTCACCCCAGTCTGTGTGGCTGTAATGTTATTATTAGCCCCTTGGTAAGTATAGGCTTGGTACAATGGATTACTCACATAATGTAGTAGGCATTGGGTATGTAGACGTGTTGGAATAGGTGTATAGTGTTATAATCAGTAGTGTAAGGAAAGTACATTGCCTTTTCATATGATCCTGTTGTGGATTCCTACTAATTCAGTTCAATATAAAATAGTTTAATTCAGGTGATAGGACTCCTAAAACTGCAGATCCTTGCAAACACACAACCATTCATTAAGAATCAAGTTCAGTATAAGAACTGTACTGTTCTGTAATCGTCTTCCACTATCGGTCGCAGTCAGGGTTGCAGTTACTAAAATTATAGAGCCACAGAGACTTCGCCATTACTTCACCAATATACCAAAACTTATCCTCTGCAAGTTTTTGCAAGAATTAAACTCGGGGAATTGGTAGGAAGTGAGCAGCCATAACTACAATCATGCTCCCCATAGCTGAGGGTGGATTAGTTGTATCTGACATAGAGGCATATTTGCATCTTTGCGACAATTTGTGGCAAGATGGACAGCTTCCCCAAAGACATCTGAGACCATACACCTCACAAGGGCATTAGATACAACCCAGTTTTGAGCCTTGTGGGGAATCTGGGATGAAACTACTTATGCTAGTGGAGCTGGCACGAGATTTAGTCCATGCACCTGAAAAACACAATTACAAAGTAGCATGCCCCGAGCTTCTGTTGTGGTATGTGGGTGGAGTGACACGATTTTGAAAACCAAAAATCAAGGCATTCAACAAACATACAAGTAGGACGACAATTTTACATTGACTGTCAGACAGAAAATCACTTATTTTGTATTGTAGTATTTATATTGTGCTTGTTAGCCATATGTGGGGCATGGAAGTAGCTGCCTACATAGGCAGCGAGTTATGCAGTGCAGGGTGTGTGGTTGGAAAGGTTTTGACTTTGTTTTTTGATCCTTTGTGGGAAGTGTTTCCATGTCGTACATGTTGACCCTCAAGATGCATTTATTCTCTCAGGAGAAGCGGCACATGGCATTGTTGTGGATGAAGGGGTGTGAGGGTGAGGTGCAGTTTATGGTTTTCAGGCATCTGGTAGCTTTGAGCAGCTCTGCAGATCCCTCTATGGCAGGGGTTTTCAAATCGGGGCGGGCCCCCCTAGAGGGGGCCTCAAGTGATCCCAAGGGGGGCACCAGGCTGTGGCCAAAAGAAGCATTATGCTAATAACAGAGCTTTGTTTTAATCTGAAAAAAATGAGCAGCTGTAAACCGCTATGTAATGGGCCATCTCTAACATGTTTTGTCATTTATATCCAAGTTGGAAGTATGTGTCAAAAGGGAAGTGACTACAAATACTCTTCAAACCCCCCCCCCCCCACACACACTTCTAATAATCACACTGTGGATACTTTTACACATTGGTAAGGCCTGCCTGACCAGAATAGTATGTTTGGCATCATGTATTTGATTTCATTGTTAAAACAGTAACATAACTTAACTACAATGTTTAGATAAGTGTAGACGTATTTAAACATTGCCAATTTAATAGATTAATTGTGAAGAACAGGGGGAGGGGGGGTGCTGATGATTTGTTTTGCCCACTGGGGGGTGATGAGGCATTAAAAAGTTTGAAGATCAGTGTTCTATGGTATTTTTATGACCATTGGCCACTTAGCTGGTAACTGCACTGGGTTGTCAACCTGACAATCAGAGCAGTCATAGTGGGTAGCTAGTTGGGACCTTCAGATGTAGACTAGATCAGAATCCTCTCATCGGCTGGCAGTATGAGACAGATCTCCCAGTCATTCCATGCCTGGTCAGGTGGTGATGACTAGTTTATTGGGTGTTTCAGTACTGAGTGATGGACAAGGCCCGTAACAGATATGTCTTATGTGAGTGTAAGAGGGTAATCTATAGGTGACGGCTGAGTGTTAGTGTGTTATAATTAGTCTGTTCCAGAAATATTATATATGAATTGAAATTACAATATAATACGCAGGATAAAGATTGGTCAGTCATATAGAAAGTTCTGTGCTGGTTGAGTTGTTCCATATATGTGGGTTGTAAACTGTAGAATCAACGTGAAGGCCTAATTATCTTTCTGGGTTAAATTCCGGGGTTGTGGGATGATGTAGTTATCTTGGAAATACCAATGTTTTTAACTGTTTTCTGAAGTATCTATGTTCCTGTTGGGTCAAATCGTGGCCGGTAGCAAGTCCCAGAGGTTGGTAGCTTGTACTGAGAAAGCACTGCCTGGTAAGGTGGCATGATGATTTGTGATGGAGACCTGGAGACCAGTGTTCTGATTTGTTTGTGGTGCTTGAATGTAGCTTGTAAATATGGTGGTCTTTTTCTTGGTAGGCTTTGTGCCCTCTAGCTGTATATAGCCAGTGGACTGATTGAAGGACAGGACTCATGCATACTCTTGGGTGAATGCAGAGTGGAAGCAATCTCCTTTTGAGCATTTTTAGGATGGTGAAAGTGTTTGACCACATTAATCCTGGACTCTGAAGGCTGGGTATGTGTGTGGAGAGTGTACTATAGTAATCTTAGTTTCCTTCCAACACTAAAATCCAGTTTGGTGGCAGCCGCTGTATGCACAGTAAACCCAGAGACAGAAGTCTGGTAGAACAAAGCATGGTTTTCAAGCAACCAGATAATGAATACACAAGAATTGTCTGGTAGAACAGAGCATGGTTTTCAAGCAACCAGATAATGAATACACAAGAATTGTCTGGTAGAACAGAGAATGGTTTTCAAGCAACCAGATAGTGAATACACAAGAATTGTCCTTTCAAGTGTGTCACTAGTACTATATGTAGCAGCAGACCTGTCAGGCAGGATTGAGCACTCCAGCAGGATTTGACACTGTAATGCAAAACAAAAAGCCAGCTGTGATTGGAGCATCTCTGGCTGGTTGGTCAAAGGCAGGGCCCTGCCCAGGTGTCACCTACCACTTGCCTGTGAAGAGGCCTCTTTGAATCTAATCCAGTTCTTGGGGCCCACTCTCACTTGTCATCTTGTTCAGATAAAACTCCTCCTCCTCTTCAAACCTGGGTGTTTGTTCAATGCTCAGAGCAGTTGTCACACTCTCCAAATGATAATTACTGGCTGGTAAAAAGTGGGCAAACAAATGCAAATGGGCTTGCAGAGGCTTAATGCAAGGAAAAGTACATTTTCTTTAATGATTAGCAAAAATGCAACTTCAACATTAAATTGATTGTAATAACCATCAAAAATAGCTGTTTACTTATTTTTGTAGCTGTTTCCTAACCAACATTAGCATTGTTAAATGCTAGAATGGAATCCAGTGTTTTCCTATGGAACAGTCAGCCTTGCTACAGTGAAAATAGCCTTTTAGGTTTTTTACTACAAGAACATGTTTACCATCACATTCCTAGATGTCCTATATTTAGAGGTGACTCATAATTATTTAGTAGGAAGTTTTGACATGTCAAAAGGGGTTAATTTGACCTGTGGAATTGCTGTTCAAACCTGCAACAGCTAGGCTACAAATGGTAGGCCTGCACTCATGTTTGCAGTGTCACTGTAGTGGATGGCACAATGGGTGCTTCAGTCAACTAGTGACATTTAACTGGCAGGTACTGGGTACCCTTTGTGTCATATACTGCTGACCTGCCAGTCAGGGTTATGTCAATTTCACCACGTTGGAAAGGAAGGCACAGACACTTTATCACTGGTTAGCAGAAGAAGAGTGCGCAGAGTTTTACATCCAGCAAAAATATAAGGTCCAGCAAAAGGTGAAACATCTGGAGTGACTATGCAGAAAGAGCAAATTTCCTACACTGAACAATTAACTAGCTAAAGAATTGAGCAACACAGTGGGATGGCGCAAGTAGTGTTATGTTGTAGTTGCCTTTATTGGTTTAATCATTTATTTCCATATCAATCAATAAGAATGTTATATGACAACATATTCCCTGGATACGTCACCTGGGTAAAATGGCAATTAAATATATATTTTTTTAAATGAAGTTCAATATGGCATTCTAAATTTCATTTCAACCAGAAGCAAAAAATCACAATGTAGAACATCATTTAAAATATAACACCTTAGCTGTTCTGAAGCCTTCTTAATAACCCAGCATTCAAATCACTATGTGTGATACAGATAACAAAGACATCATAGCCTCCTCAGCACTCCAGTAGTAGCTGTGAGAAGGTGGAAGGTGGTGTGAAGGCTTTTGACAATTATGTGCCTGTGGGAGCTAAACTTACGTGCAGTGTTGTCTAAATTATACAGCAAAAATGGAAGATGATGTAGCATTCTGTGGCACATTCTGTGGATGCAGTATCTCACTTTTTAGTAATTGTAGTACAAATTAATACAAAAGGGATCACAAATGCTATGGAGATATTCCCCAGATCATAATAAAATGCTACTCACAAAAAAAGAAGATATTTTGTTGCATGGAAGCTCACGAATACTGCTGTACTGACACCGGTCCTTCTACCTCCAAGAGTGCTGCTCTCACCAGAAACTAGTCTGAGTGCACAGTTCTTATAAGAAAAAGCGTATCTCTTAATTTGTATATCCCAGCTATGGGTCAGAGTTTGTCTTCACTTTTGAGATTACTCTCACAGCACAGGTCTCCGGATGCACCTGTTTCTATTAAGAAAGAGCTCTGCAGGGCAGTATTGTACATTCAAATATGTATAATGTATGTGCCTGGATAGAAGACACTACAAGGTTCAAAACATCAGACCTTAGCCCTCAAAATGAGGCTGTCGGCTACTTCCTACCTAGTGCATCTGTCGCCCACTGGACCACACTGGGGAGACTTAGAAAGGCCCCTCAGGTGCTTTCCACCAGGGGGCTTCCTCTTTGTTTCCCTCGCAGGCTTGGGCTGCCCAGGAAGAGCATCCCGAGGGGCATGAACTCTTGTTTTTGTTTGTAATGACGATTAGCTTGCAGGGTGCGCTGACATCTTTGCATTACAAAAATGAAAGTAAAAATAGGCAAAGGGCTTATTTCACTTTCACTGAATCATTGCTCTGGGGCATAACTCAGCCTCTGACCACTGATTCTTATGGGAGAGGTATAGTTGGAAAGGGAAGATCCCAGTGGATCCCTGCTTGGCAATTGTCACAGGAGAGTGATCCCCAAGCAGGGATCCACCCCCTTGGCCCCAGGGACAAACCAAGGGCTTGCGCTCCCCCCTGAAAATTTTAAAGTCTACCCCAACCCCACTGGTAAGCATTATACATGCAGCCATCTTTCTGTCCCCGTGAGGAAGATGGGAGCAATTAACCCTGATCTACCCTCTGAGGAGGGGTGCAGAAAGCCCACTACCCGTCAGGGTTTTATTTCTATTAAAATATAGAGGTTGTGGCTACCCACCAGGGCATGGCCTTGCCCACACACCTGATATACATTGAACAGTCTTTTTGTCCCAGATGGTGGATTATCCCCCCCCCCCTCCCTCTGCAATCTGCCTCCTTGGGTGGGGGGGGGGATCAGAAATCCCACTAGACACCAGGGTATATTTAAAAAAAATAAACATAGGGTTGGAGGTTGCCCACCAAGGGCATGGCCATACCCCACCCCTGTTATACATTGAACAGTCTTTTTGCCCCCCCCCCTCCCTGCCCAGATCTGGATTACCCCCATCTGCCTCCCTGGGGGTGGAGCAGAAAGCCCACTGGACACCAGGGTATATTTGGAAAAAAAAAAAAATAGGGTTCGAGGTTGCCCACCATGGGCATGGCCATACCCCACCCCAGAAAGGACACAAACACTCTTTCTGGCCCCCGAGTGGTGGATGGGGGAAGATTACCCCCAATCTGCCCCTGAAGGCAAGAAAGTCCACTAGATACCAGGGGAAAACATCGTGGTCTGCCCACTGCAGTTGGATGGGGGCCATTATCCCAATGTGCTTACACGGGGGTAGGGGTGAGGAGGTGCAGAAAGCCCACTATGCACGAGGGACTGCATTCATGCAGTATTGTTTTGGGGGGAAGGGCCTCCTTGGGCATAGGTCTGTGCTCTCCCCACCCCAGGGCCCAATAGATGTCCCCCTCCCCGAGGGAATGGATAGGGGTATTCACCTGCAATCTGCCCTACCGCAGGGGTGGGGGCATTGGCGGAGTGAGCCAGAAAGCACAGTAAACACTAGGGATTTCAAAATGGCACAAAAACAAACAAAAAGAGGTGGTGGAGGCTTCAGACCTTACCAGACACCCCAGAAGAGGCAGTAGCGTCTTTCTGTCTCTCCCCAGAGGCAGATAGGAAGTTTGTCTCAATTGGGGAGGTTACCCCATATCTGACCCCCATGGAGGAGAGGGCAGAAAGCCTACTAGACACCAGGCATTTTGGGATGCCCCTTGCAAAGTATGTAATTGAGCTTTGTTTGGTCAATTCCTGATGTGTGCACTAGGCCCAGTAAGACAAGTGGTGCATCACAACTGGGATAACGCTGGGTGGTAGCAATTTTGTGGCTTCCTGCAGATTCCAGAAGTCTCCATCACAAAAATATAAGGAAAATGTGTGATTTGGTGCAAAGTTTGAAGTTTGTAGGGCAATGTGAGAAGGGAACCCTTGTGGGATCCATGCAAGACACACCACCCTGGAATCCCCTGGTTGTCTAATTTTGAAAAATGTATGTGGTTCGTAGGTTTGCATGGTTGGTGCTACAGCATGGCCTACATACTGCAGCTACCCCCGTTTCTTATCTACCAATGAAGTGCTTTAGCGCCTTTTGTGTCATGATCCCTTGGCCCACCGAAGTAAGGCACTATTTTTATCAGGTGACATATTGTAACTCAGGGTGGTAGGAAATCTGTAGCTCCCTGCAGATTCCAGACCTTGCCATCAGAGAAATGTGAGGAAAGAGTGTTTTTTTTTTTTAATTCGACGTTTAAGGTTTGTAAGGGATTCTGGGTGACAAAACCTGGTGAGAGCCATATATTTGCAAAAAGAGGGTCAGTTTGGAGTGGAAAATGTGATGTATCCATGTTGCGTTTTGGGCTGTTTCCTGTGTTGTGCACTAAACCTACCCACACAAGTGAGGTACCATTTTATCAGAAGACATGTGAGAGCACAGAATAGTAGATTGCGTTATTACCAATCACTGCATTTGTCCTTTTCAGATGTACGCCAGTGGGTAAGAAAAATAAATTTTGAAAAATAACCCATAACACATATCTATTATGGGTACCCACAAATTCAGAGATGTACAAATATCCACTGCTCCTAACTCCATATCTTGTGTCCATTTTAGAAATACATAGGTGTCCATGATTCCCATTTTTCAGTGCACATATTTAAAAAAAAAAGAACTGGTGTATGCTAGGTACACAAAGAAAAACCATTGTAGGTGCAGCTCAGTTGCTGGATGTGTGTACCTTGGGTTCTTGGAGAATGTACAAACCCTATGTATCCACACAATCAGAAGGGTCCAGCGGATGTGTTTCTTAAAGCTAGGAAGATGGTAACTTTAGCACAGCAAATCGTTCATTGATGCCATATTTAGGAAAAGAGAGACCCATTTATCCAAAACCTCAAACTTTAGGTATATTTTGCCCATTTTATCAGACCCCTCCAGGGAAATCCACAAACCTTGAGTACTTTTAGAATCCCCAGTATGTTAGAAAAAAGAACACACATTTGGCATGGAAACCTCATTTGGAAAAAAAAGGTCTGAACACCCTAAGCTGAAAACTACTGCAGATAGCAAAAAAGAGATCAGCAGTGGGGGGAGTGGTGGCTGGTGGAAGGCCAGCATTTAAGATGTTAAAAGAAGTAGTAAACTGTATTGCATTTGTTGTACTCTGAGTGGCCTCTTGAAGTAACTGCTGCTTTGTGGAGTGTGTCTTTGATGTGACATGAATTTGCAGGAATAATGAAAGAGAATGATTCATTTTTCCCACTCTGATTTACACTTAAGCATGTATCGTTTTCTTTCGTGAGACGGACATCAACTGGGGACATAAGTAATTTTTGGGCGACCCCCTAGGACAGTAAACACTGGAGTACCGTAATCAGTGTCTACAACTGTGTCACATCACGTGAGCTAAAAACATTTTTGTTAAAGCCTGTAAAATATGGAGCATATGGTAAATATATGGTGTTTAATAATTAAGTAGAAAACAATGGAGCAGCATAATTACAATATTACATAAGATGACATAAAAATGATGTCAGCGGTTTCCTATTAAATGGATGGCGGCAGTACTAAACATTGGGCAAGCTTTGCAAAGCCTGCTCCTCTTTGCCATTGCAGGAATCCTTTTTACTCATAAAGGTGCAGGGCAGGAACACTGAATCTGTGAAAGAAGTGAAAGAAGGGAAGAGAGGTTGAAATGTAGCACTGGTTGAAACAGGTTTCCTTGGAAGATGAGCTGTGGGGGAATTAATATTGCAATGGATGTTCGAGCGAGTGACAATGATTATGTTTGAGGTCTTTTCTGATGCCCAGAGAGTGCAGGGGTACCAAGACACCCCGTAACTCACGATTAGGTGCATGGGCACCAGCCAACTTAAATTTGCCTGCATCTTCATTCGCGAAAGAGTTCTTTTGGCGCGACACATGTGTCTGAAGATTGGGCACCCCAACACTTTAGGTGCACTAAATAACAACAGTGATGTAAATAATGAAGTGCCTTATATATCATGAACTCCTCTTAGTCGGGTCTTCAAGGGAGGCAACATATTTGTAAGCTTCATAGTAGCATAATACAATATACCAAGGTATTAAACAAACAGATATTGACCGGTGAGTGCATCAACCTGAGAAAAGTAGGACAATACATGAAGGGTGAAGGTTTTGGAGCACACAAGGAAAACATTTGTAAGCTTCATAGTAGCATGACACAATACATTAAGGTGTTACGCATACAGATCTTGGCTGGTGATGCATCAACCTGAGAAACGTAGGACAGTACATGAAGAGTGAAGCTTTCTGAGCGGACAAGATAAAAAAAAATATAGCTGTATAAGGAGCACGGTAAGCTTGGCATTTGGAGGAGGAAAGAAGGGCAAATAAAAACCCACCCCGATATCAGGACATTTATGCTTAGTGATAGTAGTCAATAGAAGGCAGCAACAACCATAATTTTAATTTTCAAATAAAGAGTTCGTTTTTTTTTTTTTTTAAGTGACTGAAAAATAGAGAAGTTGAGTAAAAAGAAAAAAAAAAGTCGTGGTTGTAAAGAATATGGTGAAAAAGCCAGAAGCCCGTCCTAATGGTGAAGAAGAGTAATTTGTTCTTAGTAGAAAGTTGTACAATAGGAGGAGGGATTTAGATAATTTACTACACAATTTATGAGCACAAAGACAGCAGGTTAAACACTTGAAGATTTAGAGGTAACTACGTAGGACAAATTACACAGTCAGGTGCAGGTCTTTTTCAGTGAAAAAGTTCTACTAACCAGACTAAGGGACTGATTACGACCTTGGCGGAGGGAGTTACTCCGTAACAAACAATATGGATATCCCGCTCACCTTATTACAAGTTTTATTATATCCTATGGAACTTGTAAGATGGCGGACGAGATGTCCGTCATGTTTGTGATGGAGTAATCCCTTACGGCAAGGTCATAATGAGGCCCTAAGACTAATAACTAAGTGGGGAATGGCGGTCCTATGTTAATTATGGCATATTGCAGCCTTCATTTATGATCAGGGTACCCACACTAATAACAAGTGAAGGGGCTGACATTCTGTTCCTGTCTCACAAATGCTTATTTTTCAGCTATCAGATTTTTCTGTGTTTTGTCCTACCACATGAAAAGATACAAGGTCTGTGAGGGAGAAGTTGAGGTACCTAAAAACCTCTTGAGTTGGATTTTTGCCAGAGGTCACAAATCTCCCCCTATTAGATATTCTGAGAGCCACCAAACATCAGTAGATTGTTAGTCACAAGTAGGAGCAAATAAAAATGTGTCTCTGTGTATTATATAACTTCTCGACAGTGGGGATCTCACGTGTGTTGGCCAGTCACTGTGGTGTACCGTTAATGATTTGGGGTTTCCCCGTATCTTATTAGTGTTTTGGATTGTAAGAGGAACTGGAGTCCTATAGTGTATTCTCCCCCAACTGTGTATTAGTACCAGTAATGTTTGGGAGACTCGGCCTAACAAGCAAAAAGGATGTTTGATGCTAGAATGCTAACCATTGCCATTGGAATTTGCTGGCTTAAGACCATTGAACTGACATATATTTAACCTTTTGGGGTAAATAATAGTGATCTGTACCAATGCCAGGTCTGTGCCATAGTTGTAACTTTGCTCGGAGGAACCCTAGTGATGGAGTGTGTGCCAGCAAAAGGTCTCACACTACAGCATATAAAAAAGTGATGGGTGGAATGCTTGACTTAATCTCAGACACTGGTAATTACTCAGGCCACATCCCAATCCATCTTTATTTTGCACACCATGTCACCTCAGTTTGGACCCAGCTATATGCAAATCAGTCTTGACTCTGCTCCAATCAGAACAGTCCAGCCCGAACTGCCGAGCCACATACTTCTTGAACCGGAACACAAGCATCCCAGGTCCAGTTTCACCCCAGTCTACCACTTTGTTGTTTTTGCATTTGCTGCCCTAAGTGCATCGGCTATGCCAAGACGTAGGTCCTGGGCTCACTGTGCCACTGGAACCAAGCTCTGTCTGGCTGAAGAGCCCTAACTAGGGTGAAACCGGTCTTAGGTTGCTTGTGTTACAGTTCAGGGAGGTCCTGGCTTAGCAGTTTGGGCTAGACTGTTTCCATGAGTAGCAGGGTCAAGACTAATTTGCATATGGCTGGGTCCAAACTGTGGTGGCATGGTTGGCAAAAACAAAGATGGATTGGGATAGTGATTGTCCGTGGTTGAGATTGATCCAAGCATTCCATCCATCACCTTGTTGTTTTTGCTCAAACAGGGTCTGACACACCTATACCAGTAATATGCAGTGCTTTGATTCAATTAAGAAGGGGAGTTTATTTAGTGTAACAAGAAACAGACAAGTTTCGATAAGCTTTGAGTCTCCATTTAAGCTGCCACCACCAACGAAATGTCAATATCATGACAGCATTGTTTCTTGTGTTTCTCCTAGCTATTCAAAACAAGCATAAAATCTAGAACTTCTTTGATGACAAACAAAATACTACCAGACAGAGAAGAAACAAAGTGTTTTTTCATACTCTGAAGCCCTGTTCAGTGTAGCACAACTGTGTGTGTGTGTGTGTGCACACGTGTCCTGTCCATCCGTGGCGGACGGGTATCTTGCTCTGAGGTGGACATGTCTCCTTATCAAACTTAAACAAGTTGTTTGTTAAAGAAAAGAAGATCCACACAGGTAGGTCCAGGAAACAACTTTACTTCAAGAAGTGAGTTAGTAAAGGAGCAGTGCAGGCACGTCCAAGAGCAAAGCTCTCAAAACCAACTGCTGTGTCCCCGACAACACACTCAGATTCCCTGCCCCGTTATATTCCACATTCCGCCACCAACAATCCACCCAGACTAATGTCCCACACTATCTGTCAATGGATTAGCTGCCACATGCTATGATCTTAATTTTCTTAGCTAAGGTCTTCCTCGTCAGAGCCAGGTGAACCTATTCTCCAAGTTATCGCATTTCTTTTCTCTTAAGTTGGGCAAAGATCCTTCTATGAAGTTGGTGAGTAGTTTGAGTCTTTTTTCTCCAGGTGTGTAAAAGCTCCTTCAATTTAAGAAAGCCTCTTTTTCTGAATTGAGTGATCCTGCTTCCTGGAGAGGCAGAAGCTTCCTTTTCTGATTTTAAACAAGGATTCCTCGAATTGGACGGCCTCCTACTGTGAACTAGACAAGCATCATCCGGGTTAGATTAGTATTCAAATTAGTGTTGGAGAAGCCTTCTTCTCTGAACCTAGCCATCATTTTAAGGTTTTGAGATGTGTAACACTGGATAGGTTCAGCATTAACAAAACCCTGTGCATCCTTCCTTCCTTCCAAGCATTGCTGCTGGGGAATGAAAGTGGCCATAAGGCTGCAGCCCACCAATGTCGATGCTTAAACACAAACTGATGGAAACTGTTTCTTAATAATTTTGTAGGTCGAGCACACAAGCGCTTTGACCTGTTATAAGTATTGTGGGCTTTTAACCATGCTCACCTCAGCCCATCACTTTATTTAACTCATTGATGGGCTTTCCCTTCAAAAATCACTAGATGTCATTGGTAATTGCTTTACATTTGTCCTGCTTTAAGGCTGTTTTTGTCGCGCCTTGCAAACTGCCCCTCCTACATGTATTATTACTCCATTGCCAATATACTTCAACATGAGCAAACTATTTCTTTTGTCTCTCCCCTATGGCAACCATGGTGCTCACATCGCGAACAGGCACAACAGCATGAACTCGATTGGGGGTATTAGATCCCTGGCCATATTGTTCACAGTTACCTAATCAGAGCAATTTCTTGAAAACTCTGAAAATACGTCCCATAATGCTTTGCAAGCATTCTTTTTTCAAAACATTTTTGCTCATAACTCAGCCTGTGGAGGTCCTAGGACAATGGGACCACCATCAAAAACATAAACAGCGTGTTCTTTCTGTTTACCTCTTTGGGTCTCCACAAAATAATAACCCCTCCCACCATTCAGTATCCGTTTAATCTTTCTCATGGCCAGAACGTTTGTTTTACAGCTGAGAGTAGGTTATGTTTTAAGGGCATTCATTGTAATTTAATTGTTATAGGCCAGTTAGTCCTGAATATGTGTAATGTACTATGCCCTCTAGGCGCTAAATATATGCTTGCACAGCAAATCTTTCTGCCACTTTTTGTGTGGTTATGCTCTCTAGGGGCTAACTCTACAGTTACATGACCATGGTTCTTACAAATACTTTTTTCGTTGTGTGGTTCTTTAGGGGATGTCCCAAGTATTAAAGTCACATCAACAGATTAAAATAGTCCTGGCACGGAAACTTGCCACATAATGCTTTGCAGAGCATTAATTTTACAAAACAATGTTGCTCATAACTCAGCCTGTGGTGGTCCTAGGACAATATGACCACCTTCAAAACATTGACCCCAATGTGCTCTTTCTGTCTACATCATCTCTGGGTCCCCACACTATGTTAGTGGGGACTACAAAATAAAACCCTAGCACCATTCATTATTTTTTTTAACGTTTTCTCATGGCTGGAACGTTTGTTTTACAGTGGAGAGAAGTTATGTTTTATAGGTTTTGTTTGTAATATCATTGTAATAGTTCTGTTAGCCTTGAAAATTTGTAATGCACTATGTCCTCTAGAGGCTAAATATATACTTATACTGCATTACTTTCTAACATTCTTTATTTATGTGGTTATGCTCTCTAAAGGCTGACTGCATGGTTACATGACCATGTTTCGTCCAAACGCTATTTTTATTGTGTTGTCCTCTAGGGGCTTTTCTGAGCATTGCAGTCAACATACTATACTAATTGCGCACAAAAACTCAACCCATAATGCTTTGCAGGCCTCTATTTTTACAAAACATTTTTGCTCATAAATCAGCCTGCAGTGGTCCTAGGACAATGGGACCACCTTCAAAACGCTCTTTCTGTCTACATCATCTCTGGGTGCCCACACTAGGTTAGTGGGGACCCCAAAATAGTAACCCCTCCCACCATTCACTGTCTTTTAAGCTTTCTCATGGCTACAACTTTTGTTTTACAGCTGGAAGAAGTTTTGTTTTAAAGGCCTTGTTTGTAATATTTTTGCAGTAGGTCTGCTAGCCCTAAAAATACCCTCTATGGGCTAAGTATATGGTTAAACTTCATTACTTTCTCCTGTATTATTTAATGGGATTATCCCCTCCTGGAGCCACCAATATGGTTACATGACCATGTTTCTTAGAAATTATATTCTTGTTATGGTGCCCTCTAGGCGCTGTTTTGAGCATTACAGTCTAATGCCAAAAGTTTATTTCTGAAAAAGGTTTATATGATAATTGTATATGTTTCAATACTCTTTCTTTATTACAGTTACAACCATAATTCAGGCCAATTTAACATCCTTATTACACTATGACTATTTGAACACTCTTGATATGTTTGGGTGACCCTTCTAAGTGTATATCTCTTGTTACTCCTCTGTGGCTGTTTTGTGTCTTTTTTGGGGGGAATTGTGTTAGCCAACCAACAACTCTGATGGTGGGGTGGTGAAAGTGGTATTCTTTTGGAATTAGCGTGGCAGATTTAAATTAGGATGCTAAATGGCAACATTTTTCATTTTTGGCTGCAGATAGCGGAGGAAGGCAAATGAAAGTGCTTTAGTTATGTGCAGGGCCACTGGAATTATATGGCAGAAAAAGACTTAATTATGAGGCAGGGTTGACTAATTTATGTGTCAAGAAAAGTCCAGTTATGAATTTACAAAACCAATAGCTCTAACGCAAGCAAATCTGAGACCTATTGCATTGAAAATGCTTATTATACTTGGTTGGTAGAGCTTGCTCAATGCACTACCAGGCCCTTTATTTAAGAGTGATTTTTGGACATGTTACAAACTGTAATTTTCAAATATCACACACTAAATGCCACGTTGCTGGGCTAAACCCATTACAAAGCTAAAGTGCGGCTAGAAGTACAGAGTAGGGTCATTTGCATGTTTGTTCTAACCTGACCAGACTGACTTTGTCTTTTTGGTTTCCAATACGCATTGACACGTTTGCGGGAAAACAAAAACAGATTTTACAATAGGGCAGACTTGTCAGTAAGTGTGGAGGGGGTCGAACTCTGCCTCTTTAACCCTCTCCATTTCTCACTCTTTGCCTTAAACTATCTCTCTCTATGTCCTCTCTGCCTCTCTCTTGTCTGTCTGCCACTCTCTCTGCCTTGCACTCTCTCTCTCTCTCTCCCTTGCACTCACTCTCTCGCTCTCTCTCCCTTGCACTCACTCTCTCTCTCCCTTTTTCATTTCAATTCACTAAAGATGTATTGACATAACTTATTGAGGTGCAAGTATTTCTATACTTGGCAGGTTAGTAGGTGATATAGTATAGTTTTATTTTTTATTTCTTTGACTCAATTTTATTAGTTTCCATTATGATGCATAATATGTTATCTTTATTGGTAACAATATGTACATCCTGAAAGAGATTGTGGACAGATGGTGCATAGTGTGGGGGCCGCTGGTTCAGATTATAAATGGTTAAACAGTAACACTAGAACTTCACAGAACACAGCAGTGACAGTCATGCCATCCCGGGTCAGGTCATCCACTCAGTCCGCGCCACCAGTCATGAACCCCTCGTTATATTCCCTGCTGGTTAATGTGTTTTAACGCAGAACATGCTAAGCATCTTATTCCCCCCGCACTCAGGATCACATATAGATTCAGGTTTTCCAGTGTGTGGGACTCTGGTATATGGAGGATGAGGTCTAAAATCTGCCAGTTGAGGGGGTCTTTAGGGTAATAGTCAAGCCAGTAGAAGGGCAGGAAGCAGAGGGGACCTCTCCTTACCTATTCTACAAGTGTTTCTTGAAATGTCTGTAGGTCAGTAAGTAGGTCGTCCCAGCAGGTAGCAATGGGGTTCATGCATAGTCCCCTAACCTCTTCTCTCCACAGTGCAGTCACCTCAGCCCTACCTCATTTAAGCATTGCTGCACCACGAGCGGGAGGGTATGTGCCTTCCAGTGCATAGCTTTTTTTTTTAAAAATATTTTTTTATTAACATTTTATCATTCAATAAACAGTATTATGTTTACAGCACCATCTTGTTTGCTTCGTGTTAGTGCATAACAGTGTTAATATCACTACTGTCTACATTGTTTGAATGTTCTACTTCATTAATTATTCGATAACCTTTATACTTTAAACGTATGCAAGAATGGAACAACAGTGGCGCTTCTTCTCGTATGGGTTGCCCAGTTGGCCTAGTGTAGCAGAGTCATGTTTTGCTAGCTGTTATACAACACCTATAACTCGTTTCAAACATTAATTAACTTAAACTTAAACACGATGGCAAAGTAGGGGGTGGAGGCTGCTAATGCAGGGGGATGCCATTTCTTGGCTTTTCCAGTATGTATGGTGTCATTACTCATAGACTTGTTTGGTTTCAGGTGGGTGGGGCGTCTACCGGGTTCAGCCTGTCTGTTAACCAATGTCATGGGCTCGGTCCCCTGTTGTCCACCTTTTGTTCAATCTCGGCCTTATCGTGTCTTCCCTTATCATGTCCTAGAGGGCGAGGCAACATTTCCTCCCTTCCTATGTTTATCCAGTCTCCACTCCTGTTGGAGTGTCTGCGTCCGCTGTTCTCAATATATTGTCCCAGCTTGTCATTGCTACTTCCCATTTCTGTGCTATAGGGTGGCGACGCAGTCCCCTCCCCTCCTCGCTCTTCAGGACCTGGAGTTCGGCTCTAGCCCATGTTGTAACGTCTTGTCTCCACCCAACCCGGGGGGGGCGAAACTGTGCCTTCCAGTTCTTTGTGATCTGTCTCCTATATAATACCAGTGCCAGACTCAGAAATCGGGTCTCCACTCTTCCCCGCGGCAACCCATTCCCAAAGCCCATCAAACATCTGTCAGGGGTCGGAGTCAGGTTCATATTAAGGAGTCTCGATAGGTCGGACATCACCTCTTCCCACCCCAGTTGGATTTCTGGACAGGTCCATACCATGTGGTCAAAATTTGCGTCTACATTTTTACATCTGGGGCACACCCTAGGAACTCCCCCATAGATTACTGTTAGCCGATGTGGGGTGAGGTACGTTCTGTGGAGGTAATTATATTGTATATATCTCAGGCGCGTGCTGCGAGCTACGGTCCGGGGGTAAGCCAAAGCTCTGTTCCATTCCGCATCTGACGGTTCCCTACCGACTGTCCTCCCCCATCTCTCTCTCAGTGGCCGCAGGGAATCTAGTGCATCCTCAACTTGAACTCGGTATAATTTAGATATCAGATGGGACTCGTCTCCTGACGTCAATAGGAGATGCAGCACCCTGTGGGTAGCTGGTTCCGCATTGACCGTGATCCAGTGCGTTTTCAGCACATGTATCAGTTTATGATACATAAGGAACTGACCCGGGGAGACTCCACTGTCAACAAGATTAGTGAAAGACCTCAACACTCCCTCCTGAAACAGGTCTCCCACCGTTTCTATTCCTGCTCTTCTCCAGGTTCCGAGGCTCATGCCTCCCAGGTTCCTCTCACCAGCCTCGATCGTAAGTACCGCCAGGGGTAGGGCCGGAGAGTACGGGGGGACAGTGCCATCCCTTTTCACGCACCTCTTCCAACATGCTGACGCCACTTTTGTCATCAGGCTGTGCATGTGGGGATTAAGCTTCCTATTTGTCATTCGAGCAATGAACAGATTTATGTCCTCCACTACTTGGTCGGCGTATCTCTCCAGGTGACCCTTACCTGTGAGCCACCCGGCAACCCATTGCAGCTGGGATGCCAGGTAGTAGGCTTCAAAATCTGGTGCTCCTAGACCCCCCTTGTTAGTTGGCCTGCATAGTATCTGGAGCGAGGTGCGTCTACGGCCATCATCCCATATAAGTTCCCTGAGTAGGGTGTTTAGTTCACGAAACCACGCTGTTGGAATCAGAAGGGGCAGGTTAGCGAAGTAGTATAGAAGCCGGGGCAGCATGACCATTTTGGACAATGCTACTCCGGCCATTATCGTTAATTTCAGCGACCGCCAGAACCCCACTGAGGACTTTAGAGATCGTAGAGCTCTGCCCAGGTTACCCTCGCGCAAGTCTGCCCTGTCGTGAAACACCTGTATGCCCAAATACTTAAAGGTTCGAGGGGCCCAAATCATATCCCCAGGGCATGTCGTCGGGCGTTCGCCGCCCGGAGCCATAGGGAACACGCAAGTCTTGCTACGGTTGAGGCAAAGTCCAGATATGTTCCCATAGTTCTCCAGCACTCCCAGTGCCCATGGGAGATCCTTCTCTCCGTCCCTAAGGTAGACAAGTATATCATCAGCATATAGCGAGATGATATGTTCTTGGTTTCCAGTGCATAGCTATGGGGCACTGTACAGTGAGGAGCGTCAGGTCAAAGAATCGGGTGGTCGCCACCTCTGTTTTTGCTCGTTTGAATGTGCCCAGCAGCACCCCTTCTATGGTGTGAAACCATTTGCGGCCTGTCACTTCCATTAGTGGCCCCACCACCCATTGGCAAAGGTCTCTGGTCACTGGACAGTTCTCGAACATGTGTGCCATATCTACATGTGGTGCGCTGCACCGGGGGCATGGAGTGGAGGTTCTGAATATGCTGCACAGTTTTGCGGGAGTAAGGTAGGCTCTGTCTAGTATGTTGTGTTGTATGTATTGGAATTTTGCATTCCGAGACACCTTCCTTTGGTAGTGTAGAGCTTTCTCCCGCTCTTTAGGCACGAAGGTACGGCCTATATCTCTTTCCCAGCATTGACGTGTCACTTGGAATGTGTCGAGTGTAGTGTATGCCAATCTCCGTACAAGCCAGATAAATAGCCCTCGCCCATTTCCTATGATGTGGAGGGTGTGTCTCAGGGGATGTTGCTCCGGTTCCAAGACCATAATACCCCACAACCTCACCAATTCAGCCAGCAGCCCGGCAGGAGCTAAGAAATGTTCAACTGGTAAATCCTAATCCTCCTGCAGTGAGGCAAAAGGAAGGAGTGCACCTTCAAGTTCCCCGGTGCCCCCAATCCGGCCTTAGTCCATGTTGCCACTCCCTCCTGTCCAAGCGCCGGCAAAAAGGTGCTTTGGCATTCAGTGTAATTTCCGGGGAGTATGGTGTGATCGTAGGCATGATTCGTAGTCCCCTTTGGTAGTTTTCACAGGCTACACCTAGCAAATTGGTTACCCAAGGGGAGGCCGTGCCTGTGAGAGCAGTGCACCGCCAACCAAGGCTTGTGCCCAGGACACTTCTGCCGGGCCCAGTTCCTCCGTCTGGGGTCCTGCCAACCATCTCGCAAGCCACTGCAGCTGCGCTGCCAGATAATGATGCTCAAAATCGGGTTCTTCCAGACCACCCTTATCTGTAGGCAACTGCAACTTCCGCAACGCCACTCGTCTCCTTCCCTTGTTCCATATAGAGGTACCTAGTGCAGCATGTAGTGACCGGAAGGTGGACCATGGGATGTGCACTGGAAGGTTATGGAGGTCGTGCAATAGGCATGGGAGCATCACCATCTTCGACAGTGTGATTCTTCCTTGACACGTTAGAGGTAGGGTGCTCCAGAATGTCTTCTGGGCGCGCAGGGAGGCTATGGCTCTGGTAAGAGTCCCGTCAGAAATCTTGTGTGTTATGGTACATTTGGATCCCTAGGTATCAGAAAGTACTAGTTTCCCACTTTAACATGCGGGTGTCCACTGTTAGTTGCTGCGTGGGGTAACCTGATCGGAGTGGAAAGGCGTATGACGCAGTATAGTTTTATATAAGTGCCTTTGGATCCCTGATGCTGTCACTGGTTGTCCTCTCATTTTCCTTCCCTCTCCCTCTTTCCTCTCTTTCACACTGTACTTAAACAAGAATATTACAGGACATCTGAGGGACTAGCTCATTAGGTTAAATCGCCTTCTGCAGAGATATTCACATGTGTATAAATCCCCTTTCCATCCCATCCTTCTGATGTCAGTAATGTGAGTACAGCAGGTGTGGATGAGCCTGCGTGCCCCGATAATGTATTTTGCACTGAGTTAATGGTCTAGATTATTATTAGATCTCTGGCCCTCTTGGGGTCCAGTATTGCAGAGAATTAACCTGTTCTTCTTTTGTAGACCTTAATTCATCCACGATTCCATGTGAAGATGAAGAAGAGAAGACCTACGATGACGTGGACAGCTTTGGCTCTATACCCCAACCCCACGACAAAGCCGCCAGGTACCTTGCGGGCAGCGTAGAGGAGGACGAACCAGTGACAGATGAGGATATCTATGAGGTGCTGCCAGGTGAGTTTGTGCTGTGTTAATGTTGTGGGAGGAACATCTGTTCTCAAAGAAATCTGTACATCACACCACCAAGCCCTAAACTTGTGAAGTAAGCTTTGTTTATTGAGCATCTTTGAGCAGTGTTTTTGGTCACGATGAACGTGAAGCTGAATTTATACATTGGCACTTTGCTTGCAACCTTTGCAAAGAAGTCTTACCACAGGAGGATTTGTAGACCCTCAGCTTGTGCCTTCATTTGGGGAATTGAGGTGCTTAGTGAAGGGTAGCAGGGGTAGTATTATTTTTCATGGAAATGTATATTTTGTCCTGCGTGGATCAGTGAAATACTTCTGTACTGGTGTTTTGAGTGTCCTTATATCAAGATTGAATGAGGAACTTGAACTAACCTGCTTTTATGCAGTAAAGATATTGTAACATGGACCACCGGTCTGTCAACCGTCTTCATAATAGCTAAAGAAAATTGCATCCCTCAAGGCCACAAATGCTCTCCTTCAGGATATGAAGACCAAAAAGGTCAACTCCACATCAGCATCTATGACAATGGCAAAATGATGGTGCAATCAACCGAGTCATTGGTTCCATGTTGAACATCTTCACAAGACTCTACGCTAGTACACACCACTCCCCTTGTAGTATCTTTACAATATTTGCCACAGAGGAGGACTCAGCCTTCTCTGGGATTTTTTGTATAGACTCATAGTAAGAAACGTATTCATTGTTCACTAATGTGAACCTATCAGTCTCCAGCACATACATGTTGTTTAAGCATCCTTGAAGCTGATGGCTTCCCAGCCAAAATTATCCCAGCTGCTAAAATCCTCTGAAGGATGCTTGGCAGCTCACAGTTACTTACCAGGACTCGTCAGTAGTTTCTCTAACATCGGAATCCACGTGCGACTTTAGCTGTAATAAATAAGTGAAAAGAGATAGTGAGCCTCAAATGCCCACATAGCTAAACAAAATACTTAATTCACAGGAGCTCCCTTCATACTACCCAGAGAACCTCATTCTGGGACTGAGCCTGTTTAGCCACCACTGTTCCCAAAGGGGTAAAACAGACCACCTCGAACCTAGCACACTTATACTACGGGGCACCAACTGCAAAACTAGACACTGTTATTGTATTGGGGTGATATTTATATAGCGCTTTCCATAACCCTTGGAAGGTCTGAAGCGATCGTTGCATTATAGCGTAAACGCTCCAGATGTAACCAAAGCATTTCGACATCTGTAGTGGAGTGTACATGTTTATTTTCTGATGGCCTTCTTCAGGACTGGGGATAATCCTAAGTATTGGGAAGTCTCTTGTATCTGGTGGCAAATGCAAAGAGAGCCCAAAACAGCCAGTTGAATTGGTGACTGTGAACTAAACACATTGTTAAATGGTGCAGTAAGAAGTTAGGAAAGCATTGACAGCACATACAAATGAACTCCAAACAAGAGGACACTCCTCCAGGAGTCATTAGTTTTTCATGAGAGGTTTGTCTTCCGTGTCCTTTATTCTGGCAGAGCTTACTCCCAAACTTCCTGCATCCATGAACATCACCTAAACTCAACTTGTAGAAAGTGATTCCGGGAAGCATTTGCTGTGATGAGAACAATCCAGGCTTGTAAGTGTGTACTCTCTAAACTACCAGTACTGCGAGGTGCCACGTTTGTCGGTCGTACAATTCTCACCCTACTCGAAGTTTTGGACTTCAAAATTGTGACCAATACTCTCTATTTTGCCCTGCACCAAGGTGCACAGAATGTGTGATTTTTTTTAGCCTGCATGATTGTGCCTGGCTTTAGCTGCCACAAATCTCATCACACTTCAAAGTGCCAAATTAACAGGGGACTTGCACTATTCATGGTGCATACTGAGGTTTCACCTGAGTTTGGATTTGCTCTCCAGTTGGAATCCAGGACTAGAAGCACAGTATCCTCACTGAGAGATGCTGCTACTGCCCCACTGGTAGTATTCAGTACCACCGAGAAGGGCTGGTCCTGCCCATTAACAATATGCCAAACCTGCTGAAAAGTGCCAGTGCTCGCCACAGGAGCGAAGCGGCTCTGTCGAGCAGTACTTGTACTATCTATTACTATTATAGAAACCCAGCTAACAGCTGCTGGTACCGTCCATTAATAGAATACAAATTCTGCTGGAAAGCATTATTACTGTCCATGACTAGTATGACATGATGCTGACAAGTTATGGTACTGTCCCACTTCGAGGGAAGTGCTGGTTTTGTCCCACTACAATATAGCATCAGTGCTGATCCTGTCCATTTCTAGTGTCATAGCCCTATAATCTCAGAATGTCGCCCTTTTTAGGTCAAAGCCTACTAGACAGTGCAGCTGTCTGGTTTACAAAGACTTCTTGGGGACATTTGGAAAGCTTCCCTCAGAATGCATTCAGCCCATTTCTTACCAGTGGCTTTGTGTTTTGTAACTGTCTTTTGCTTGCTTTCCATTTATTAGCTTGTTTGTTTTAGGCTGTCCAGTATGTATTTTCCCTCCCATGGAGCATAGCCTCTTTATTGTAATCTTTCACAAGTGCTTGCTTTCTGTAAGAAAGGCCTAAAACTTTTGTTCTTGTCTTGTCACATTTGCTGTGCATTCAGAGAGAGATGTCAAATATTAGACTCTGTCTTCTCAGGGACTTGGGGCCATATGTACTAAAGCAGTGGTTCCCAACCTGTGCTCCGGGGATCCCTGGGGGGCCGCAAAGCCTTCTCAGGGGGTCCGCGAGAGCCTAGAAAATAAAAAAATATTAACAAATATTGACAAATTAGGTCCCCAGCTTCCAGTAATGACTCAGGCGGGGGTCCCCGGATTCCCATGATGATTCAGTGGGGGTCTCTGGGTTCCATTAATGTTAAAGTGGGGGTCCACAGAAATCAAAAGGTTGGGAACCACTGTACTAAAGCATTTTCCCTTAGACACAGAATGGGTAAAATCCTTGATACATCTGGCCCCTAGTGTTTACTTTTCTTTCTTTGAATTCAGAGTGAGGGATTTAGGTGACAAACGTGCAGGGTGGTGGTGTGCTAGAGGAAGGCTGTATGATGTTGTTTTTTCCTAGCACAACAAAATTTAAATGTTTGCAAATATTTCATATTATATTAATATTTGGAAAGCACCGATGAAGCACTTTTTTGTAATTCCGAAGTGTGATGGAAACTAATATTTTAATACAATCTAAACAAATTAATATACTAGGTGATGCCATTTCCACATTTCATCATTTGTGTGCTGTATAGTTTTCTTAGTAAAACTGTATGTCTGTGCAGATGTAATTGTCATGTCAATTGAAAATGTGTTGTCTGTAAAGGCAGTGCACTACCACACCCTCTACTGCATGACTGTACACCCCTCCACTCCAAGCCACTATATGCCTGTACACTCTAAACCACTCCTCTCCATGACACTCCACTCTGTCACTGTGCTCCATTCTGTGCGAATCTACCACATTCTACGATACTCTACAGCACTCCACTCCCATCTAATGCACTCCACTTCAGGCCACCTAACTCTACAACACTCTATTCCACTTCAATCTACGCCATTCTATTCACTGTACACCACTCTACTCCACTCTGCGTTACTCCATGAAACTCTGAGACCCTCCACTCTGCAACCCTCAACCCCACTGCACAACACTTTACTCTTTGACACTCCACTGTACGTCACCCCACTCTACTTCACTACTCTGCACGTCACTCTACTCTGCTGCACTCTATGCCACTCCACTCCTCTGCAGTCAGTACTACTCTACAACATATTACTCCACTCTGTGCCTTGACTCTCTTTGACACTCTACTCCACTCTATGCCTCACCACAGCACTCCAATACACTCTACCTTACAACACTCTAAGCCACTCCACGCCATGCAGCTGTCCACTACACCACTAACTTGCAGCCACGCTGGACAGTAGCCACGCTAGTGTACAGCATGACCAAAACACATTGGCTTTGCCAGTAGCTCTTGCATAGGCCAACCCTGTTGGTTTTGCCCATGCCTGTCTTGACTACTTGTGAGTTTCATCTTGAAACGTCCATTCCGCTGACATCATCGTTCAGCGCCAGGAGGCCATGTATGGCGATCGTCACGCTTTTAAGAATGTCTTGAAATAATATAATACTCTGAAAGGTGTTGGTAAGGTAAACATTAAAGCTTGGCATCCGAGCTGAACCGTGGCGGTAATAATGTACTGGTGACGTGATTGGTGCCAGCGTACATACCCCTTAGCAGCCTCTTAGTTGTGTGCAGTTCTTAATTTGTAAATAAAGAGGTGCCGGTGCTCAAAGCCCTTCTCTTAAACACGAGGCTGCTGTAATTAAATCTGCCAGCACTGAATACTGAGGCAGCGTAATCCTGAAGCCATCTCGGGCCTCTTCAATCCATTTACGGCCACCCCTGGCCCTTCAGCTCATCCTGCAACTTTCTACTTTCTCCCTTTATGACGCTTTTTAGTTTTTCCTTCTTCCGTCTTTCCCATATGTGTCTTTTCCTCGCAGCAAATGCTTGAGGCATAACAATAAGCCCCGGCCCTCACAAATACGTGCCGGTGCTCAGCACCGGAAACAACAAGCACAAATTAAGCACTGGTTGTGTGCCACCACGCCCTTAGTCCAGCCCCTGATCGCTGGGACCTCCTACGTACCCTCGGCCGCACCCTCCTGCGCCCTTACTCTCCACCACGATGGTAATTTCACAAGGTAAGCTCTCTGCTCTCCTTCATCTTGTGCAAGGTCGGAATAGCCACGCGTAGAAACGTGAACGTGCGTCACAGCACGCAGTGATCACCCCTGTAATCCTTCCGCATTGTTGAAGAGCGAATGTAGAAAGATGTGAACTCGTGTTACTTAATTTGTGAATGCCGCCCTTACCTGTCTGTAGTCCTCATTTAATGTGTAAGTTTTAGCAAAGGTGGCACTTTGCTGACATTACAGTGAGGTGTATAGTGTACCAGTACAAGAGATATTTGGGGGGGCAGACAGCCCTGGTACACCCTTCTACCTTCCAAAGGACAAAAATAGTTTGCATAGGCTTAGCAACCTAACTCTACCAGCACACCTGGGGAAAGATGGGTAAAGATGTAGTGGATGCCCTGGATGCAAATGAGTGCATCTGCGTCTTGTACCGGGGGCATCACATGCTTGGCCAAACTCTAACCTCGATGTCTGAGATGCTTTTCGGAGCTAATGCCAAGAGCTTGATTTACTGTAAATCAGTAATGAATTAAGTGCAAAGGGCCAAAGTGTTTTTAGGAGCCCGTCGGTAACACTGCTGAATGCTGGGATTGCCAAGGTTGGGTTTCGATTCCGACTAATGCTTCTTTCTTTGACTAACGATCACTTTATTATTCTTTCTGGTTCTTATTCCCCCTGCTTTCTCTTTGTTTCTGTTTTTCTAGTTTCCTCTCTCTTTCTGTCCTTCCTTCTCTTGCTCAGTCTTTAATAATAAAGAATAATTCTTAGTCTTCAAAGTAATAGTGATGGTGCCCTCCACCTGCACAAATTAAGCACTGATAATAGTGCACTAGTTTCTTTCCAGATGAAAGAACTAGTGGTAACCTCTCGCGCACAGCCAGGTGCCGTGCTGTAAGAAGGTAATACTTTAATATTGCGAGCAGTATAAATGCACCACAGCCAATGACAGTACAGCTCGTGCCATGTTATTTAACATATTCCGATAGACACTGCCTGGTCCAGAACGCAAAGGACTGTTCTGCACCTACATCCCCTTTCTTCTGTCTGGTACTTGCTCTATGCATCCTTTTCTTGGCTTCCTCCTTGCACCGCAGCTGTCCGAGCTTACATGAACTGTGGTCATTAGTCAGGTGTTCACTGAAGTCAACTGTGGAGGTCTCAGCACTATCAGTTTATGTTCCTACCACGGTCCTCGTGCTTTGCAGAATGTGCTGGCGGTTGTGCCGGCTTCACTGTGACAGTCAGCAGGTTATGCCATCCTTGGCTATGCCATCCTTGGTTAACAGGCCAAGGAAGGTAGAGTCCCCTGCCCTAGTCATTCATCACACAATGACCCTTCTCCATGGCTTAGGCTTTACAGTCAGCGCCCAGAAACCTGACCTCGCTCCAGTTTAGCGGCTAGGCTTCATAAGATCCTAAGAGCAGTGCTGGACATGACCCACATGAAGGCTTTCCTCCTCCTCAGAGGATTGCACATATTCCGTGTTCTTCATGGCTTGCCTCTGCTGTGCCTCATTGGTGCAATGCAGTAGAGGACGGATGAGGGAATTATCTCAGCTCGGATGCAGATCTTCGAGTCAGTCCATCCGAATCTGTTCCTAAAGCCCACCGCAGCCTGTGCTTTAAATGGGCGGGTACTGCCCGGTACTGAGTACTTTTACTTTGAGAGGGAGAGAACCTGCACTTTTCAAGAAAAACGAAATACTTTTAAATGAAGAGTACTAGCACTTCTCAGAAACAAACAGGTACTCTGGTACGGAGTACCAGCACTTCTGTTTTTCCATTTCAAGCACTGTTACGGGGCTTGCACCCACACCAGAGCAGCATCTGCATATAAACATGCTGGAGCTGTAGGGGGTTTGCCTTGCCATTAAGAGCCTCCTGCCTTCCATCCCAGGGAGGCAGTTCAGATTATGTCAGACACCCCCTTCCATTGCATTAGTAGAGTGTAGAGTGTGGGTTCATAGACTATGTATTGGGAGGTGACTCACCTGTGGCAGTAGTTGCAGCGATGGGGAGGTTTCCCAGTAGTGGATCACCATGCATGTTCCCTCAAAGCGAGAGCAAAGTCTTAATCCCCTGAAGTGATGGAGGTGATCTTCTCAAGATGTGAGTTTCTACAAATAGATCTCTTAGCCACAAGCCAGAATAGAAAGTGCCTTCAATGTTGTGGCATTTACTTCTCTCTGAATGGTTCCTGCAAGTGACAGAACACTAACTTGATGCTCAGCAGGTCTTGTAGTTCCAACGCCTACTATAAGTAGGTTGAACCCTGGTGAACATAAACATGATATCCAATTAAGAAGGTAGGGGAAAGGGATGCGCGAGAATAAAAAAGCTGTCCACTGTTGTCTGCGCCTTCTCTCTGTACTGGGGGATGCTATGACTTTGAGTTGTTTAAGCGATGCATTCAATCTTGGCCTAAAGAGAAAAAAATGGCAACTATGAGAAGTACCCTGTAACGTCTCCCCAAGCAAGTCCTAAGCCCATCCACCTAAATCAATGCATTTCTGTCTAACATCATTAATAATGAAAAGTCCAGTTCGTCATGTAGGACAACTCTATGCGCTGGAAGAAACAACTTATGTTAGTTTAGCGTGACCAAAAACATCTAGCTCCTTTATCGGTAACTATGGATATACTGGGACCATATTGCTTTCATGTACATTTCCATAGATATTCAGCAAATGCACAGCATTCATGCATACTTTTATGCTGGGGACATTTTCTCAACTATTTTGGTCTTGCGAGGGAAAACAAGGTCCAAGAAATGATTGTGAGTTGAAGTTCAAGATACTGAATAGTTTACAAAGACAGAATCTCAAAAATGCAAGGTCTGCGCCAAAGAAGCAGTGTGTCAGAGTCTCATGTATGTAATGCATCTTCACTTTCTGCTGTTCCGCATCATCTGGAACGTATAGTAGACCATAATGTTCGTTTGTATGCTAGATATAATATGTGTCTTGAACCGACTTGTTTATTTCTTTCAACTCAATAAAGATATATTTGAAAAAAAAAAAAAAAAGCAGTATCAGAGTCTGGGGGGAAATTTTGTGGCTTTGCTGCACCTACAATTAGAACAAACTCAAGTACTAATGGTGAACCAGACCCTGGCAAAGATATCACGCTGCAAACTGCAATGAAGCAGAAATCATTGCTGGATGGCGATGAATCAAGTTCTAGCCGTGGTCTTGGTTGTAAGGCTAACAGAGAACAGGCCAAATACTTAGCTGCACCCAAAATGGATGGTGGAACAAACTTTCCCATGAACATTGCAGCATTCCCTCAAATCGGGAAAGGCACTGGTACACACAATACATACACTGCTACACCAAGCGCGGCACAGACGTAACCTGGGGTAGTCTACAAGGAATTGTGTGTCCTAGAATGTGGCTCACCCTGGAAATGGATTCAACTACATTGAGTTTAGCAAATCTCTACCCTAGTACAGGAGACACATGCGTTAGTGTTCAGGTATGAAAATCGTGGGCAGGTAAATCCTGACTGTTCCCCTAGGAATTGCCTTCTGATTCAAGTGGTCGCATGGAGCACAATATGCATTTCCACTGATGCTGCCTTTGTTGAAGGTGCTGCAGAAGATGTGGTAGGAACTAGTGCAGTTGATCCTCATGACCCCATATTGGGCAAGACGGATCTGGTACACCAACAAATTAAAGGTTATATTTGACTGTCTGCCTTCATGTGTTTTCCTGACCAGCTGTCCTTTGATCCCTACTTGTGGTGCATTTTCTAAGAGGTTTACTTTACTGGCTTCCTTCCACTTTACTAATAACATCTCAATCTGAGCTGATGTATAGTTGTCCAGTTTGATTTCTTACCCTGAAGACAGCACTATTGGTGGCAATAACTTAAGAACCTAAGATCCAAGCCCTTCAGTCCCTCTCAGTTCATCTTCCATTTTACTGTTAAGGTGGTCCTTTGTAGTAGGGAGTGTCTGCCTTTGATATGGACCAGTCTGTTATTTCTCCATCTTTCTTCCCTCTTCCAAACACTGAGGAAGAGCTGCAGTTAGACTGGACCCAAGGTTGTGCAGTTTCCCACTACGTTGAGCTTACTCGACGGGGCAGAGTGGTTGATCAGCGCTCCGTTGGCTTCTCCAGAGCAAGGTGATGCCCAATACACCATTTTGCATTGGCATGTCGCCAGTATTAGGATCTGGAAAACTTTTGTGAACAAAAAGCCTCCAGAGGATATTTGTTCCCTTGACTGCTTCCCCAGATCTCACCAGATGTGTTCTGGTGGCCAACATCTGCAAGTCGGCCACATAGTCATTCATGCATACTTTCTCCCATCATTATTGCCTTGCAGCACAAGCATGCAATGATGGGTACTTTGCCACAGCTATGCTTCATGATGTCCTTGTTTAGTCTACACCACACAATTCTAACTCTCAGGAGGTATTGCTTTGGGACTTATTAAGAACAGTGTTTGAGAAGCACCAACCCAAAGCCCTACTCTGTATGTTGATACGTATTTTTATTTATTTATGATTTTTTTTTATCACAAGGCTGGTGAAACAGCTAAAGTGTTCCAGGTAAGACGTAAACATTATCGCCTGAGAGGGTTGTCTTACTAACAGGGTTATGGGAGCCTGCGTGCTGCCCTGTACAGCAAAAGAGCACCTCCTAGAGCGGTCGGTCTGTAGGGTGTATGTCCACCCTGCCGCATAGCAGAGCGCTCTGCTTAAGATGGATGTGCACGGTCTTGCAGCCGCCCTCTCAGCAGCCTCTGGTAATTACTCAGTCACACCCGAAGATTAGAGGCTTGAACAGCGCAGAAACCTAGGAAAAGCTTGCATACAAAACAAGCATTTGCAATGCAATGGGTCTCCCGTTTGCTCGAGTTAGAGATATTAGCGTTGTAAATTTCTAACTGGACTTTTCTTGCTACATAAATTGAAAACGAGAAGTAAAACAGTTGACATCAGCAAATCAATTAAAAGTGCCATGGCCGCCATGAGCCTGAGAGTTATTGACTCCCTGCATGAATGTCTAGAAAGAATTGCATCTGGGATGAAAGGCAAACCGAAACCGAATGAAGGCCCATCACACGCTCTAACAGGAGGAAGCGTGACGTAATGTGATGGCCAACAAAAATGTTCACTTAGTGAAATTGCCTGTGGGAGGGAACTCAGCACACAAAGGAGGGACATTTCACAAAATGCACCAGTAAACAAAAGCATTTAAGACCAGCACAACAAAGAATGAATAGCAGTAGTGGGCGTGGTTAAAAGCCTACAGAGAGATTACAACAGGTCAGAGTTCTTGTGCGCTCGACCTTAAAAAGTCATGATATTTACCAGCAACACTTGGTGATAAACAGTAAATAATATAATAAGGCCTAAGACTAGAACAGGAACCATAGGACTATGTCGACAAGGGTGAAGCTGGAAGCCATACTGGGCCTGTGTGTTCAGACCCAACAATAAAAATAACTTCTTTTTATAGAAAGTTGCCATTTCTAAGCTCTATAAATCACATACTACTATTACCTGATAGAATGATACTGACAGGAAACCGCCTAACTAAATGAGCCAATGGTCCTCATCTGTTGTCATATTTTCTGTTTGTGTCACAACCATCTTCCCTACTGAAGTTATTTCCGTTTCCCTGATGCCCAGGCTACACCTGTAATGTTATCACTACCTTTTTGCCTAAAGTCTCACTGGATCTAGTGAACCATACAGTTTCTTTTATGACATCACTTGGCTTTTCTGGTCTTTTTCATCTCCACTTCTGACATCACTACATTTATGCTGAGCGGTATTTCCATGTTCCCTAGTGACATCACTTTAAATTGGCCTGATGTCTCATTTATGTAATCTAACATCGTAATCCTATTATTATTATTATTTGTCCTATTAAGCATCAGGCTACGTTAACAATATTACTTCATTTTTGTCCAGTGTACCATCCAATCTCTAAAATGATGCAGAAGAAAACTCGTGTTTCAGTTCTGTAAAGTGTTCATTGTAAAAATTAATATTCATCACCCACAGACAAGGGTATCAATGCCCCAGCAGTGAAGCCAAGCTTCCCAAGGAAAGGCAGGACCTAAATAAATATTTTAGTGAATGTATGGTTTCTAGTATTGATAGTCGCAGCTTGCGGCAGTCAATAGGGGTGGGGTGGCATGTGTTACAGGAGGCTCAGGGGAACGACAAACAATAAATACATATAAAAATAACTTACCTGATGCACAGTCTCCGCTGTGCCACTCCTCCATCCTCGTCACATCCGACACAGGCTCCCAGCCTGCCCTGCTGCCAATCCTAACACTGCTTTCATGCTGCTGGAAGCATGAAAGCAGCTATAGGATTGGCCAGATTGCCCTGCTTGGTGCTCCGAGTCTGAGTGGGAGCCTCTGCCTACTGTCTCCAACCCAGCAACACAGTGCTGGGTTGGAGAGAGCCCAGTGCGCATGTGTGATTGGCCGGATCGAGAGGGCTGGCCAAACACACATGTGCACTGAGGGGAGTGCTGTACACTCCTCCTCCGTCCCTGTCATTGCCTGTGGTCCCACCGACTAAAAAATAAAAACCATAGTAAACATGGTTTAGTATTGTTTTTATTTTTTGGTTTGCAGCTGCTGCTGCTGGCGGGGGCGACGCTTTTCCTCCACAGCGGAGGAGCCGCCACTGAGTATTGATCAGGTTGCTGAAGTCTCACCAAGAATACAAGCAGGTGCTAGTTGAGCTCATGAGAGTTAGTGGATAGGCTTCCAGAGAAACAAAAAATATAGTTTCATCTGAGAAAGCTGGATTGCAAATTTCACATCTCAGGTGCAAAGGAGCAATGTGTCTAGCTTCAGGGATACATTGGGTACATATTGTTCATAGGGCGCACTTGCTTTGTTTCCCCATGGCACACCTTTAAAACGACGCAGACACAAAAACAAAGTGCATGCAATTGAGGGAATGCCCTCTGAAGATGGCGTTGGCACTGCACGTGTGCAATCACTATCAGGATTACAGGAGAGCCGCACAAGCGTTTGTGGCCTCTTCCGTGAAACCATTGTGCACCTGGGGTGCAAAAGCGGGTGCACACGCCCTTTGTGCTCCCAGGGCACTATGGGCCAGATGTATCAAAGGGTTTTACCCATTTTGTGTCTATGGGAAAATATGTTCATACAAATGGCCCTAAGTGTAATAAGGCCCCAGAATGGCAAAGCTAGCATGAACAAGAAAACCTAGCTGGAGCAGGTCACAGAAACGCTATAAATAAAGCAACAACGGTCTCCTTTTCGAAATTGAGGTCACTTCCCCTTAATGTAAGGTTTAGAATCAAGGAAGCTCTGCAGTGCTAAGCTAGAAAGGACTCCTTACAGCAATGAACTTAACATGTACATGGTTACTTCTGGCTTGGATTGCCCCCACGTGTAAAAGATGTCACTCCCGTATTACATAACGTGTATATATACAACTTCCGTAATCACACATTTTTCCCAGTTAGATTCCCAAACGGCATCACTTTATTTTTGCCCGCCCCATTCAGCTTCTACAATAGCTCACTTCCGGTATCTCGTGCACAGATTTCCTTTTGGTGTCCATATTCTTCAGTTTGTGGACACTCCAGACCTTTGATTGGCTGCCTCCCCTCCCCATCTCACTACCGCCATAGAGCGGCAGTTATGCGGCACCCCTTCACAATGGCAGTGCCCGCTGGGTGCTGTTTCGCCAGAGCTGCGGCCATCCTGGAGGCATTTCTTGTTTTATTATGCAAATGTGATCACAGTCCCCTCCGAGGGCACTTCTCGTGTCCCAAGCAAAAAAAAAAAAAAAAACAGCAAATAATTATTTCCTCAGCAAGTCATCGCAGTTAATGACGTTTTACAAAAACACATACAACGGAGGAAAAATAAAATTTCACAGGTGATAAATTTTTCCAATTTCGCTGGCAGAATTCGATTGGATTGTTAAATTAAGAGTGAAGGTGTCTGTTAGGAAGCAACCAGGGTTGATGGGTAATTTTATAGAGTGGAAAATTGAATCAAATGGCTACATTAAAGCAAAGTTCCTCGGAGAATCTCGCGGAGCTCAAGCGGTACGCTCGCGAAGCAGATCCGATCGACCGCGCGGAGTGCAGCCTCGCGGCCGGGCAGCGGGCATCTACCGCGGCCGGTGATGCGTGATATCGGCGCATCAGAAGAGCAGTCAGGTAGCTCAATCGGTTAATGTGCTTCCTTCGAAGATAATACTGATATTACCGTGTCTTTTATATAGGCGCAAAACGCGACTTCTGTCGCTTCCAAATGGCATAAATAACACCTGCTCTTGTTAAGTTTACTGGCACCGACCTCGCTTGGCTGATTCGAACTCGTGGCGTGCCTAACGTGGCATGTTTCAGTGGTGAGCGTCAAACTTACCGACCCGACAGTTTTTTCTGATGAGAACACTTCCTTCCGATGTTCTCTTACAGCTTCTCTACTGACATCACCGCACATCCATTTTCCCTAGTGACGTCACGCCGCTTTAGCCCAGGGTCTCATGTAATTTCCTTCACGTCACTTATAATGTTAAGATAACTTTGTATAGCGCGCGCGAGCCTCTAAAAGGCTAAAGGATTTGGATTCAAATCGCGACGGGGCCAGCTCGTCCTTTCATCCTTCTGAGTTTGATAAAATCGTTGTCCGGTTGGTAGGGAACAGTTTACACCTACGTTTAGGGGCGGCGAGGCAACTCAGTTTGTGGTGTACGCACCAATTACATATACGTTGTTATTAATGTCGTTCCGGCTGAGAGAGCAGTGATAAATAGCTTAGGGTGGTTTTAGTGGCTGTGTAACATGCAGGACGAGAAACCCGGAAGGAATCACCTGAGAAAGGTCAGACAAGGCAGCCACTACAGAGATGCGTTTCATATCCAGCAGCTACACATCAATCCATTGGCCAAGAATGCATACCTGCGAGAGGGTGAACCAGGAAGCAGGAGATGGAGAGAAGGGTAACTGGAAGGGTGAAAGGTTAAAAATGCAGGATGCACGACAGAGAAATTGTGGTGAAGAGAAAAAGAAGGCAAAGCAGTACTATGTGAGGTAAAGTGAAGTGGGAACGAAGCAAGCGTAAATTATGGAAGCTGTGAGCTGAAGTGCTGTAGAATGAATGGGAGAGTGGAGCTCTGCCCCGGAGAGACAAGAAGTCCAGGATACTGCATCCAGAGGCCACCGCCGAACCATCCCTCGCCTAATCCTCATTTGGGAGATGGGGCATATAGCTACCTCTTCACCGCTAGGTTTCATTCACGATGCTGCACATAAAGCCCAATGCAACAGCTTCCCTTTTTAGGATGTGTCTGGGATATCTTATTTGAATCCCACAGTTGTGGATCCTCTAGTTTAGTTTATCCAGTCTACTTCATCCAAGGCCAGGCAGCAAGCCTAGGATTCCATTACTGGAGCCACGTCCATTTAAAAACCTCCAGGTTGCATCAGTGTAGCCACAACACTCGTCAAAGTCCATGGGCTTGGTAACAGTTACTAGGCGTGTACCGAGGTACGCCCCAAAGTCATTGAAAAGGCATCTTTCACTAGGTGTGTATCCAGGATTTCTCTTCTTCAAATCCCATAGACTTTCAATCTTGTACTAGTAGTGTTTCCAGAATTTCTCTTCTTTTGAGCTCTGCACTTGTTACTAAATGTGTAGCTAGGTTGTTTCTTCTTTAAAGCTCATAGAGTCACCGTCTTCTAGTACATGTGCATTCAGGATCCCTCTTCTTCCCAAACTCAGGTCTTATAACATGGGCCTTTCTAGGATTTCTCTTCTTCGGATCCCATGCACTTAGTGGCTGTTCCTGGGTGTGTGTTCTTATTTCTCTTCACAGAGCCGATGGACTTGGCATCTGTAACTAGGTTTGTATCTGAGATTTTTCATTCTTCAAAACCCATGTGCTTGGCATCTTTTACTAATTATGTATCCATTCCTCTACTTCAATGTCCACTGACTTGAAATCATTTTCAAGGTGTATACCCAGCATTTATCTTTTTCAGTGCCCATGAACTTGCCTTCTCGTGCCAGAAGTATATCCAGGATTTCTGTTCTTCAGCAACAATGGAGTCTGCATTTTTTACTGTGTGTATCTCCAGGATTTTTTGCCTCAAAGCCCATAGAGTCAGCATCTCGTATTACGTGTGCATGTAGGATTTCTCTTCTTCAAAGCCCGGAGAGTGGGTATGTTGTCCCAAATGTGTGTCCAGCATCTCTCTTCAAGACCCATGGACTCTACTTGTTTTACTAATTCTGCTTCCAGGATTTCTCTACTTCAGAACCAATAGACGTGGGATTCTTTACCAGGTGTGTTTACAATGGCTTTATCTTCAGTGTTTATGGACTCTGCTCTGGTACTAGGTGTGTCTCAAGAATTTATCTTTTTTCAGTGACAAAGGACTCAGTGTGAATGCATTATTTCTCCTCCAAGCCCATAGATATGGCATCTGTCATGAAGTGTGTTTAAAGGATACCCCTAACAGGCTCATAAAATTGGATTTTGTTACCAGTCATGTATTATTGATATCTCTTCAATGCTCCTTAACTCAGTCTGTGTCTAGACAACATTTAGAAGATATGTGTAGAAAAATAGTGTAGCTAAGGGCCAATATACCACACCACCTGTGAGTCCCAACGAATGTCCACATCTGCTGCCCACCTCTGAGTTAGCCACTCTCAAACCCCAAAATAAAACAGTTATTTGCATTAGGGAGGCAACCCAAAAATATACAGGGAAACACACAAATTCCAATCAGTGAGATTAGTGTTGCATCAGTTTCTTTATTCTTCTCTGCAAACGGAGCGCAGCCAACACGTTTCACCGATATAAGAGCTTCATCAGGGCATAACGTATTTGAATGATCCAAGTCCAAAATATCCAAAACTAGGCAATGCCAGCGCGTGCACAAAATAGCATTCATCAAATAAGGCCACAAAAAGCACTTCAAACATGAGAAATCCAATTAAGATCCAAATTTCAATGATTGCGAAAGAACCCAAAATTATAGATATAGGTATCCACTTTCTTAGCTCCGTAAAGCGAATATTGAGATCACAGCGTCATTGATGTCAGCCGTATTTGGCTGCACTCCTGTTTGCTAAGAATAAAGAAATTCATGCAACAAAAATCTCAGTGATTGGAATTTGTGGAATTGTTTCTCTGTACATTTTTGTGTTGCTTGCTAATGTAAAGAACAGATAAAAGATACTCCTCTTCAGAATCTCCTCTTCAGAACTTGGCTCTTTAGGAGTTTATAGGTACATAGACTGGGATGTGTTGCCCACATCGTATTGAATGGCTGGGCTGCTTGACCAGTTTAGACACAGTTCTGAAATACTCCTTGTAGAGAAGCCGCTCAGACTTTACCCTCGGAAGACTCTTGGCTTTGGGCTGTGAGGAATTTCGCAGAGGGACAGGAAGCAGAAAATACTGGTGACCTGCCACAAGTAGCGGTGATACAAGGTTATATTGGAGGAGCAGGGATGATTGCTAGCGGGGACAAAACTTCATCCATAATGTAACAGATAAAAGTAAGCTTCATTATAAAACAAAACTGAAGAATGGTCATGGAGGGGGTCAGTTGTGTTCATTGTATTAAAAGCATGAAAGTCCTTGAGCAGTGCTGGATGGGTGGACAGAAACAGAAGCCACTGTAGGGAGAGGAGGTTTGGAGGACTTAGAATAGCTGATAACCTCCGAGAGGGTAACCTGGGAAAGCAGGACCTGGGTAAGAGGAATACTTGATGGGACTAGAGGGAGGGGTGTAAATAGCAGAAAAGAGAGGTTGTGCTATCACAGTAACATGCATGCCCACCACCAATGATACCCCATCTGGATTATTTTTCCTAGTATAGAACCTGCTGTGCAGGGCTTTTGAAAAGCATTTGCTCACAGACAGGCCTTTTAAAGAGCATTTGTCCTGTTATGCTGGGCTTGTCGGATATATTTTGTCCTGTTGAGGCTTTGCCTGGAGTAGTGTCGAGTTTCATCAAAGTCACCTGCACTATTGTATGCATACCTACAGGCCTCATCCGGAGTTATATTTTCATCTTGGATGCCTCATCTGGTAACTTTAGCACCACATTTAACAACGACCTTAAACAAGGCTGTGTTTTGGCACCTTTACTCTTCTACCGTAGTAAAACAAGTATTGTCAAAGCTCTTGAGTCTGGTCGTTTATATGATTTACCAGAGAACTTAACTGGAACACACTTTGTTCGACCTACTTTAAGAGACTAGCCACTTACTTGCTTAATGTACGCAAATTACATAGTTGATATTACAGCTGTTGGGTTAAGACATAAATTGGCATCCTTTGAAGATTACAAGTTGGAGGTAAAATTGTTTGGAAATATATTGAAAACAAAAGTGGTGCAGATCTCTACACTGGTAATCAAAAGAATACACTTTGATGAATGAATTACAGAATAGTAAAAGTTGAAGTATTTGGGGCTTAACTGCCCCTCTAAATTGTCGTAGAATTATTTACATCTGAAAAAAAACCAATATCAGTAGGTAGAGGTATGGCATGTGCACTTTGAATACTCCTGTCTTAAAACAGCTGTATAAAACTAAATTTCACCTATTGTCATTATGTAGGATAGCCTGTGTATCTCATACTCAATGTAATCACCTGAACGTAATCAAACGCCTGTTATGGATGAAGATTTTAATGATGCCCCAAAGCCTTTCTGTTCCAGCACTGCATCTGGAACTAGCCTTGATTGGAATTGTGCATAAGCCGTAGGGTACATTTTACACATTTAACACCAATATACTGACTGCAACCTCTTATCTACTAGGATGTAATTGATGATATAAGTAGTTTGATCAATCAATAAAAACGTACATTAAGCAGTTAGCCAACTAAAAGTATGAGACACCATGATAGTCCAAACTGAGATTCTCTGAAACATATAAAAACAGGGGCAGCATCTACACATCCTACCGACCATTGTGCAAAGATCTTTAGTATAAAGAGTGTGGTATCTTCCACCAACCAGGGGTCATGCAACCTTATCTGAATTTTTTCTTGTTCTCCAGAAGTTGTGTGTTTATTTTTAAATTTCAAATTCTGACTTTCCTTTTGCAGGCCGATTTATTTGGAAATCATAAAATTTTAAAGGGAGATCAAATCTGTACTTTCTGTAGAAAATGACTTCAAGAAACAAATCATGGATTGTTTGCAAGGGCTTATGCGCCATCCTTCATAAATATTAATTATCTCAGGCAGATATAGTTAAAAAAAAACAAAACATTTTTTTAATGTGACAGATGCATTACAATTCTTGGATTCTCCAACTAAAGTGAATACGCGTGATAAGGTATTACATGTTTTTATCTCTTTTTTTAACATTTGATTACATGTTATGTAATATTAGCCTTTTCTTGAAGTGGTGTGGGGAAATTGTATAAATAAAATACATTTTTCAAAAGGTAAATCGTATTTTTTTCATCCAGTTTTGGAAGCCACACATTGAGATTAGTGTCCAGTCTGAGGGGTTTGGAATATTATCCCCAGTGCTCGAACTGGAAAAAAGTTACTCCGGGAACTCACAAATTGGGGTGAAGGTATGGCAACAAAAAGGAGATGGCGTTCTGAGAATCAGAATCATGAAAAGCTGCCTGACGCTCAATTTACACATTTATTTTTTATAAGCTCTGCCACAAAAAAATAGTGAACTAAGGAGATGTGGCAGTAAATCTGTTGTGGCCGTGACAGTAAATCTGTTCTGGCTTAATTCGTTGCAATGGCTGCATTTAAAATGAGGTTAAGGGACCTGCTGCAGAGAGCTTTGTATCCTCGGTAAATCTTCGGGAATAATATTGATACAATAACTCTGGTGGTTAATGCACTTTCTGGAAAGATCTGTGTTTTGTGTAGTCAGTTTTGACTCATAAAGTAGTATTGAGGGTTAATGTGTCTCTTGCAAAGCACATTATGTAACATGCAGATTACTGATTTTTATTTTATGTAGATAGATAAGTTGGCTGCTGTTTTTGACAGAGATCCTTTTATCACTTTCAGTTTATAAATTGCAATTCTTCTAATATAGTGCAGTGAGCTATGGACCATCATCAAGGTCTTGAATGCAAATGGCAAGGCCTGGGTTTAAAACCTCACTGTTTTTTCTAAGTGGGTTCTTGTAAGCCTGTTAAAAACTGTTTCTTTGGGTAGTAATTAAGTCTTGTTAGTACAGACAACTTTGTTGCATTTTAAATCCTGACTTTGTATTTCTCCCAGGCTTGCACTCTACACCAGTGGTTCCCAACCTGTGGTCCGGGGACCACTGGAGGTCCGCGAAGCCTTCTCAGGGGGTCCGCGACTGCTTAGAAAATTACAAAATATTAACAAATATTGACAAATTAGGTCCCCAGCTTCCAGTAATGACTCAGGCGGGGGTCCCTGGATTCCAACGATGATTCAGTGGGGGTCCCTGGGTTCCACTAATGTTAAAGTGGGGTTCCACAGAAATCAAAAGGTTGGGAACCACTGCTCTACACATATAATCCCAACCAGGAAAGATGATGTGTGGCTCCCACAACTTGAAACCCTCATTGTCTTGTGTAACATTCTGTACATTTATTTATACACTTACATGATTTATTGTCAAGGTATAATATGTGCTTTTGATGTTAAGTGGTGAGACCCTGCAGTGGGATGAGTAGTTTTAAAAATGACTAAATGAAATAAATGAGTACGTGCTGTTTAAACTGTTATTCATGTAAATACTGGTGCAGATCCAATCATCTGACATTCTTACAGTGCATGCATATCATATCTCTTACATATAGGGATTGAACAAAGTTAAAAGCTTGCCTCTAAAGTTTGGTTTCTCCTAAGTACTTGCGAAGTGATATGCTGTGTGCCTATGTTTCCACTCCATTACCCTGTCTTTTAGGTGTTATGCTCCAGATAGCTCCCAGCCTGGATTATACTCGTACAAAAGTAAGGTTGATGGCCCTTTAAATTCGGCCTTTGTTTTAGAACCAGCTGCAATTTGAAATAAGAAAGCCCCTCGCCCAGAATTGTCTAATCCACTGCACTTGCCGCACCAATGATAGCTTTGCATCATGGGCCCCTCACACACCTGACCACGGTGGCACTGTGCGTGATGCACCAATGATGACTACACCACTGTCACACAGACACCTCACACACCAGCCCCCCGTGAGAGGGCATCAGCTTACCAATGTTGGCTACAGGCCAATGATATTTAAAACCTTGTGTCTCGGGTCGCCCACTCACCTGGGCCCCGTGGCACTGCACCTGCTGCATAAGCGGCTCCTCATACACCTGGTCCACGGTGGCACTTCACCTGCTGCACATACGATAGCTACAGGCCCGGTTCTAACAGTAACCGCAAAAGAGGCAACAGAGAAAGCACTTGTAAAGTGCTTCCTCCATGTCGGCAAATGTGATTTTTTTTTTTCACTTTTCTTTACATTAATTATCCGTCAGGGGTCAAGGAGAAATCTCTAGAATACATTTTACAGTGCACTGTTTTAATAAAAGCTGTTTTACTTGTGTACTGATGGGGAGAAAAATACCACCTTTAGATGACTTTCCCTACTTTTCTACTGTCTGAGACAAAACTCTGGCCATGCCGTAAAAAGAAAAGAGCCTGGTGGTGACCTTAGCTCGCCTGAGGCGAGCTGCAGTGGGGAGGTGTGTGTTGGGGAAGAGGAGACAGAGGTTTACCTGATGCAGCGGGTGCAGTGGCACCAGTGTCCATGTTGTAGGCTACCTCCACAATTGTCGAAAATTGGGCACGCATTGGCCCACCCAAACGTACCGTTGGCCCATCCAGACATGAATTCCTGGAACCGGGCCTGGGTAACTACCTCGTGCGTCATGGGCCACTACCAGCCCCGGCCTTGGTGGCCCTGCACCTATGATAACCACGCCAGAGCGTCACGGGCCTCTCGTACACCGAGGCCCGGTGACCCTGCACCTACTGTACCAATGAACATCATCACTACGTTACATCCTGTCGTTCGGGGCCGGGCCTCGTCCGGCCTGGCTGCCGCCCGTAGGCCCTCCCGGCTGCGGCTCTCAGCGCTACCGTAGACTGGAGACGGGCGGCCCCAGGAGAGGCTCCGCCGAGCAGGGCTGGCTTCCCGGCAGCCGGGCCCGAGAACATGCAATAATGCACATGTGCTGCGCCTTCCATCATCGAGCCATGTGACTTTTGGGAAAGAAGGGCATTACGGACGGTCTGGGCGGGGATGGGAGGAGGTGGCAGACAGAGAGGTACGGCAGCGGATGTTTGTGCTGCAGAGGAGGAGAGAAATCATATCCTTAAACCATCATGGGACTCCAAGGTGCCGACAAGGCCATTACCGCCAGACCGGGACTCGGCAAAGAAACAAACAGGGGAAGCGGCTGCAGACGAGGCCATCAGCCCCAGATGAGGGGGCGTTCGCTGTCAGCCCGAGAACACTTTGGGAAACTATCCGTTTTCATTCGTTGTTCCATGTAGCGCCAGCACGCCACATCGGAACCACTTCGCAGCACTCTGGCGCGTGTCACGATGTACAGTGGAGTTGTAGGCCTCGTACGGAAGTCATTCTACGCCCTCATGTGCATGGGAAGTCGCCCCCAAACCAGTGAACCAGAGCGAGGCAGCAGCGCTGGTCCTTGAGCTTAATTTCTACCGCTGGTTGCACGTGGTAGGCAAGGACACTCATTATTTGGGGACTGGGACTTTCATTCCATCACCATCATAGTACTTTAACACACAAAGAGGAAAGAAAAAAATAGGAAACTATCAAAGGAGGAAAACAGATTGGAAAAAACTTGCAAAAAAGAAGAAAAGAGACAAAAGTGTTGGGTGGCGTGAAAAAAAAAGGATTGGAATGGAGTGGAAACTAGGGAGCCTGGGTATTCAGTAACTTCAGCATTTGGTAAAGCTGGCTGGAACATCCTAAGAAAAACTTTAAGTTCCTGCTACTGTCTGTCTATCTAATCTATCGATCGAGTCCGCTGCCAAAAATCCTAGTCAGCCATCCTGTACGGTTGCATCTGTGTCGGCCTCTCATGGGTATGACATTGCACGACGATTGGTAAGAGTTTCACCCTAAGAGTTAGGGTTAGTGCTTTGGTCAGAAGGAATAACTGACTGAGTAGAAGCTTGTATTTGTGGAAGTGCTGAGTAACTCTTAATTCCACTCTGAAAGAACACCGTGTGCCCAGTTCTGGATATATCTCACTATTGCATTCTTTAGAGCAGAAGAACACTTACAGTAGCATTCCTCAGTCTGGCGTTCTTCAAGTTAGAGAAAGCTTGCTATAGCACTGTTCAGGTCTGGAATAAACACAATCTAACGCTTTTTCAGTCTCACTAAAGGTCAGCATACTACTGTCCAGGAGTTGAGAAAGATAATTATAGCATTGTTCCAGTCCAGAGAAAAATCAATATAGTATGGTTTCAGTCCGGAGAAAGATCAATATAGCATGGTTCCAATCTGGAGAAAGATCAGTGTAATTTGGTTTCAGTCTGGAGAAAGATCAATATAGCATGATTCCAGTCTGGAAAACGATCAGTGTAGCATGTTTCCAGTCCGGAGAACGATCAGTAGAGCATGGTTCCAGTCTGGAAAACGATCAGTATAGCGTGGTTCCAGTCTGGAGAACGATCAGTATAGCATGGTTCCAGTCTGGAAAACGATCAGTATAGCATGGTTCCAGTCTGGAAAACAATCAGTATAGCATGGTTCTAGTCCGGAAAACGATCACTATAGCGTGGTTCCAGTCCGGAGAACGATCAGTATAGCATGGTTCCAGTCTGGAAAACAATCAGTATAGCATGGTTCTAGTCCGGAAAACGATCACTATAGCGTGGTTCCAGTCCGGAGAACGATCAGTATAGCATGGTTCTAGTCTGGAGAAAGATCAGTGTAACATGGTTCATCAGTATAGCGTGGTTCCAGTCTGGAGAACGATCAGTATAGCATGGTTCCAGTCCGGAGAACGATCACTATAGCGTGGTTCCAGTCCGGAGAACGATCAGTATAGCGTGGTTCCAGTCCAGAGAACGATCAGTATAGCGTGGTTCCAGTCTGGAGAAAGATCCCTATAACATGGTGCCAGTCCGGAAAAAGATCAATATGGCATGGTTCTAGTCTGGAGAAAGATGAGTGTAACATGGTTTCAGTCTGTCAGAAAGATCAATATAGCATGGTTCCAGTCTGGAAAACGATCAGTATAGCATGGTTCCAGTCTGGAAAACGATCAGTATAGCATGGTTCCAGTCCGGAGAACTATCAGTATAGCATGGTTCCAGTCTGGAGAACGATCAGTATAGCGTGGTTCCAGTCTGGAGAACGATCAGTATAGCATGGTTCCAGTCCGGAGAACGATCACTATAGTGTGGTTCCAGTCCGGAGAACGATCAGTATAGCGTGGTTCCAGTCCGGAGAACGATCAGTGTAGCGTGGTTCCAGTCTGGAGAAAGATCCCTATAACATGGTGCCAGTCCGGAAAAAGATCAATATGGCATGGTTCTAGTCTGGAGAAAGATCAGTGTAACATGGTTTCAGTCTGTCAGAAAGATCAATATAGCATGGTTCCAGTCTGGAAAACGATCAGTATAGCATGGTTCCAGTCCGGAGAACGACCTGTATAGCATGGTTCCAGTCGGAGAACGATCAGTATAGCATGGTTCCAGTCTGGAGAAAGATCCCTATAACATGGTTCCAGTCCGGAAAAAGATCAATATGGCATGGTTCCAGTCTGGAGAATGACCAATATAGCATGATTCCAGCCCGAAGAATGATCAATATAGCATGGCTCCAGTCCGGAGAATGATCCCGATAGCATGGTTCCAGTCTGGAAAAAAGATTAACATAGCATAGTTCCAGTCCGGAAAAAAAGATCAATATAGCATGGGTCCAATCTGGAGAAAAATCATTATAGCATGGTTACAGTCTGGTGAAAGATAACTATAGCATGGTTCCAGTCTGGAGAACGATCAATAAGGTATTATTCCAGCTTGGGAACCCTTAATAAAGCCTTACTCCGTTCAAAAGAAAACTTAATAGCATTGCTTGGGTGGGGAATAAGCTAAATAGTACTATTGGTTCGAATTCAATAAAGCTCACTATATTGTTCCATTCTGGGGAAAGCTTAATATATCATTGCTTTAGTCTGGGTAAAGATCAATATATCATCGGTCCAGTCTGGAGAAAGATTAATATAGCATTATTCCAATTCGGGAATCCTTAATTTAGCATTACCCATTTCAGGAGAGAATGTAATAACATTGGTGATTGTGGAATAAGCTAAATATTACTATTGTTTCAGTCTCAATAAAGCTCACTATATTGTTCCTTTCTGGTGAACAGTCAATGTTATTGTTTTAGTTTGTATAAAAATCTATATGTCATTGTTCCAGTATGGCAAAAGATCAGTACAGCATTGTTCCAGTCTGGGTTTGAGTCTGGACAAAGATGAATGTATAATTTTTCCTATTTGGAGAAATCTGAATACAGCGTTCTTTCAGGGTGAAGCAAGCTCAGCATAGTGTCCTTGGGGTCTAGCTTTAAAGGTATCCCTGGGATCACAGGCACCAGCCAAGACTCTGAATTCTCTTCAGACCTTCGAGGCATTTCTTCCTTCCAGTCCATGAGTTACGCCTCTCTCCTCTGAAGAGGGCATTTAAACCCAGTGCAACCCGCCTAGAGGTGTGGGATCCTCCACCAGACCTTTCAAACAACAAACTGCTGCAATTATTCGTAGAGTTGAATTCTTTAACATTGCACACAGCACATCTGGAGCACTGAAGAAAAGTTTTCTTTTTTATTTATTACTGCCACCACAGAATCCATCTGGACAAGTCTTAATTCCATCCAGCACCCCACCAACACAACACATTTCAAACTCTCCTTGTGTCCTTCCTCAGGGTAACACGGGTGTGTAATAGTGCTTTGCCCACTGGCAAAGGTCCACATGGAGTTAACAAAGGACATGAGGGTCATCCTCACCATAGAAAGACTTCAGAACTCCTTGTACTAGCCCTTTAATGGACTCAAGACCGTTTCTTGTGCCTCAGTGGGTGAAAAGCTACTGCCAAACCAAGTAAAGACATCTTCATCTGGCCTGCTTCCATGACAGCAACCTGTGAAGTTCATTCAAGACCACTGTCTTCACCTCTGCCTATTGTTTCAGGTTATACTCACTATAACCCCACACCTATTTGCTTTTACTACTGGGCTAGCCTAGTAATTGTAATTGTATTTATATAGCACTTACTACCCCTAACGAGGCATCAAAGTGCTTTTTGGTGAGTAGAACGCTGCTCCAAAACCCCAAAGGATTAGTGGTGGATTAGTATATAGCCTTAGAACCCGCTGTAGCGGGCTCTACCGGCTATTAAAGGCCCGCTCCCCGCGTTTTTTGGCTCGGGCATTTAACAAGGGAAAGGGCCTTTAATAGCCGGTAGAGCCCGCTACGGCGGGTTCTAAGGCTATTAGAGCATTCTGCCACTCAGGGCAGAATGTTCTATTTAAAAAAACAAATTGCTCACGGAGCCCGAGGGGATTAAAATCCCCTCGGGCTCAGTGAGGCTTTGTTCACAGCTGTTGCTGTGAACAAAGCGAGCATTGGAATGTTGGCGCTGCGGGCTTTTACCGGCCAGTAAAAGCCCGCAGCACTCCATTGTTTTCAATGGAGCTTCCAGCATTCCAATGTTCTAATAAGGAATGGATTAGTATGGGGAAATAGGAGTTAAATTGTTAGTTGCATTGAATAGAATAATGGAGGGCTAGAAGAGGGAAGGGTCTAGAAAGTGTTAATTGGGAGATCATAGTAGTAGTAAGATGAGCTTTGGGATGAGTAAGTGGAGAGATAGAGGGAAGTGTCTGTAGAAAGGGTTTAGGGAGATCATAGTAGCAAAATGAGGTTTGGGATGAGTGGAAAGAGAGATACACGAAACCCATCAGCTCATCCATGTGCTTACCATTAAGGATGGCAAAAATCAAATAAATGACAACAGGTTAGGTTTTAGCTTTTTGCACCCAGGAGGTGCCAGAAGCAGTCTGCAACTGGATATAGATATTTTAATTGACAAATACAAAATGAGCAATTTTTACAGTTTTCTGGATTTATTTTCGTACAGGACTTAGTATGCGATGGTGGGAGTCTTAGACCTCACTCGAACCTTGGCCGCCACCTAAGGTACACTGTCTAAGGATATGTGAAATGGAACCCAGGCTGCAGCGTCTTCATGCCATCTCTTGCCACAGCATTCTCCAAGGCTTGAGTTTGTAGAGCTGTTTTTTAGCAGCTGATTACAAATGCTGCATTCTTTTGGTGCGGTAATACCATACCTGGGAAACAGCAATACTGATGGGTGTGGTATTTATTTACAAGGTGCACTACTACATCTCATAATTTCGGAATAACATGCCAATATCCCATCTTTAACCGCATTCCAAGATGCAAAACCTCCAACCATGAATTCCATCTCAAGAAGAAAAACACATGCGGGGGGAAAAAACGGCTTGTACAGGAATTACCACAAAACTAAGAATCCTCATTGGGCACAACCTTCTATTGACGCTGAAGAAATATAAGCATTGTGAATTGTTCATGGACACCACCCACTTGCCACAGGATCAATAGTATGGGGTTCCAGATTGACAGTAGACACTTAACCCCACTCTACTGCAGCGTTCGGGAATCCTCATCAACTTAATAGCTAGACAGGAGTAGCCTTGAATATAGATAATACGTCAAATGATATAAGCGTTGTTGGAGACCTCATCTGCACTACTGTATATGGGACGGTTAGTGTACAAGAGTGAGGTTTGTATGCCTGTTTGTGGCTGCTGCAACCACACTGCATGGATTGTGGTTCTGATTCTGTGAAGGCTTGAAGCTGGACAGTTGCATCTAATGCCAAGGCACTTTAATTTGCCCGATATGTTAGATATTGATCTGTCATTGTGGCAGAACCAAGGTCCAAGAGAGGATTTTGTTTTAACAGCGTGGTGATCCACATCTCTCTGAGCAAATCAGGAGTATGACCTATTCCAAAGGGGATGTGGATGACATTGATAATCATGGCTGGTAATTCTTTTCCACACTTAGACAACAATAGAAGGACATAATCCTCCCTTTCAATTTGTTGGGTTCCGGGCATTATGGATGTCTTTGCCTTCATCATCAGGTTAATTCTTTCCAAAGGAGATCTCAAGAGTCATCCTTTGTACTTAATGTAATTATGAACTACCGCTCTTTATTCCTCTTTCGGCATGGCTGTTTTAAGTGTTCTTGTGAAACCTGTTACTTATTCAGGAGGTTTTCCCTGGTCATTACTTGATAGACCTCCCTTGGCAAGCACAGGTATGACAACTTCCCAGCTTGCTTGAGAATAACAGACGAGCAACTATCCACGTATCCCTCAAATTTGTCTGCAGAGAATGCAAGTCAGGCTCTTAATAAATCCAACAGATGCTACCAAGCATTTGCTTTGTTGTGAATTACTACCACTATTTTGCCATCAGATGCACACATTGGAAATCCACACAGGAATGGCACAGCTGTATTTAGATACAATTTTAGTGTAGAGTATATGTAAAATATTGCATGTACGAGAACAATAATAGGTATAAAAATAGAAGATAGAAATGATAAAGGCAGGCAACATGAGACATTGTGAAGAATCCCTATACACCTAATTCTAGTTAATAAACATATTAGCACCAAACGTCCTTCATTCTATGTGGTTAAAGTATGGTGATGTTTGCTGCGACATACGTGAACTAGATCGTGGCGATGTGGCTGCGTGTCACTAGCTGATGATAGCCTTGGTGCAGTACATTGAGAACTGCTCTGCTCATCAGAAATCTGAAACCCATCTCTGCAGAGAGGGCTGTGAACCGTCATTTACATCGTTTCATACAGTTACTTTGAGAAAATAACTCTATGATGCATGATATAAGGTAAAAATAAAAGCATAGGAATTAATCAGCATATTTACTATAAAGCCCTATGTTTCCCTCGAAGAATCCCATGTAATATGAAAACATAAATACCTTATGAAGTAGAAAAACACACATCATCAAAATACCTGATTTAAGCCATGGTCTTGTCTGCCCACTATGCAAAAAAACCCAGCAGTAAGGCATTGATATAGCAGTGAGGTCCCGAGAGGAGGGAATGCCATAGATGTAGGGTATTTAGAGAGAATGGGTGATATGTGGCAGCGTGGTTAACCCTCTGAGCACTACTTGTACAACCACGAGGCCACAGGTGTTTGGTATTTTACTAGAACGAGGGATATGGGGAAGGTGTGCCTGTCACCTAAGCCTCCCGGCAGCCATGTAGCGTGGTATTAGCAGTGGCGTAGCGTGGGTTGTCAGCACCCGGGGCAAGGCAAGTAATTTGCGCCCCCTAACCCGTGGATTTTAGCACTCGCGAGCGCGCCCCCCCCCCCCCCCAGATGTTGCGCCCGGTGCGGCCGGCCCCCCCTGCACCCCCCACGCTACGCCACTGGGTATTAGTATTTTGTGTTTGGCAGGGAGAGGGCACAGGGAGGTGGTGATGGGGAGACAGGACATAGGGCCAGACGTATCAAGCCTTTTTGCATTCGCAAACGGTGCGAATGGCCGTTTGCGAATGCAAAAATGCCTTTCAGTATTTATGAAAGGCATTCGCAATGCAAATTTAAGGAATCGCTAAAATAGTGATTCCTTAAATTTGCGAGCCTGTTTAGAGAATCGCAAATTGCGATTCTCTAAATAAGAAATCGCAAATAAGGAATCCTTATTTGCGATTTCTAAACCACATGTAACAAGCAATTCCTTAATGCGAATTGGGCATTAAGGAATCGCTATTACCACCAAGTTGAACTTGGTGGTAACCATGTGCAAATTTTAAAATTGTATTAAAAATGCATTTTTAAAATTGACAGGTAACGCACAGATGCCCCTTTGGCATGTGTGATGTGTGCGCCTTACATGTCCTGAAAAGAAATCATGGGGTGCAGCAGAGGGGGCCTTAGGCCCCCAGCACCCTGGAGTTTGCATTTCCCAAATTTGCAAATTCCAGTTAGGAATTCGTGATTTGGGAAATGCAAAATATTCACAAAAGGGGCCTACAGGCCCATAGGTGCGAATGGGGCCGGTATCGCAATTTGCAATTCGGTAATAGCATTTGCGATTTTTAAGAAATCGCTATTACCGAATCGCAAATATGATACATTGCATTTTGCGAATCAGAAATAGCGATTTCTTAAAAATCGCTGTTTCCTAATCGCAAATGCCTTTTTTGTTACATCTGGCCCATACTGCTGTCCAGATAGGTGGACTGGTTGGTACTGGCTATGTTCTAAGACACTGAAGGAGAAACTTCCAGCTGTGGCACTAACAGTAGAAATGGCTCAGTCTGTATATATCCAGTTGGTTGTAAGGAGTATCTATCAGCATGAGTGATGCAGTCGACTGTTCTCCCTGTTGGCCTAGGGTACCAAAGCTGCTAAGTTCCCCAAGTTCCTGCGTAACTAGTTCATCCATTCCCATTTTTTTCTCAGAAACCTGGGACTTGTAGCCTTATTTATCCCGGTACAAAACCAAGTTTACAAGTACCAGAATTATAAGAAACACCGGGACTGCAACTGAGAAACTTGACAGCTATGATGCAGTTGGCCAAGGCAACCTCATTGTGGCCTAGCATCAAGGCTTGCTCTAAGGAGGGGTGGGAAAGATGTTACCAAGTCCCGAGTAACAGGTTACCAAAACTGAAAAAACTAAGTGCCAAGGTAGAAAATAATTGTATTTATTATTTTAAGTGTTTTATAGCATCACGTGTAGCCTTTCAGTAACTAGCACATGGTGCACACAAAACGTCCTGTCTAGCAGATAGGGAGCAGGTTAATTGTTGGAAGGGCGGTGGTTACGAATGTCCGATATTCTTCAGTACAAGCTTTGTACGTGGTCAATCTGAGTTGGAGGCGAGAAAGAAAAGCTACGGTTTTCAGCAATTTAAAAAAAAAACTTAATTTATATTATATTGCAGTTGCATTTATATACAGCTTACTGAACCAGATGAGACATTAAAAAATTTGATGGCAGTAGCACACTACTCCAGAACCCGAAAGTTACTGGTTGACCCAGTGGTGATTGGGGTTTGTCTGCTCTCAAGAATTCCATGCATTCTGTCCAGTTTCTTTGTGGTTGCTTGTTAACAGGTAGTATGTGTGATTTCATGCAGATGGTTGGTGGGATGAGTAGACAGGATGGAGAAGGTTAGTTGTTAGATTGTAGGGGTATGTGTGCTAAGAAGAAGACGTTGTGATCTCAGAGTTGAGGTGCGGCCAACTTGCAGAAAAACAATGATACAAATAACACAGACAGGCAGGGGCGGCTCCTGTTGGGGCAAAGCTGCTGGGGGGACCCGAGAATGTGAAGACAACATTACAAATAAAAAAAAAAAAACTACCTAACCCCCGCCTTGTCGCTGCTGCACCGCTTTTCTGGCTCCACTCACTGCAGGAACAGGCTGGCAGCATGAGAGCAGCGTTAGGATTGGCCCAAGCGCCCTGACATTGCACTCCCAAGCAGACTGAGAGCCTGTATCTCCACTCTCCAACCCGCAACACAGTGCCGGGCTGGAGACATCTCAGTGCGCATGTGTGTTTGGCCGTCCTGAGATGGCTGGCGAAGCACACATGCGCACTGAGGAGAGTGCACACCACTCCCCCTCCGTCCCTGTCATCCCCCATGGCCCCTTGAAAAATAGAAACAATAATAAACATTATTATTTATTAGCGTTTTTATTTTTCGATTTGCAGCTTCTGCTGCTGCCGGAGTGGCAGACAGACGTGACCGAGCAGGCTAAACTCCTAGACAGGAAGCCATGCAGACGGTAGAGGGTAAGGAGAGGGTCATTCGATACAAAAGGAAAAGAGAGAATAAAATCCATAGTTTTAAGTCAGTCAGTTTTTCATGCTGGGTTTTAGGAATATATTATGAGGAGGCCTTTGCTGGAGCGTGCATCCTGAGGGTATAGAAAACTGAAGATAGAAGGTTAGGTGGCTGTCACTTGGGCGTTGTGTCATCGGATCTTTGGTGTTCCAGTTGGCTGTTGATGGTGTTGAAGTTGGTCCTTTGATTGGTGATATTAATGGTGAAGTTTAATCACGGTTTTGACTTTATACTGATCCTTAGGTGGGTTATTAATAAGCATCTGGAAAATCAGAGCCGTTTAACTTGTAAGCATTATTCTCAAGTCCAGGCCTCCATACAGCTTTACCACAGCGTAAAGTACATTGTGAGGGTAGAGACGCTTACCTGTCCAGCCAATGGTGCAGCATCACATTATGGCGTCAGGTATCAGAGTCCTGAAATCACTGCAGTCTGCAGTGTCCGCAAAGCCCCCACACTTGTCTCTTCCGATGGATCACTGCTACTGGTACATGCTAAAAGCTTAATAGGCCAGTGCTACATTGTGGAGCTTCATTTTGACCAGAGGTGCGCGAAATTTGCATAATTTGCTTTAGTGTATGTATGTGAACGTTCAGGAAAATTACTCGTAATTATGCAAATTTCAATTCCGGCATTTAGGCTAAAAAAAAATAGCGCCAAAAACAACAAGTACTGCTAACGACAGCTGCTCGTTTTCTGCTCATTCGTGTTGCCCCCACGCTATAATTTTGCTGTAAACACGGCATAATTACACGATGTGGCACAATCGCATAAATGTGGAATTTCGCTTACTAGGCAAAACACGAAATTAACCAATTTACACCAGGGTAATTGCCATTTTGTTGCCCTTCATCTCATCTGGTAGCGCTTCTTCAGCTCCTGGTTAACAACTGAAGCAGCAACAGTTCTGTTGTGGTGACATTGACTAAAAATGGAATCACATTTTCTGAATTCAAAATGGATTTAATGTTATTTCTTTGAATTTCCAACTTTCACGTCCCTTTTCTGATGTTTTCAGGTGCCACGGTGTCTGCCTTGGCTCACGGCTGTGGTCTGCAGCCACGTTTCAAATTGCCCCTTAATACATATTTTGGCAGCTCCAAAAATGAATATCCTTACAAATTAGGACTAGGAGGCTTGAGGTAATTTCACATGTGGCATTGGTGCTGGATTCCAGGATAAACTTGCCAGGCCAAAACTTGTGAGATAGATCTTTTCAAAATGGCTTCGAGTGATAGAATAACACTGGAAACTGGTGTGGTAACAACGATTTCCGGTCATGTGCTCCGTTCCATAAAAGATTTATAGAACATTACTCGTCGTCCATAGGTACTTATGGACGCAAAGTGACTGCATCGGAATTACCAATGCGGTTGTAATGTGGGTCTTAATGCCAGGCAATTCTAGCTGCAGCCAGTTCTGAGAGTTACCATCTGCATCAAGAATTTTTGCAGGAAAAATGTGACTGCTGATTTTATCCCCCTCCTACATATTTTCTAACTGCAAGCGGCTAAAATGCTTGGATGGAAAACAAGCATTTGCAATGCAATGGGTCTCGTCTTTGCTTGAGCTCGAGCAATTAGCATTGTAAACTCCTAACCGGACTTTTCTTGCCACATAAATTGAAAATGAAAATAAAACAGTTTCACATAACTAACTGGACCTTTCTTACCATATAAACTGAAAAGTAAAGTTTCACATAAGCTAGCTGACGGCCACCATCAGTGCGAAGCTGACACACAAAGGGAAATAAAACTTCTCACGTAGTGAAACCTATCAGCAAAAGTGCAATTATCCATGTAACTGGCAAAAGTGCAGTTATCTACGTATCCGGCAAAAGTGCAATTAACTATGTAACAGGGTCGATGTCATGCAAAGCGCTCGACTTCTGCTCAGCGAGATCGAGCTGCAAAAAAAGTGAAAAGTAGTCCAGAAACCGTACGGAAAATGTGGAGCCTCGTATGTTTTCAGTACTTGGTCGCTCTTGTCGAGGGACCAAGTTTATGGTACAGACCCAAAAAGAATTAGAGAATAAACTCTAGTAAGCCGAGAGTGCATGCTTTATCAACTGGTGTTAGGAGAGTTTTGAAATGGTTAACTGCAGCCAGAAATTAGTCATAGGTATGACTTAGTGTTAATTATTTAAGGATATTCCCTGAATTTTATTTTTAGCAACTAACAGCGCAGCTTTAATACGGGAGTAAGAAAATCCTGATTAAGTACAAGGTTGAAATTAGCGGAGCATGTTTTAGTTACGTACAATTTAACATCATGATATGATTCAGTTTCAAATAAGCAAATTATGTTTTTAAGAGCTTCTAATTTATATAGTGAGTATGTTATGTATTTATATTGGTTGTATGCTTGAATTGTGATGGTTTTAATTAACCCTGTCAATAAACTTTTTCTTCTTCAGATAGTACTTGGTTGCTGCGCTTGAGGAGGGTTAAACACCAGAAAAGGCATGACTTATGCATGCCTTTCACTAATGAAAGCAAGCAGATTTTAAAAGGCAAGCCAATGAACCATTGAAAGACGTAACATGGGTGTGGTTTGAAGCCCAAAGAGAGATTACAACACGGGACAGAGCGCTTTGCGCTCACCCCTAAAAAGGCCCAGTAATTAGAAAAACCTGTGTGAATCAGTGCAGGAGCATGGATTTCTGGCCGTATTTCTACGGCATTGGTGCTTCCAGCTGCAGGAATGCCTATGCAGTAGTTTTGCACATCTCGAATGCGAACTCTGAGTTGCTATCTTGGGAAACGTCTGGTTGCAGTAATATTTTTCTTTCAACTTCAGTCCCTACTGTATCTTTGTATTCTTTGGTTTCAGGCCACAGGGGTCTTTTGATATGTCTGGCCTGTGAATGCCCCCACCCACTGGGTCCAAAACAATGTGCTGGTTGTTGTAATACCTGCCACGCTGAGGGGAGGTCCAAGATGGCCAACCCCCAAAGTGTCTTTATACTCTTGCAGAAAAGTGGTGATGCAGTAGTGTAGCCAGTGTGTCATGGGACCCTAGTGCAAGAATGGAAATGGCTCCCCCTCGATACAGTTTGAATTATAGAGTACAGCAATAATGAGGTGTCAGCGGGTCCCAGTGCCACTGCACCGGCTGCACCAATGGCAGCTATGTGGTGTCACAAGCACAACTTGAGTGCAGGCTGGCTGTTGATGTGTGTCGTCCGCCAGGCTCACTACTCAGTTGTGATGGTCTGTACTTGTAGTTGTTGCCCACTGGGCCAGTCTCTCTAAGGCACTTCTGGCCCCAAATTCTGTGGCAACTCCACAATCTCACGCGGCGAGCAGGCTGGCCCTCCTCCTGACATGGGCTACGTCTGGTCCACCAACATGCATTTTAGGCAGGCACAATGAGTCAAGACCAGGCAGGTCTCATTCTCAGCTTGGACGTAGGTGAAGGGGAACCGAAAACGTGAAACTCCTAGCATGCAGGTCCATGTTTAATGGTACAGCTCTTTTAACTACTGCCTTCAGAGACCCAGTATGTCACCAGGGAGACACATGGGATGACATGTTGACGCAGAACACAGGCAGAGGGTAATTAATTCAGAGTGTATATAGGTTCCTTCATATGGAAGAGGCACCGGGCAGTAACTACAGTTCCGCGATCTCGCCTATGCCGTGTCAGAACCAGTTCAACTCCACAATCAGTAATAGGGAGGTAACTAAGTCAAAAACCACCAGGATTGTGCAAAATGTGATACTAACATGGCACTTGGCACAGTTTTAGGTAGTCATATGAATGTTGATTTTTGATATAGACCCCAAAAATCTGACCCTCCCCATTTTAGGCGTGTGATGTCATAATACAAAATGGCCACCGCAAGGGTAAGTAAATTATCAGAATTGTAATATTAGACTTCCAGCACAAAATGTTAATGGTTTTTTCAGCTAAGGTTTTAAAAAATGTTGCTATTTAATTGACTCATAACACACAATGATAAGTATGTAGACATATGGTAGATATACAGTGTGTTTCACATTACTTGCTCCTCCTTTTAACATTTGAACGGCTAAAGATAGAAATTTCAAACAAAAATCATGGTTCATCAAAAAATGTCTAATTTATGTTGTTACTATTTTAGGGGCACTTGGGCCCCATATACAGCATGTACCAAAAGTCTATTACACAATTTTAAATGACACCCTGCATATTTTTGCTATCTTTTTTGTTGTAATATTAAAACAGATTTGATTTTTTTTAACATGTAAACATTAAAACTTTTTTCAATTGAAAACGAATGAAGATACAAATATTATTATTAATGTTTTTGTTATGTTAGTCAACAGTTTTTTTTAAAGATTACAATTTGGTCAGTCATCTAAAACATGTCCTCCTGATTGCATTGTCCATCACAAACACAAAGACTACTACACAGAAGAGACAACTGTTTACATTTACAAGCATAGGTACACAATGTTTTACATCCACACTTAACAACTTCCTTGCAGTATTTTGAAGCATCAGGCAAAAATGACCACAGAGGCTCATATCCAGAATCTTCCCTCTGCCATTTCCACTGAGCTGGATCGGGTATATTAGGATACACATTCCACCACTGAGACCACACATAACCCGCTTGGAAAATAGCTGTCTTGCTGTGCTGTAAAAGAGCAGCCTCACTTGGTGGCACATTTTCTACAGAGCGATTAAATTTGGTCACCATCATTCTTCGACACTCGTTAACGGAATCTCTTTAATGTTCCTATTGTATAATCTAATTACAAATTGCTGAAGCTGACTGAAACTGTTATTTGAAAAATCCGGTGGGCAATGAGAGAGCTCAATAAATGTTTCAGTGACAGCCTGAAAATGTTGCCATATTTCCGAACCGGTTTTCTTGCAACAACCTGCAAATGCAGATAGTGTCACAACCTGTAAATGCATGGAAAACTAAAATACCATCACAAACACATTTGCCAAGGATATTAGCATACTCCTGGATAGGCAGTAGCCTTTGAGGGTTTCCAATACCAAAATCAATCCACAAATTTGAAAGATTTAAGCTGCTAAATGCATAAAAAGCAATAACTGCTACATCATAACCAACAGTACGTATGGTTATAGACTTCGGTCCACTTTCACCAGCATGTTTTGCATTTAATAGTATTCTGGTATCAGCTTGTTCTCGATAACATGGTTTGAGTTCATATACATTCAGATTTTCGGGAATATTCACCATGTTATCTTCCTTTGTCAGTACTACAATTTTACCTGCTGGTATCTCAAGACTCAAAAAGTTAGAAGCCAAGAATTGGAACAAATCATTTTTGTTATCTTCATTTTGTAGAAAAGTAGCCAGTTTTTATGGTATCTTTGTTGAACCTTTTTCACAATAGCATAGACCAAAACCTCACCTATTTATTTCTTCTTTTTTCAGAGACCCCTCCATGTAATGGTCAATACTATGTCTACTCGTTTCGATTTGTTAAGTATGTTCATTACATAAGGCTGGAATATGTAGGTGCTGTGGTCTTGAAAATTAGGTACATTGTCGAGTTTTAAGAAATGGATTATTGCTGATCAATTCATAATGACACAACTTACAGTGTCTGAATGTTATTCACGTTATCTACAGCACCATTATTTTTTTTCCAAAAAAGAGATGATGTCAGACTTTGTCACTTTTCTAACCATTCTCCCTCAGAAAGTGATGGGGGTAATCAAGGTTCTCATGGGCAAAAAAATCCTTTAAACCTTCTCTGTCTTGGCAAGCAATATGCAGTCTAGTGAAAAGTGGGCAGTCACTTGTTAAGATGGATACTTAGTTGGTCACTGATTTTGGGACTACCTTATGAAATTAACATAGCTTGTTTCTAGGAATAAGTTCAAAGATAGATTTTTCTCAGCGTACCAGGCGTTCTTGAACAAATGCTCCATATTGAGTTCCCCCCACATCGTCAGCAAAGCATACAGATATATTTGCATTATCACTCATGATCAAGTGGATGCAGTATTTGAGATTTGTGCCAATACCACAGGCATAAGGATTTCTGTTATGCAAAAACACTGAGACAAATTGAGTGTTGCAAGAAACATTGTCTTCATGGTGAACACAGTTATTTTAGTTTTCACTGAATCCCATTTCCGCATCAAATTGTCCCAGTAAATTGACAATTACAGGTCCAGACACCGTCCATTTAATCAATGCACTTGGATTATCAAGAATGCCAACTGCCCGCCGTCTGATTTTATATCCTTGTTACACTGCTCATGCATCTGATCATGAGATATGCAGGAATATGGTCTATCACTTTTACAAGCTACAAAATATCAGTTTGTAAACTCTTCATAAACATCCAGAGTTCTTGTTTTCAGATTGACAAGCATTTTAATGAACACTAGCATCCACCTGGCATAGTAGGGGTGGTCGAAGAACAGATCGTTTGCAGGGTTACAATACACTTCTTGAAATTTGCTGAGCGAATGGTATCAAGAAATTGGAATAGCAGTAATTTGAGTTGAAGTGTAATATATCAACATTTGAAATGACCAGACTCTGCAACTCTTAGTGTAATCCATTCTTTCATGGATATTTGCCCATTAGAAGATACACCATAAGCCTTCTTCAAAAGTATTTACTGTGATGCAACACTAACTTCGTGTATGTAGTGAGATCATTTTACATGAAGCCCTTTTAGACATTTCTCAACTTTACCCTCACTGGTAACATTGGCTTCAACTAAAATATCGGCCCAGCCACTACCATCAAGCCAATCTCCTAAAACAGCAATGTGTAATGCTCCCATCGTGACTACCATTTTGTCTTCCCCATACAATTCTGAAAGCAACCACTGTAATTATTTAGCTGTTGCATAGACTGGTTGACCATGTCACCACAGGAGTCTGATCAGGATTAATTGTGGCCAGTGTATGCTTTAGTATATCAAAGCAGTGGCGTACCATAGAAGAAAAGATTTACTCATTTAATAAAGGTAGCAATACACTATGGCTTTTTGTGAGAGAACCACTTCTGTTGGAGTGGAAAGCAGCCCAACTGGTGTGGCTTATATTGGTTAAGTTATGGAGATCAAGAGTTTGAATCATCTGCAGCCATTCGTCTGACACACGTTTATTATGAATAGAAGGCGGCTGGAAGGTATTGATATTACTTACAGGTACATTTGGCTGTTTTTTGTTGTTGTACATGGTAACTGCAAATACCACTCTGGTAGGGGTGAAGTACATCTCTTGGTCCACTCATTTCCTTAAATTTTTAAGAAGGATGATATACCCTGTGCATCTGATTTTGTCTGTTCCGTGGAATGACTGAGTGGATGAAGATGATGAGGGATTGTGATCAATATTGTCTATTGCAGCACAAGTGGAAGTGGAGCATTGAAGGCCTGTTGGACATACAACCCTGTCATTGCAGAAAAGCTTACACTGTTTGTTAGTGTTAGAAATGGGGTTTCCGGTTGGCTAGGGTATGCACCTCAGTCAGGCAGAACCTACCTACTCTAGTCAGGTCTTGGGAGTTGCACGTCCAAGATAACCCCTGCTCACCCCCTTGGTAGCTTGGCACGAGCAGTCAGGCTTAACCTGGAGGCAATGTGTAAAGCGTTTGCACAACACACAACACACGTGACGCACAATGTACACCACAAAGTAAACACAACACTGAGATTATGTAAAAATAATCTGGATTGCACAAAATATAATTAGACCAAAATGACACGTGAATAATGCCCTGCTACCTTAGCAGTTGTCAGAACGTTACACAGTATGCAGTTGTCACATTAGAACACATAAGTACTCAGGATTCTGCAACATAAGCAGTAGTTAGGAATTATAGTAAAAGGTATATGCACTTGCCATGAACAATTCTTAAATACCCATCAAAGGAACATTAGAGAATATACCACAAATCATATAAATACATATCAGCTAGACATGCCTAGAAAAGGAATCTTAGCACATATATGTATCAACAGTAAACAGGTAAGAAATAGCCAGCATCTGTAAATCTATATTAAGCTCCTAGAGCCTAGAGTTTCTAGAGAGTACCTGTTGGCTGGTGGAAAAGGCACTTCCAGTGCCTAGAGATGAACACGGGGGCCCCCCGACGCTCCTGGGCGCACCACGGGGGCCTACCTCGTGGTGGGGGGCCTGCCTCAGCCTCCTCACACCCTGTCCTTGGGTGGGGGCCGGGCGTGGCCCAGCAACAAGTTGCGGCTAAAACCGGGAAGGGACCTCCGGCGAGGTCTCCTTTCCCGAGGCCGGCGTGAAGGAAAGCTGCCAAAATGCAGGAGCGTTCTGCTCCTTGGGCAGAGAGCGGAGAAGGGGCGCTCCCCGCGCCTTCCCCGCGTTCTGCAAGTTGTCTGGTGAGCTCGGACCCCTCCGGGGGCCCGAAGAAGCACTCGCGTGCACGTGAAGCGGTGCGCGAGTGTTTGGGAGCTGTTTCCAGCCGTCGGGACGCATCCAGGAAGAGAGGAGGTGGCTGGTGCCCTGGGGGCGCTCCTAGGAGCGGACCGTGCCTCAGGGGCCCCGCTAGGAGCGCACCAGCTCCAATTGAGGTCTCTTCGTGCCCTGGGGGCACTTAGTTGAGCGCGGACCTCGCACTAATGATATCCCAGTAACCCGGGCTGCGGCGGTGATTCGGAGGGCAAAAATAAAGCTTTTTGAAAGCGCTAATGCCCATCTGAGGCCCGGGCTGTGGCGGTGATCTTTTGCAGCAATTTTTAAGGTTCCCAATACAGCGCTTTTCACAGCGCTCAGGTCAAATGTGCAGCCTGGGCTGCGGCAGTGATTTTTCCTTAACAACAAAAGAGCGCCCTTTGGAAAGCGCTGTGGGCAAAGTGTTAGAAGGGTTGGCAGGGGTGAGGGGCCACAACACCCTGCCCCTGGGAGCAACCAAAACAAGAAGAAGCACAGGGCTGGTGGGCCCAGCTACAGGCCAGCACAAGGGGTGCAGATGGTGGCAGTTCCTCCTAGTGACCAGGCAGGTCACAGGTCAGCACAGCAGCAGCAGTCCAAGGTGGTCCATTCATCAGCGTTCTGTGTCCAGTTTCAAGTTCCAAGAATGTTCAAATTGTGGGGAAAATTCCCCTGTACTTATAGTCAGTTCTTACAGTGTTTCACAATGATAGGTAGAGGAGGTTCCAGCCAGTTACAACTGGTTCTGGGAGTGCCCCCTCTCTCCTTTCAGCACAGGCTCCAAACATCAGTGGGGGGTTAACGACCCTATTGTGTGAGGCCAGGGCACAGTCTTTACAAATGCAGGTGTGCCCCGCCTCTCCCTTCTCTCAGCCCAGGAAGACTATTCAGTATGCAGATGCACCTCTGTGACACCTCCACCCTCCCTGTGTACAGGCTGTCTGAGAAGTATGCACAAAGCCCCAACTGTCAGTCTGCCCAGACGTTGATTGGAGACAAGCTGTAAAACACCAAAGTCATAAGCAAAGATAAATGCGCACTTTCTAGAAGTGGCATTTCTGTGATAGTAATAAAAATACACCTACACCAGTAAGCAGCATTTCTTACCACTGTCACAACCATACCAAACACGCCTACGCTACCCCTCATAAATCAGACAATACCCCTTACACATAAGGCAGGGCATCTCCAATGCAATCCTATGAGAGGGCAGCACTCACAGCAGTGAGACACCAGTTAGGCTGTTGGTCACTACCAGGAGAGGCCACGCAACATGGCACATGTCCTGCCTTCTACATACATGGCACCCTGCCCAAAGGGCTAGCTAGAGCGCACCTTCGGGGTGACTTACATGTAGTCAAAGGGGAGTTCTGGACCTGGCAAGTAAATTTAGATGCCAGGTCCCTGTGGCAGGAAACTGCGCACACAGGCTCTGCGCTAGTAGGCCTTAGATAGGTTTGACATGCTACTTCAGTGGGTGGCGCAAGCAGCGCTGCAGGCCCACTAGTAGCCTTTAATTTACAGGCCCTGGGTATAGGGATAACACTTTACAAGGGACTTATAGGTTAATTAAATATGCCAATTAGGTATAATCCAATCATACCAAAAATGTTAGAGAGAGCACATGCACTTTAGCACTTGTTAGCAGTGAAAAAGTGCTCAGAGTCAAAACGTCAGCCAACAAAGGTCAGAAAAATAAGGAGCCAAAAAGCAAAAATTCTGGGGAATGACCCTGTAAAAGGGCCCGGTCCAACAGTTAGTTATTATTGCTGATACTTCTCGAACATGCTCATGAAATGCTTATGCCCAGTTTGTGCAGTTTGTCAACTAATTCCCATTTTCGAGTTTTAGCATGCACCATTAATCCAATATAAAGTAGTTGTGGAGTTTCATTATCTTTTTTGTGTCTGATGTTTCCTTTAGGATTTGCTTTCTTACACTTACTGGTATGATACCTAACAAGCTGTGAGACTGACAAAGCTGCACTCCTTATCATTTACTGTGCTGTCATTTGAAATGTTACACCTTTCCATAATCATTCGTATTAGATTTAGCATAGCAGTCCCTACTGACTCTTCTTGGCAGTTTTGCTCAAAGTGGCCACTAAATCCATCTGCTTCAAGTTGAAACATTTCTTTCGAATAAGATCAGCTGAATTGGCCAGACAGACACCTTCCGGAAGAGCATTTTGTTTACAGATACTGAATATATTTTCTACTATATCGTTTTTACATATTAGAAGAATATCTCTACCTTTTGGTTTAGCTGTAAGTTCTGGTATGAACGCAAGAATCTTTTCTTTTAATCGCTTGCTATGTAGATATTTGTCTGCATTTTTTACACGTAAATATGTCATACAATGAACTATGTGTGATTTGATGTTAGATAAAGTAAATACTGGCGGTACTTCAGAATTTTGAAGTGTAGCTTTGAGATACCGTATTTATCGGCGTATAACACGCACTTTTTCTCCCTGAAAATAGGGGGCAAATGATGTGTGCGTGTTATATGCCGATATAATGTTAAGGACCCATAGTACATACCGAAATATAAGTTTATGAGGTGCGTGTTATACGCTGATAAATACAGTAGCTTACAATTTCACCTAATACCATGCCATAGATTAATGTCAATTTGTTGGCTTTGCTTTTTTGCTTGTTCTGTATTTGCCGAAGCCGGAACGAAAATGAAGAAGACACTTTTGTGGTACTTCGTTTCGGTCGCAACCATATCACCACCTATTAACTTGGCAAGTACTTTTGAGTCACTTAATGCAACTGCAGCATCTCAAACTCGATTACTCAATTTAAGTGTACGCACATTTAGAAGCTGTGCCCCTGACTCTTCATCACAGAAGAAACATGTATCATTCAGTTCACCAACTATAAATGAAGCACGCATACACCTTGAAGGTACTCTCTGGAAAACTGTCTTGAACTAGTTTAGGTTTTTTGATAACCTTGCAAGTTTGTGTTTGTCAGAGTTTTTTCTACACCTTTTATGGAATTTTCCACAGTTTTCATTTAACAGTTGTTCAACTACATCATGATGATTTTTTTTAACAATTCTGTCTTGATAATTGATGGAAATCCTTTTATTTTGTCAAAAGCTAGCAGATCGTCAAGTAAACTTTTGCACCCAATTCCTTTTTCAGAACGTTTACTATTAGCTGGACCTAGTAAAACTTCTGGTAAATCTTGTTGACACAATACACACAGATCCCAATCAATGTCAGCTCCAACATTTTGTGTACTAGATATAATTAATATTTACAAATTCACATCTTCTTTTGGTAGACATTTCTACTCATTAACAGTGGATAATATTTTCACAATTTCAGAAACCTGCAACAACAACAAAAAATTACATCAAAAGGTATTTACTTACTGGATCCATTAAAAATGTCTCATACTTCGTCAGGGGTCAACATAAATGCAGAATTTGTACCACGTTTGGCATTCCTGACTACAAAAAGGTGTGAAATGATGTGATGGACGCCAAACATTAGATTCATAATCGTTATACAGATAATAGAGGTGGCCATTTTCTTTTATGACGTTATACGTGCAAAGTAGCCATACGATGTTCGGCCTCTATATCATTGATCATTTTTTACCTTATTATTAAGCCCTATGCAAAGTTTAATTTTGGTATCACATTTTGCACTATTCTAACGCTAAGCTACCTCACTATAAGATTTGTGTGAATTTGTATGCCTCGAAGCACTCAGAGAAGTGAGCTTTTTTCACAAGCTCTCTTTCAAGGTTCGAAAAGGGCTAAACTGGTTTGAATTTCCAGCGTGTGGATTCCAGCCCCAAACCAGACATTGGAACAATTCTTAATATGGTGATAGTGGCTCAAGGTAGACAGGCGGGACCCGGGCATCGGTCTATTGCTGTAGTGGAGACTTGATATATTGGAAACAGGCTTCCCTTGTTAATGCAATCTTTTAACACCACTGGGGGTGGGGAGGAAGGTCTAGTTAATTGGGGACTCAATGAATTTTACCTGGGGGCTTGGTAGACCCTACCCCGGTATACATATTAAAGGCCCCATGCTATGATAGATAGCCACCAAAAAGGTAGAGAGACCACAGGTAGGCAAGGGCAGTTTCCCCATTAAGAGGAAAGTGTGAGGCACTTAGGTGATCACAGTCAGTCTACAGACAGCCATAACACAGACACTGCTTGGGAAGCACTTCCAGTGGGAATTTACCTGGGGGCTTGATTTTACCTGGGGGCTTGGTAGACCTTTACCCTAGGTATACATTGTAAAGGCCCATGCCGTGGTAGATAGCCACCAAAAGGCAGAGAGACCACAGGTAGGCAAGGGCGGTTTCTCCTTTAAGATGAGAGTGTGCGGCACTTAGGTGATCACAGTCAGTCTACAGACAGCCATAACACAGAAACTGCTTGGGAAGCACTTCCAGTGGGCACTTGGATGGGCTCTCTATTCAGAGACCACCAGCTGAAAATCAAAGACGTGCAAAGAACTTTTGATGTAAAAACTTAAAGAAAAAAAATAAAGGGTGGGACAGACATGACACCCTGAGCCACACTTTCAAAGACCCAGAGTAAGAAGGATGCCACAACCAGAAGGGAGGTGATGAGGTTCTCGTGTGGTGAGAGAGGTAATATCTGTGGTGAGATGTAATAGGAGGTTTGCGATGCCGCTCTCTGGAGTGTTGGTGCAGCTGGGCAGTGCAGTGGTTCTGCCTTTCACACCCAGGTGAAGGATAAAAGATGTATATGTAGCGCTGTCACACCTGGGCTCTCTCCAGGCACTGCCACGCGACTTACCCTCAGACGAGGAATCAGAAAAGATAGCTTTTTAGCTTGATCATAAAGTGGACAGTTTCTCCTTCCTTCTCCTCTTGAGGAGAGGTGGGGAAGTCCCCAACTTGTACTACTGCGACCTCCCAGGCTCCCGAGGAATGACAGTCTGAATGGGTTCTGGTGAGTGCAGACTTGTGTTGTGTCCCCCCATCCCTTCCTGGTCTGTGAGTAGAGATCTGGGGCCGAGGATACGCGAGGACAAGCCTGTGTCTACATTAAAAATAGTCTGTCTTATGCTGGCAACTGATGGAGTGTGTCTAGTGCCACAGATACCTGGTCCTGCCTGGCAAGCGCTACATTAAGATGCTTTCAGTCTAAAGCAGTGTTCTTCAAACTTTTTAAAGCCTCGGCCCCCCCAGCCCCAGTGAAAAAAAATCATCAGGCCCCCCTCCGATTTTTTTTTCCACAATCATTCCATTAAATTGACAATGTTTAAATGTGTCTAGACTTATTTAAACATTGCAGTTAAGTTCTGTTACTGTTTTAAAAATGCAATCAAATACATCATGCCAAATATACTATTCTGGTCAGGCAGGTCTTACTAATGTGTGAAAATATCCATAATGTGATTATTAGAAGTGGGGGTGGAATGGGGGTTTTGAAGAGTATTTAGAGTACCTTCCCTTTTGGCACATTCTCCAGCTTGGATATAAATGGCAAAACATGTTAGTGATGGCCCATTACAGAGAGGTTTAATGCTGCTCCTTTTTTTCAGCTTGAAACAAAGCCCTGTTATTAGCATAATGCGTATTTTGGCCCCAGCCCGGTGCCCCCCGGGGATCACTTGTGACCCCTCCCCCCAGGTTGAAGACCCCTGGTCTAAAGTGATCCACCTAGAAAAAGACAGTAGTAGATCTGTTGTTCCCCCCCCCCCCTCCTACCCCAGGCCTAGTGCCTTGAAACGAGTCATTGCTGAGCGATACAAGCCCCATCTGTCCTCACCCTGGCTCAGAGGGGGAAGGAGCCAGCTCCAAGGTTTTTTTTCCCTCTATCATTGACTTCTTCGTTTTCTACAAATGCAAAGAACAGCAAAGTCACTTTCAATAATTTATCTGAAAATCAATGGTAACGAGCTCTGTCTGCTCCAGGCAGCACTGCAAGATGTGATGCGTTTAGGGCAGGACTCCGAGCCCTTCGCTCAGAGGAGGCAATGGGTAGTGGACTGGGGTTGGACACTGCATGCGCCAGTGGGGCCTGGACACTGCACGCCCTCCCACCACTACACAAACTCAGCTCTGCCATCTCACCATTGTGTGGCCTCTGCACTTTATTTATTTTGAGTATTTATGGCGCTAACCAGGCCTCAAAGCGCTGTATAACAAATTTTGGAATTTACATGACAAAAATGACAAAGATTAATTTTATACTGGGGACAGACCTGGTTATCCGGTATTATCTGACTGGATAAGTATGCTGAAAGACCTTCAGGATGGAAGTTGGTAGGTAAACACTTTGATGACCAGGAGGATGCAGCTGCTTCGTTTTTGATGCAGGTAAAAGGAGTTTAGATGGGTTTTCTATTATATACCTCTAAAATTTTGCCTTCTGGATAAGTTCTGACCTCTATTTTTGAAGGTGTATAACAAAGGAGATTTCGTCATAGTGAGAGGCAGAAAGTTTCATAGTTTGGGGCAGCTCCTGAGAAAGTTTGTTTGAGGGTCCTTTCATTAGGGTTTATGTGACCAAGCTGAAGAACACGCTTGCACCTAGAGTTACATGCGTCTCCAAAGCTATTTACATTGTATGCTAGGTAATGGGGGAAATTTAGGTCAAACGCTTTGTGGGTTATATGTACAGTTTCACTCCCATTTTAGTCCTTATATAATAAAAGAGATATGCTCTGTATGGCCTATTCCAGCTTCTAGTCACAGGAAAAACTAATTAGAGTGAGTTCAGCCTTATTTTGGGAAGCACTATCAAGAGTGCATTCTCATAATCTTGTTGAGGACTAGGGCTTGCACAATAAGCTTTAGATCAGTCGTTGGCAAAAAGGGTTACAGTCTGGGGAGTATGTCTGGTATATACATAAGTGATTTCACTTTTTAGGGTTGAGCGCAAAGCGCTCCGTCCATGGTGTAATCTCTCTGTGGGCTTGTAACCACACCCATGTCAAGCCCATCAGCTTGGTTGGTTCGTGGGCTTGCCTTTTAAAATTAGCTTGATTTAATTAGTGAAAAGCATGCCTACGTCATGCCTTTTCCAGTGTTAAGTCCGCCTCAAGAGCACCAGTAAACTACTGAAAACATATGAGACTCTGTGTTTTCAGTATGGTTTCTGCACTATTTTTCTCTTTATGTTGTAGGTTGCGCGATCTCGCTGGGCAGTAGTAGAGTGCTTTGCACTACATCAACCCTGTTACATGGATAATTGCACTTTTGCCGGTTACATTGATAATTGCACTTTTACCAAAATGTTTCACTATGCGCTCATGGTGGCCATCGCCTCGCTTATGTGAAACTGTTTTACGTTTTAGTTTGTGGCAAGAAAGGTCCAGTTAGGAGTTTACAAAGCTAATAGCTTTAACTCGAGTAAATGCGAGACCCACTGCATTTCAAATGCTTGTTTAACAATTGGCAGTGTTGTGGCGGTGCGAGTGTGGTGAGGCAGTTTTGAGTTGTGCTTGATAGTTTGAGGAGGATATCAGCAGGAATACAGTCTTGCTGGTATTCGGAAGAAGTATATGGTGCGAGAGCCACTCTGATTTGTTTGAGGGAAATTTGCGAGAAATGATATGTTCTCAAGGGAATTTCCTCTGAGGGTACAGCTGAGTTTCGCCGGAGTATTAATGATACAGCATTGTCAAGTGTCCAATCTAAAGGGGCGTCATATGGTGTGGGAAATGGAAGGGATCTGTGGTTGCCCAAGTAGATTCTCATCTTTACGTTTGAGAGATAGGATTTTAACCAGTTTAATACAAGGTCGTTTAAACCTAGTCTTTTCTCCAGAGTGTCAAGGAGGATTTTTTTGTGGTGAATGGTGTTGAATGTTGTAGAAAGATCTGAAGTGCTTGGAGGCATGACTCGCTGCAATCAAAGACATTGAGTACATGATCCACAATCTGGAAGGCTGCAGATTTTGTATCATGTCCTGGTCTGATTCCCAATTGGAGGTCCCTTAACAGGTTTATGTTTTAGCTCGGACATCATTCATTCAGTTTCCCATGCGGTTTTCCATACACTTTGCCAGGAGTAAAAGGTTTATGAAGGGTCTGTAGTTCGGATCATCCAGGTGGCTTCCTGTTTTTTTTTTCTCAGAAGAGGTTTTACATACGCTACATTAAGTTAGTCAAAAATTGTGCTCAGCTGGAGAAAGGCATTGGTGCTTTTCAATTGGCATTACACTCAAGTTCCATCTTAATTTCCTTACAAGATGGGGAGGGGTGGAGGTCACAATGCCAGGTTAAACTTTGACAGGCTTGTTTTTGATTTAGGTTGTATTTCAGCGTTTTGATCATGGAATAGTTTGTTGAACTTTTGAGATCTTTTGAAATAGAAGTCTACTCTCTTGCAGTAGTTTTACTTAAATACTTTGAAAGTGTCGGAGGCTGGGTCGTTTACTTACTTAGTAATGAGAACAGTTTGTGCATTCTGTGTTTTGCTTGCATGAACTGAGAGTAGAAGAACTGTGCCCTATCTTTGTTATTTTTCATCTCTCCATCCTTGTCTCAAGAATCATAAGGAGCTAGGAGAGGGTTCCTTTTGCCAGTGTTTTTTTCACATCTTCTCACTTCTGTTTTTATTGCACTGCTTTTTCTTGTTTACTGTGCACCCGAGTCCAGAATTGCAGACGAGCTCATGATATTCCCTTACCATATCTAAGATGTCATCCATTGTGTTTAAAGGTGCAAGAGTTATGCATGTCTTACATCCTTTTGTTTCACTGTCAACATTTCTGATGTATTTTATCCAATAGTCACCTTGTCTTGGTTGACTCACAGGTTTGTAGTACTGGTGGTTTATTTGGAAAGGAATTCATTTGTGGCCGGACCAGTCAACCTCCAATGGCCAGTTGACATGCAGAGTTGATTCAGTTTGTCTTCATAGAAAGGTGAATAGAATATCCCTTTTGAGTGAGTGGGATATTGAGGGGCTGTGTAAGATTATTTGCAGCATGGGAGTTGTTGAAGCTGGAATCTGCGGGGTCATTTTGCAGTTCCAAGTGAAGGTTGAAATCATCCAAGAAGATACTCATATTAGAGGTGGAGAGGACACTTGGCGTGAGGTCAATGCATGTACTGAAAACTTAGGATATTGCCCTGCGTGGTGGTATGGCTTGTTAATAAAGCTGTCATGGTGGAGAGTCGGATACTGGAGGTCAAGCATTGGCAAGCAGTCTATTCATGTTCAGAGAATGTGGGGCAAATATGTTTATTCTGTGGATAAGAGCGATTTCTCCTCCTTTTTAAATAGTCTCTCAAACTTTTCCCGACTCAAACCCTCTCATTAGCTCGATATCGGGATGAGAAGTTATTTCATACAATTTTTGGTTAATAAAAGGTCAAAGTTGTGATTTAGGATTGTCATGAAATTCGTTTTGGTGGACCAAGACGGAGATGCACTTTTAAAGAGCAGCTTAAAAACGTAGGTCGACTTTACTGGAGCTTTTATTTGGCACAGGATGACATTGTGTTTGAATACAGTAATTTGTGTTTGCTCTTTTGATTTTCTTATTTGAGTCTTTGTATCTTTGGTCCGTTACTGGGGCAATAGGACAGTTTTGTGTCCTGAGATACGTGTTTCTTCTTATACTGTTTCCATTTAGACTTGAAGAGGTGAACTTATGAAGGGAGCAGTCATTTGCTTGTTTTGAGTTGGTGCTGGTTATTGTAATGTGGTCAGTTGACTTCTTAGGCTTATGAGTTGAGTGATGAGGAGGATTAGGGTTTTTATTTGTGATTTTTGTTTCTTAAGGACTTTACCCGATTCTTTGAGATCCATCAAAAAGGTGGTCTTGCTCACCATGGTATTTTATTTGTTTTATGAAGATGCTACTGTTAATTCCTTTTTGTAAGAAGTTCTGTCTGGGGGTATCCTAGGCATGTTTCCTACTGCTGGTAACTGAGCGTGTGTGGACTATTCTGTGAGTTGAGTGCAGATTGTGAGAAGCCTTGTGTTGTTTGACTGGAAGTGGTGGGTATGGGTTTTAGATTCAGTATCTAGTGTGAGGGTGACCTTTTTGTTGTGTGTGTGTGTGTGGTAAAGGACTTCACTGTGAGGTTGGAGGTGGGGTTGAGATTAAAGGGTGTTTGGATGAGCTGGAACTTGAGATGATACTTGATCTGAATGCGGGTTTATATTAGAGTAGATGACTTCATGATCTCGCACCTTCATCACCTTATAACTTCTTGCTCCGACCACTGTCTCAACCCACCACTAAATGAAACCAACACTCCAAAAACCCACCACTACATCACCTTGTAACTCCAGAGCTCCACAATACTGCACGACCCCACCAATACACGGCTCCACCACTGTAGAACCCTAATACTACCCAACCAAACCACCACCAGACTCTGCTACCGCATGAGCTCACCACAGTTCGACCACAGTATGGTGTCTTATCTGCTTCATCTGATCACTGTCTGATATCATTTCTGTAAGAGCTCACGGCCACACCACATCACCCTCCGCCTCCAACACTGAAAGGCCTTACAGTTCAGCTGTACCACAAGTATGCTTCTGTGTGAATTCACTGCTGATTGGCCTCAGCTTTTCACAACCCTGCCACTCCATGTCCCCCACCTGTGGGTCTTGTAACTGGAGCACCCAGTCAACTCACAGCCCTGCCCCGGAATGAAACTCAACATTATTTTTTAAACAAACTTTATTGGGATTTCATATACTGTACAGTGCATAGTTTCAGAGTTTCCATAATGTTCTTCAGTTTGCATATTTTTTAGTATTGTGTACATTGACAAGTACAGGTTTTCAAAATTCAGTCAATTACCATTATTCTGGACAAAATGTGTAAATCGGTTATGTTGTACAGAATATAAAAACAAACTTCAATCAGTAGGAATGTAAAAGTGCAGCAGGAAGGTAAGGAGTGAAACCTAGCCTACAAATGAAGGCGGGAAGGGAGGGGAAGAGCCCTGGTCCAGTTACACTCTGCTGAATGTTAGGCACACAGTTGGTTTGAGCTTATCCATGCAAATGACAGGGAGAGGGTGAATCGGTTTGGAGATGCGTATTGCCTTGCAAGGGTTATGATGTATTATTTTGCGGGGGAGCACTAGGTGGTAGTCGCAGCTGGTGACGCCGCTGGGGTAGAGTAGAGATGGAGGTCAGAGATGAGTCTGGTCTTTGTGGTGGGGTCTTGAGGACCTGTGATAGCAGGTCCCAGGTAGCAGCGTTGGGACCTCTACGAATGCCTGTATCTTACTCCCTGTGGAGCATGCGTCTTTCGGCCTGGAGTTCACCATTATAGGGACCGATTGTAATCCATGACACTGGCTGTGCATTTTTCTGTTGACTGTGAGAGTGCAACAAACATTTGGGGGCAACAGTGGACCCTGGCAGCAGGAAAGAGCTAGCATGAAGTAACAGGGGTTGAACTAGGTGTCTTTCTCGCACTTCATGATGTCAGTCTCCATGTGTTTCTGTCCTGGCCTGTGTAACCGCGTATTCAACTATTTCTGATTCTCTCTCTGTCCATCTCTTTCAGATGAAGACTTTGCCCCAGTTGAAGACAAGGATGAGGCAGGTAAGGGAAACAACCATGCTGTCACCTCCTTGGAGAGTGGTCCTTGCAATGCAGTGCACCCTAAGTTCACCTGGGGCAGCTTCACATTGCACCCTCCCTCCGGTGTCCTTGTTGTCCCTCACTCCCTTGTCCTTGTTGTCCCTCGCACCTGCTTAACCCCCTCCAGTCCCCCTCCCCTGTTGTCCATGTAGTCCCTGGTACCCCGCTTCCTCCACTGTCCGCATTGATAGCCCAGACGCCCACCCTCCAACCCTGTTGCCTCCCAGCAGCAATGAAAAAAAAAAAAGAAAAACACTACGATGCAGCTAGCACTGGGTGATTCAAGGAGATTTTTATTGTTTTTAGCAATGCTGCGTTGCGCACTACTAGTACAACATGGCAAAAAATATTGACAAAACCAATCCCTTGCATAGGCGAGATCTACTGGTTTGGCCAGTGCTTGTTTAAATGATTGCAAAGCAAATGTCCACGCTAGAGAAAGTTTTTATGTAAATTCTCCACCTTCTGGGGTTCAGGGCGCCGCCCGTGCAGGCTGTTGCTTCCCCACTGCCGTCTTTCCTCAGTATGGTCTGTTAAGTTTGCGGCTATGCCCACCCTGGCCACATGCTGCCTTACAGTACAGGTCAGACCTTTTCCGGAGGCCCTGCGCGTGCAGACGATTTTTGAAAGTGGCAGAGCAGACAACATTGGGTTAGCAACGCACCCATTTTATATGGCCATCAAGTTTGTCTCTCTCATTGCCCCACTTCATAAGGGTTTGCTTCCAAACGGGCGCACCAGTCTGCCACTTCACTTGCTCGATAACCAGTTTAATTATCTTTATTTTATTTTTATTTGAATTTACTTAGCGCTTTTAGCCAATGCGCTGTTACAACACAATCCATACAGAAATTATATGAGAACAAATAAAAAACACCATGAGATTCGAGCACAGCAGAAAAAAATGAAAGAACTTACATGAGGAAACGCCAAGTTGAGTAGATGAAATTAATTTCATAAAGTCTCACAAGGATCAAAAGAAAGTCACTCCAAAGTCCTGGCAGCAAAATGAAAGATGTAAAACTGGAGATAGTGTAAAGAAGACAAGGAAAACTGGAGACCCTCACCGGCAGAATGATAATTTCCAGCAGATTGATAAAGAAGAAGTAGGCAGTGCTTAATTTGTTAATAAAAACGTGCCGGTGCCCAAAGCCCTCCTCTTAAACATGCGGCTGCTGCAATTAAATGTGCGGGCACAGAATACTGAGGCAGCATAATCCTGAAGCCATCACGGGCCTCTTCAATCCATTTAAAGCCACTCCCTACCCCTTCAGCTCACTCTTGCAGCTTTCTGCTTTCTCCCATTATGACGCTTTTTCGTTTTTCTCTTCCTTCGTCTTCCCATGTGTCTTTTGCTCGCTGTAAATGCTTGAGGCAGAAAAATAGGCCCTCAAAAATAAGCGCTGGTGCTCCACACGGGAAACAACAGGCACAAATTAAGCACTGGAAGTAGGTGTATGAGACAAAAAAGAACAGTATTCTTAATACGTATGAAAACAATGCACTAGTAATGAAATTGTAAACAAAGTGAATGAGCAACCAGTGCAGAGGAGATAAAGAAGGTGCAATATGGTCAGATTTCCTGTGATGATGAAGTCGAAGCAAAGTATACTGAGTGAAGTAACCAACAAAACAAGCATTGGCAATGCAATAGGTCTCACATTTGCTTGAGTTAGAGCTATTGGTGTTGTAAATGCATAACTGGATTTTTCTTGCCGCATAAACTGGCCAACCCTGCCACATATTTTGGTCCTCTCTGTCACATAATTCTAGTGGCCCTGCATATAACTGAAGCACTTCCATTTACCCTATTCCTCTATCTGCACCAAAAAATTAAAATATTGCCATTATTTATTATGTTTTTATTTTAGGGTTCCCCCAACCTAGTGTGGGGATCCAGATATGACCTAGACAGAAAGAGCACGTTGTGCAGTGAGTTATGGGTAAAACTGTTTTGTAAAAGGAATGCCCCCAAAGCATTATGGGGTGATTTTCCGAGTGCAGCACATATTGTAGTATCTTGACTGTAATACTCCGAACAGCCCCATTTTTGGTAAACATGGTCATGTAACCACACAGTCAGCCCCCAGAGGGCATACCAACATGAAAACAGAATAGCAGAAAGTAATGCAGTGTAACCATATATGTAGCCCCTAGAGGGCGTGGTGCCTTACCCATTTTCAGACCTAGCAGACCTACTACAACATTATTACAAACCAGGCCCTTAAAACAAACTACTCCCAGCTGTAAAGCAAAAGCCCCAGCCATGAGAGAGCTTAACAAAACATTGAATTGTGGGAGAAGTTACTATTTAGGGGTCCCCCCAACCTAGTGCGGGGACCCATAGATGGCCTAGAAGAATGCATCGTGCTGAACATTTTGTTGGTGGTCTCATTGCCGTAAGATCACCACAGGCTGAGTTATGGGCAAAAATGTTTTCAAAATGCCCCGCAAAGCATTATGGGGCAAGTTTCCGAGTGCAGTTGAACAGTGTAGTATCTTGACTGTAATTCTCAGAACAGCCCATAGAGGACAACATAATGAAAATAGCATTTGTAAGAAACATGGTCATGTAACCATATAGTCAGCCCCTAGAGGGCATAGCGCCATGAAAACAGAATGGTGGAAGGAAATGCAGTGTAGCCATAAATGTAGCCCCTATAAGGCGTAGTGCCTTACACATTTTCAGGCCTAGCAGGCCGACTGCAATACTATTACAAACAAGACCCTTAATACACAAACTCCTCCCAGCTGTAAAAGAAACGTTCCAGCTATGAGAGAGATTAATAAAACATTGACTGGTGGGAGAGGTTACTATTTTGGCCCCTACAACCTAGTGTGAGGACCCAGAGATTACCTTGACAGGAGAAGTGTGTTGTACTGAACGGTTTGGTGGTGGTCCCTTTGTCGTAGGACCACCACAGGCTGCTTTATGGGCAAAAAAGGTTTTTAAAAAAGAAATGTCCTGCAAAACATTATGGGGCGAGTTTCACAAGTGCAGTGAATACTGTAATATCGGCTCTCCCAATGTGCCGGGAGAGACGCTTTGAGGATTTCTGTGTTTTTATTCTGTTTTAAGTGCTCCAGTTTGTATATTTTTCAACTGCTAAACTTGTAGGTAAGAGGTACTCATGTAAAGTGCCCCTCAGATTGAGGTCGCGCTATATGAAACTTCAAGTAGTCATGTAAAGCGCTCCTCCGATCGAGTTTGCGCTATATGAAACTTCACGTCCTCATGTAATGCGCTCCTCCAACTGAGTTTGCGCTGTATGAACCTTTAAAAAAGAAAATTAATATTAAAAGGAGAACACCCCTCCAGCTTGCAGCCTTTGTGCGCACACATCGTAAAGAAACAGTGGCATGCCCAAAACAAGGAGGAGGAAGAAGCAAAATATGGCCACGCAGCGCAAAGCGGCGAGGCAAAAGAAAAAAGAAGTGCGCCACAATAAGGTATATGGTCGATCGTGCAATAATACATGTAACAAGGTCAGTCTCCAAGGTGGGACAAACGTAAAGCATTAACCAATTAAGTCAGGAGAATTTTGAAAGTCAGGCCAAGGAACAAATGGAAGTTATGGGTGTGAGATGGGCATGGTGCAAGCCCACCGATGTAGATTACAACATGCCAAGAGACAGCGCATGTGGCAATGCCTGGGCTCAACCTAAAACAGTTACCCAAGGGGCACGGTGCAAGACACTGAATAAGAAATGTAGCTTCTAAGAAGGCAAACAAAAGCTGAGATTTTCTTGACTTTATAGAGTTAGAAACTTCAAATCAGTAAAACTAAAGACATTTGTTTATGAAAAGTAAAGCCTGAATCAAAGATTGTATCATGATTACAGGTGGACTCAATAGGGACGACAGAAGAAAGTTTAAAGGCAAAGAAGCAATAGAATCAGTGGTAGGAAAATTTAAGTATTTCCATTTTAGAGGGATTCAACCTGAGAAATTGAGATGCCACCCAGGCTTTGATGGCAGGAACGTAAGCAGAAAAAGAAGCTTGGCTAGTGGCAGTTAAAGCAGGAAATGATCTGCATAGAAATTAGCATGAATATCAGAGGAGGAGGTGACTAGAGGCAGAGAAAGAGTACAACAAGTAAAAAATAACAGACCATGTACAGAACTCTGAGTTATCGCCATAAAAGAAGCATGTGAGGACAAAGATCCTTTCCAGGACACCAGAACAACAACCATATAGATGAGAAAAAATCTAATAAAAGAGAAGAACCTTAAATACCCAGAAAAAAAGAGAGTTATAAGACTGGGATGAATCCAATGTTTCAAAATCAGCGAAAGATCCAGAGGTGCCAATACAGAAGATGGCAAGAATGCAGGATACACTTAGATACTGCATGCACAGCTGTCCTCGTAGGATGACCCGGACAGAAACTAGACTGAAATGGAGGAAGTACATTTTATATAGAAAGAATATGTGATAATTGAAAACAGATAATGTGTTCAGGAATCCTAGATATATAGGGAAGCAGGCAAGCAAGTCAATAGAGAGATTTTCAATAAAGGAATAAGTCACAGATTTCTTTTTTTTTATTGAGCAGACATGATACAAATCAACCTTATCAACTCTACCCAAAACTCATCGACATTTATCATTACATTAGATAACGCAATTACGTAGTTTGTGAATAGAAATACACCCACACATATGGATCTTCATCTAAACTTTGAATTCCAATCAATATAAAAAATGGCTCGAAAGTGAACCTGTGCTAAAGTATTGTCCGTTTTACATTGGCTATACCAATGTACTGACCTACAGCTACAATCCTGAAACCTAGAAATGATCCTATATTAAAAGTGCTTAATAAATATATTTACAAAACATACGACTAGGACCCTAAACTTGATTGAAAGTGAACATGTGCTAAAGTGCCAGTTTTTCAAATTACCTGATTAGGAATGTGCAATAACCATAGACATCCACTTTAACAGGCTTGCTATTCTAATACCAATTAAACTAAAGTGCTTAAGAAAAAGGGAAACGAATCTGGCAATCCTAAAGTGCTAAGGTGCAACGAATTACCATTGATGTAAAATAATACCTTCCTCCACCCCCTCAGTCTTACAGATATTACCATTACAACATCTTAAACCAAATTGAGATACTGCCAACCTGAGCCAAACCTCTTCAAACTCCCCACCCTTCTAGCATATGCCTCTTCAAACATTATTATTCTAATTTTTTTCTTAAACCATTCTCTATATAGTGGAATCCGCTCTGTTTGCCAAAACTGAAGAATGAACGACCGAGCCACAGAAAGTGCATTCAAAATAAATATCTAAACTGGTTTAGTCAATTGACACTCATATATTTGGCGGGTAAAACCAAATACGACAAGTGAGGTTTCCCACACTATATATTTAGAGCCTGGCACAAGGCTGCAGAAAGTGAGTGCCAGAAGGACGCAAGTTTCATACAGGGATAAATAATGTTGAGCCAATCACCAGCACCCTCCAGCTTGCACCGAAAGCACTGATCCTCCACTGAGGGGATTTTTTTTTTATGAAGGGTGGCCGGAGTGTAGTGTGCCCCCCAACGCCTTGTGACCAAAAGAGGAGATAGTTTGCCACTCCTACTTGGAGAATCTACACTGTGTTGTTGTCTCGACCTTCTCGAGAGCAGTAGTAAGACCTGATTGTAGACCTAAGTTATGTACTAGCCTATACCAGTTGCCTATATCAAAAAGATTAGACTTACAAAATTCTCTTAGCACCGGATGTATTTCAAGATGGGGATCAGAACCATAGGATCCCAAAAAGTGAACAATCTGCAGAAAACTAAAACCATGTTGCTTACTTGACTCCCCAGGTCATGCACACATCTCTTGACAACTCTTCCCTGAAGTAAAAACTGTCCTATTTCTTTGAACCCAGACCGATGACAAAATTCAATATGCGTTGATTTCAGGACCTTAATAAAAACGGGGAGCCTTGTACCAGCCTCGCACATCAGGTTATCTAAAAATAAAAAGTATCAAACATAGCCCTGGAGTCAAAGTTCTAGCCAAAATATCAAAAAGGGCCGCCTCATAATATATTTGTACATGAGGAAGAGCCCTACCCACCATATAAAATTGGAAGCTGAAGCAGAGAATACTTCACCTTTGGTGCTTTGTAGTTCCAGATGAATTGTCTGACTATATCTAAATCCTTAAAAAAACCTTTTGTTTATTTTGATAGGGATGTTAGAAAATAGAAATAAGAGCAGTGGACGAATCGACATTTTGATGAGTCACTCTACCTATCAACGTCAAAGGAAGAAGTGCCCAGTTATCCAAAAGACCTTTGATTTTCTGGAGTATTGGGAGAAAATGTAACTGGTATAACTGGTAAAAGTCATCGGTTACATATATCCCAAGATATCAAATCAGAGCTTGAGATTGCACTTGTTGTTGCAAAAAATCAGGAAGATTACTAACCGGGTTATTAGAAAGGAGAAGTTCTGTTTTGTTATGATTGATTTTATAGCTCTCAATACCCTGATACTGAGAAAACCGCTCTATTTCTCTTTGCAGATTCTCTTTAACGGGCTTCAAATAGAGAATATTGTTATCTGCAAATATTTTCAATTTTGACATCCCTAAAATAGGGGCTTCAATCGCCAGATTAGCCTTGATCCGGGTTGGGAGAGGTTCTGAAAAAAAAGTGATTAAAATAGGCAAAAGAGGTCAACCCTGCCGAGTCCCCCATTAATATCAACTACTCCTGCCTCCATAGAATTTACCATGATTTTAACTTGGGCCCCTTGATAAACCTTGCTAAGCACATCAATAAACTAAACTGGGAGGGCAAACCAAATATGTTCAGAGGGGAAAAAAAGAGCGTACTAATTGACTAAGTTAAATGCTTTCTCAGCATCATCCATTATTACTGGCACACTAGTGTTATTAGCTGAAAAATAGTCTAATGCCTGTATTAAAAACACGGTTTTAGCAGTCATCAATCTACCCGCCACAAAGCACGTCTGATCACAATGTAATAGGTTCTGAGCCAAAGGAGTGATATGAGCTTGCCATACCTTCATAAATGGCTTATAATCCATGTTGAGCAAGCAGTACGAATTAACATTGCAAGCATTCTTTCCTTTCTTTAAAAAACTAACTAAAGTGGATTACCTAAATGTATGAGAAATCTCCCCCCTTCTAATATTGAATTGAACAAGTCAGTCAAAAACGGTAAAGGTCTGTAGCAAAGGTCTTATAAACTTCTGCTGGAAAACCATTGTTGCCAATGGCCTTCCCATTTGGACTGGCGGAAAGGTCATCCTGTATTTCCCTATTAGAGATAGTAGTGATCAGTTTCTCCGCCTGAGAACAGATCATCGGTGGAAGATCAATTGATTGAAAATAATCCTGTAACTGCTGCTGCGCAGTCAAATAACCAGATTCATAAATTGTCCTATTATGCTGAAGAAATATTGCTGAGACCTGGGCTCCATCTGTGACTTTTCCACCAGTAGTTGGGTTGACAAGTTCCTTGACCATCGATGCTGCTTGCCCGACCTTAGTGGACCAAGCCAAGAATCTGCAGATCCTCCTCATATAGCTTTTGCTGAAAAGTCATTGAGCTCCTAATCTTCTTTAGCATAAAACATTCCCACAGCTCTTCTTTAGCCTTTGCCAGATATTGTGGGGCTTACCAGCTCTAAAATTAGGCCATAAGGTCTAATCAACTTCTGCTTGAAGCAAAGCGACTCTTGCTTTGCCAAGTCTGATGGGCAAAAATGTGACCCATTGCTGCTGCTTTAAATGCCTCCCATATGGCAAAGATTGGAGCGACACCACGATTTACCAGAAAAAAATTCTGAATAAACTGTCTCATATCGGTACACCATGCCTCGTCAGCTAACAGAGACTGACCAAATTGCAACCTTGGCCTCTCCCTCCTAGGCCCTGCTACCTTGATCGTGACTGAGACCACCAAATGGTCTGAGAAAGAATTAGACCAAATATCAGATTTAAGCCTCTCTATAGACCAGGAGACCAGACAAAAAATAAGAGACGCAGTATGATATTAGTGGGAAAAGCAGGTGAATTGCATTGTGCTAGGCCCTCCATGGATCAACTAAGGCAAAATCATGTTTGATTGTTTCTAAGAACTTGTTTTTGGTTTTAACTGTTTTTAGACTTATTTTACATTCCCAGTGATAGTCACCCCAAAACCAATAGACCAACCACCCCCATTGCCACCTTGTAGATCTGAGACAGGGCATCAGAGTCATCAAATGCAGGAACATAGTAATTATTCAGATTCAAAGGAGTGCCATTTACTAGCACTTTTAACCATAACCACCCACCCTGGGAGTCTCAAATTACTTCCTCTACCTGCCAATCATGACCCTTGCACAAGAGAATTGCCACTCCCCTTACTGCTAAGCCTGCGGAGGCATAAAACATTTGCCCAAAGCTTTTCAGTATATGGATTTTAGGAACAGTCACCGATTTAAATATATAAGGAAAGAGAAAAAAATAGAAAGAGTAGGTAAGAAAATGATATGGTTGGATAGAAGTAAAAGATAAGAGAAGCAAAAAGCAGATCAGCAGGAGACATGGCGAAGTTAGCCCTGCGCAATGAAGTTTACTACTAAATCAGAAACGATGGCAAAATCAGAGAGGACAGGAGACACCCAAAGATCATGAAGCGAGTCAGCAGTCACCCTATCTGGTAGGTCATCGGCGCAAGGCAAAGAGGCAAGTAAACGAGGTGGAGGACCGGAAGCACAAATCAGATCAGTTTTATTCATACAAAGTGGATCTATTCCAACCGGTCTTTAATTGTACAAGAGCAAAGTGAGTGATAGGGGTTCTTCAGCCCTGGCGGGGGATAGTGGGTTGGGGAACTGTATCTCAGTCGCCAAGGACATTCTCATTGCCCCCCCTGCAATCTCTTAAAATAGACTAAGATTTTCTCCAAGGTTGAAACTGGCAAAGTTAGGATGAAGGCAGAATTTGCATCCCTGGGGCAAATAAAGGATGATAACAAGCAGCTGACGCAGGTGATACGCCAGGATGTGCAGCAGATCAGGGATTTGCAATGCAGGAAAGAAAGCAGCACCAGGCAGAGAACACCAAATGCAAGCGGCGACTTTTTAACTTGTGTGCGCTGAGCTTTTCTGCATGATTTTCCAGATGTCGCCAATAATTTTTGCTGTGTGTACACTTGATTTTGGAGCGGCGGGTTCAAGAGAAAGTTTTGACGCGGTTATGCTGCAGTCTTGGTGCGAGTTTTGTCATGGATTGAGAGCGAGAGTGGTGGGATTGAGGAAGGTTTAGCCGAGATCATTTACTCCTGTCACATAGACAGATGTGCCTACAAGCTTCTTTCAACTTTTCAAATGGGTAAGTTAGTGACTTTCAACATTGAGGCTAGTAATTCACCGAATAAAAGGGAGTTTACTTGAATGTTAAGTTGAAAGTTGACATTTCCCGTACACGACTTTAACGTTACGCCAAGGGTTTTCCACGTAGAGTTTAGTGCAGGTGAGAACAGGTATCTGTTGATACTTCGGAAAAAACAATTCCTCTCCACTGAGGTGATCCATATGCTAGACAGAGCGGCGAATCTTTACGCTGATTTGAAGGGTGCTCTTTTTAAAGTGGTGCCATCTATGGCCAGGACACTCAGAACTGCTGTTCTAGATATATTTTGCTTATTTTGGTGGGAGATGTTAACATAATGATAAACCCCACCTTGAATAGGTCGTCGCTTATGCTGATTGTTGGAGATCCCTAAACCTTGGGGTGAAGGACTCTACATTACATTCAACTCCCAATTAAGAGCTTCATGTACTAGAATAGATCTGATTTTTATAGTGAGCATTACTTTGCCTGTGACCCGGAGGGGAAATGTTAGCCCTCTCTCCTTTTCTAACCATCCCCTTGTGATCCTTTATTTGTCGTCTGCAGTTAGGGAGCAACAGTCTGTACTTTATCATCTTGGTGCTTTTTCTTCAAATTACGAATTGGTAGCAAAGGAAATTGAAGCAACAACTGGGGACGTTTTTCAAAACAGTAACTTTAGACTTTATTTTAAAACCACTCATTTGGTGGAAGGCATCCAGTGCACAGTTGGGCGCCTTGTTAATGCATAGGCAGCATATTTGGAAAAGATCAGATGTTCAGAGTAAGGAAATCTGGAGAATGGCACTTTGGAGTTGGAACTGCCACACAGCTGTGCTTGTTCTCAAAAAGACACTTGTAAGCTTATAGTGGCGACAGAACAGCTGAGTATGATTTGTAAAACGCCGAGTTTGCACTCCTTAGGACCATACAACAATATTATGAAAAAGGTGACAAGCCCAAATACACTTGGGGCATTTGGATTGAAAGCTATGACTGAACTAAATTCAGTCCTGGTTATTAAAAATGTCAAAGGGAAAAGTATGTCCAAAGTTGAAACTTAGATTTTCAGGAGACTTTATGGTCGTTTATACTCTTCTGAGGGATATTTTAAATTGACATTAGATCCTACCTCAAAAATATAGCCATGCCCAGACTCGCTGAATTGGCTTAAGAGCTCCTCAGTGGACATATCGCTAATAATAAGGTTTTAGTAACTATGATGGAAGTCTGGTCAGAAAGAGCTACAGGCCCTGATGGCTTCTGCCCAAGTTTTTGTAAGGTCTTTTCCCAGCTCCTGTTGAAAGTTCTACGTCATTAATTCCATTCTGGCATCACTGAGAGGTAGGATCATTCCCTGATTGGGTGAATTCATTAATTTTGGTTTATGCCCTATTTCTACGTGCATCTCATAAGCTTACAGTAGGGTTGAATAGTGACGCCAAACATTATAATTAATTATTGTTGTGTGTTTGTAATGACGACTCCTACAATGGCTCAATTAGAATTTGTAACAGGGAAGGTCAGCGACAATATTTGCAGGGCTGTAGGTCAAGCTTAAGTGGGCCTCCTCCATCATAGTTTCATTAAATGTGTAAAAAGCTTTTGATTGGGTCATGTGAGCCTTCCTGCCAATGGTCCTGTGTAGATATGGTCTAGGACACATCTGTTTATAAGCTGTTATGGTAATATAGGATGTCCCAGGTCAAGAGTGAAGGCGAACGGTTTTCACTGAGACTCGCTGTCATTATCAAGAGAGGCCTGGCAGGGATTCGCCCCCCCCACCCCCCCCTCATGGTTCTGTTGGTAGTAGAGCTCCTGTCCCAATCTATAAAACATACTGGGAGAGAATTTGAGATTACACTTTTTGGCAATGATGTCTTGCTCTACCAGTCTAGTCCTGAGGAGCCCTTGTCCTATCCTTTGAAGGAAATATAGGGATATTGTAACATATCAACATTCAAGCTTAATTGGAGTAAATCTGAGGTTTTAAACAATAATCTACCATATGATGCAATTGCTTGACTTCAGAAATCCTATCCTTTCACCTGCCCATACACCCTATGAGCCACCAGTTATCCAGAAGTCTTTGATTACATGTGTTCCTGGTGTAACATGACCACATCCTAGCTAGGCAATATTGCAACATTTGAAAGGAACATTTTCCCCTGTCTTCTGCACATATGCCAAGTACTGTACACCTGGGCTCATCACAGAGTACTATAAGAGTTAAAGACAGAAGCATTGGCTTCTAGCTGCTAAGATTACATCCCAGGCGTCGCAAAGTCTACACTTATGCGCCTGAGGATGGAAGGGCAGATAGCGTGCTTCTCAGGCAGTGATACTTAGCAAGTTCCATGCATGGATGATGCACTGGGAATCTCATTTCTGGAATACGCTGGATGAGGAGGCTGTATGGCAGTCCCTGAGATACTTATCCCTGCTGAAATCGAAGAAACGCCTGTGGACTATGTACCAATATTCTTCCTCCTCCAGAATTTTCAGGACTGTAGTGGTGCGACTGGGTTTGACAATAATCCCCTCTTTGTACCCCCCACACTCACAATAATCCTCAATTTACTCTAGATTATAAATCAGGGTATTTTGAGGGATGGTAAACAGGAGGCAGTAAATTTGTATCACTTACGTTGACAGTAAAAAAACAAAAAATCAATGCAATCCAAGGCAGACTTTTAAATGGGAAAGGCGGGTCGTCTAGATACGTTGAATTATGTCAGTGGGTACTCTCTTCTGGGTAGAACGCCGTGAAACCAGGGATCTTCTCTAACCCACACGTTTAGAAATGTATCTTTTCTGAACAGAGCTCAAGGTATTCGATTTTTGACACTTACAGAACTCTGCAGGCCAAAAGGTATATACCCCCTCTGATATGTATAGCACCTTGTCTTTCGAATGACTGCCGTTCCTTTCTGATGTGGACAAGGTCAACAAAGATTTCACCCTCCCTGACAAATATAGGGTGATGGGAATGCTGGAACCCTTTGAGGAACCGGTTGGCTTGTTTCTCTGTCTTTTGGTTGTTTTGCATGTTCACAGTGGCCTGTGCCTGCCTGATCATCTGTGGTTGTCAGACAATCAATGAGAGCCGGCGGCACAGCGGATAGGTGGATGGGAATTTGTATTAATGCTTCTATATTTTCATCGATCCAAAGGTTTGGTGTCTGTGCTGGGTGTGCGGTCGGACAGGAGTGAAGTTAGAAGATTCTGGTGGAATTTGTGTTTTTCTTCCTGTTTGTCTGAAAATATAATCTTAATAAACAGATTTGAAAATTGAAATCTGAGCCCTTCTGGCTCTAGCATGGGCGGAGCCAGGTGTTTCAGCGGCTGTGTGTTTAGTGGCTCCAAGTGTGTAACTGCCCTGTACTTACTCCCTTCCGCAGGTGACGCTGCATACGACTACTCCAGCTACTACCAGGGCCTCTGGGACTGCCACGGGGCCTACACCGATGAGCTTTCCTTTCAGCGCGGGGATCTCATCCGCATTTTGAGCAAGGTACTTGAGGGCTACTCTGGAGGGAGGAGGGCCGCATTGTGATGGGCATCGCTGCCTCGGTGCAGAGGGGAGTGCCTGTATTATGCTCTTGAAGTGATTACATTTAACCTACATTTAGGGTGACCAGATGTCCCGTATTTCCCTGGACAGTCCCGGTTTTTAGAGGACTGTCCCGTTGTCCTGACTTTTGGGACAAAGGTCAGATTATTAAATAAATGTCCTGGTTTTTGGAACAAAGGTCAGATCATTTGGGAAGCATAAGTTAAAGAGGCCTACAAAGTATGAAAAAAAATAAAGTATTTTTTCTGTTACTGTCAGGCAACACGGTCCCCTGCCTGCTCCCAGCAGAAAGACGGAGTGGAGAGGTAGGTGGGGGCGGGTTTGGGGTGCAGGGTGGGAGGTCAAGCCATAGCTAATTTTATATATGTAGCCTTATAAATGTGTTTATCTACATACACACACACACACACATGTATAGGCACACTTTCACAAAGCTACGCAAAAAAAAAAACGGGACAAGCCAGATATAAATGTGAGATTAATGTCGTTAGTCCTTCTTTTATGCCTGACCTGTCCCGGTTTTTGCTCCTCAAAATCTGGTCACCCTATCTACATTCCTCCAAGTTACAGCTTGATTTTCAGACAGTTCACCTGGGGAACAGTGAGGTATGTGTTTTCTGAGCGGTGCCGCCTAAATTAACTCGAAGAAATAACTTAAAATAATTGACGACACACTGTAGGCACATAAAACCGAACGCTATAGTCTGCACTGAGGTGGCGCAGCACATCATGATATGGCCGCTGGTGCGCTGATTATGAGAGGACGTTGTTTAGTACTTTGAAGATGGCGCCTGTATCAAGTACAGCAGGGGCCTGTGTTCCTCCTAAACTTTCATTTGCGAGAGTCTGACCAATGGGAGTTTCTGCTACAGGTATGTGTGGGTCTGCGATGGTAGTAAAAGCATGTGAGGGTTACCCTGCCATCTGAGCAGCTACACGGGGTCTGTGGGCAACAGTGAGTCTTTTCCCAGAATGCCAGAAGATACAGGAAGCAATCGGACTTCTTTAAAGTAAGCAGGCTTGAGAGGGTTTAAGATTCGAATGTGGACCATGGATGGGGTGACCAGATTTTGAAATCCAAATTACATTGTTTTCTTTTAACAGCTGATATCTAGTCCCGCTTTACAACACATTCAGGCGAGCGTCCAACTGTTTTCAGTCAACTCTCTCTGAAAACTGGGGCATGGCCCACATTTGCAGGGACAGCTGGTGAATAACCAGGACTGTCCTCCCAAATCCAGTACGCCTGGTCACCTTACCATGGACCACTTCTCGCATGGCAGCATGTCCACACAGTGTGCGCAGATATCCTGGGTCCTGTGACATTGGCTGGGCCTGGCTTCTCCTGCAGCCTAAGCAGATATGTGGGATCGAGCGTCTAGTGGGGACATCAGGGGTAGATCTCCTACAATGGGGCTGTGTGTGGGGGGGGGGGGTGACAAGTCTCCATGACTACTGCAGGTTCAGCTGCGTGCAAGTTCTGCAGACCAGAGCCAGACATTCTTATAAGCAAACACGGAGATCCCTTCACTCTCGAATAGTGTGGGGGTAAATTGTATCTTGTTTTCCTGGAAAGTGATCTTTGCAGCTTGGTTACTTGTAACTTTGGTGGTGATGTATTAGTACTTTGTAACTCAGATGTTTACATTAAAAATCCATATAGATCGCATAACCAAATCCCCCGCTTCTCCTTTAAATGAAGGAGAAGAGAGGAGTGACTGGCTAGAACACTTTATTATTAAATGCCGATTATTGTGACCGGGGGCTGAGAGGTGCTCCTCGTGCGCCTTACTTCAACTTTATGTGCCCGAGGATTTTCGTGACAGTTTATATCTTGACGGGATCATCTTCTAGGAGCTTGTTTCAGACGAAGCATGCATTACGGCCGGAGTTCAATAAAACTATGTTGCGTTCACAAGGAGACCTCTGAAACAAGGGGCCTGGCTGGTTGGTTCCTTAGGACATCCGACCTGCATGTGAGCCACCTACACGCCTTCATTTGTCATCAGTGTTTTTTCTTTTTTTAATTACATTTATAAATAAAACAGCATACAACTCGTGCATTTACCATAGAGCAGTACATTAAATCGCATAATTTAAATTGTCACTACAGGTTCCTTCTCCATCCCACAGTATCACGGGGCACGTTATGTCAAGTCCAAGTACACTTGTTGGCAACACCGTCCGCTTTAACTTAACAGAATCTCACGCATTGTGCTGAAGGTAATGTTACAGTCGGCGACACCGGAATATTACATTATTAGGACGCTGTTTGTCGTTTCAGCATCCCGCAAGCGCGCGCAATATTCCTACAAAGCGCATCACCGTGCATCCTCAAACCGCAGGACCAGGTGTCTGTCGGACGAGTTTCATCAGAATCAGTCAATGTTCCTCCAATCGCACCGCCACGCCTTTATGTGTTATAGCCGTGGTGGTCCGGATCTGGTATCCAGAGACCAGACACCATTGAATGCGCAGATCGCAAATCCATCCTGCCCACCGCGTTGTCGGAAGCGTCTGCAGATAAGCTTGCCCTCTGCAAATAAAACCTTAGACACTGGTCTTCGACTCTCGTACACAGAAGATTGTCCCGTCATGTCAACAAGTATAAGGCAGGGCGGTGACGGTAATGGGAGAGCTGAAGCTTTCTCTCTACCTCGACCACAGGGCCGCAAATTATGCGGCAGTGGGAAACAGATTATGCGGTAGGGTTGTCTAAATCACGCACAAGGGAAGTCAAGTAGTGCAGGATATACGATTAACAGCAAAACTAAGTACAACGTTCGGTGGCAATATTTTCGAGATATTTTCGAGATACACTTTTATGCGCACAGAATTCATTGATTTTTTTGTTTGTTCTTAATATACACAGGTTTCCGAAGAATATCAACTCTAACCATTCCTCAGAAACTGTTCAAATTGTTGTCAGAGACAAGTAATGATTTTGTCTTGCGTGGAAGCAATAAACGCCATTTCCAGTGCTGCCCTTTCTTCCTTCTAGAGTACAATTGATTGCAAAAAGCATGTACTTTATTGCACTTAATAGAAACCAACGTTACAAGTACAGAGTACTTGGAATAAAAGAAGTTTCCTTCAATTCAGCGCATCCCAGTAATGTTTTACAACTTGTGGACAGTTTGGGGTTTACCCTCTGTCACAGTTTCTGGTCCCCAGAAGCACCCCTCTACGAGGTACCGTGGGGTTCAGGACATCAGACTTTAAAAATAAATGTAACATTTATAGGACTCCCATTTTTATGGTATTTTTTAAAATATTTATATATGTGTTAACCTATGTTTATTTTTTGCCAGCTTATTGATATTTGGCCACATTTATTTTGTATTTTAAGAATAAATGAACTTGTAAAATGGCATATTTCCATATATATGTAACTGATAAACATGCACTCATATTTTGATGCCTGTCTTGACTAGCAAATTAAGCAGTCAAATATAATGAAACACTACATCCATTGGTAAATATGAGCATTGTAGTACAAACATATGTTAACATATGCCCCTATTTAAGGAAATCTCATCCTGTTTTTTAATTCCCCATGTTGTCTATCTGCGGAGTTGTTGACCTGGAATTCATGAAAGGCAGCATTGAAAGTCACTGACAAGAAGCCCAATTTTCTGTATTTAAGATTAATTACAAACAGGAAACACATTGTTTCTGTCTGTATTTATCTGGACACATCAGTAAAAACAGAAAACTGTAAAGCCTAAACACTTATAGGATTTTTACAAACTCAGGGTGCTTTTTTGAAGTATTTTCAGCTTTACCAATTAATTGGGGGTGTTTATACTACGGGGACAAAAGAGTCACCTCATTTAAAGGATGTGTATGCAGTATTTGTATAGGAGGAGCTTAGCCTAATGGCATCATAGTGCTTTACAGAGTTAAAGGCAAAGTCTGTGTGATTAGGGGTGAAGCTTGAATATAGCAAACAACAGCAGGTTGTTGTCCGTTTATGTTTTGCAGCGTTTCTGGTGTAGCATACCTAGAATCTTTTTTTGTTTGTTAAAACGCTTCACATTATTGTAGCAAATAGTGGATTATGAACAAAGGAAGCAAATTCATAACAACACGGAAAAAGCTGTAGTTTTTCATATTTCTAGTGCCTTGGGTGTAAAGGGGATTTTGATAGTATTTGAGGGTGTGTGTGTATGATATTATATTTGAAGTGGTATGTGATGACAATTGGAAAATTGTGAGGGTCTCCTCTGCAGTGTGAACACTTGTGAGGGGTCTGCGATACACACCAGCCACCATGGGTGACACCCGCGTAAGGCGGCCTGTAAAAGTAACAGGGGACCCGTGACCCACAGGTTCTCCTGCTGTGTGAACAAGCAAAAGTGAGTTTGAGATTGTAACAAGGGCCCCAGGGGCGGTTTCTGCAGTCTAAACAAGCTTAAAAGTGTTTGTGATAGTAATAAGGCCCTAAGCATGAGGGGTTTTGTAATAGTAGCAGGCACTAGGGGCTACTCACACAGTCTGAACAAGCATAAGGGGGTCTGTGATAGTAACAGGATTAGGGGCTTCTCCTTCTGTCTGGGCAAGCGTTACAGGCATATAAATTGGAAGTAGGGTTGCCGGAGTGCTGCAGCACCCCAAAATTGTCATGCCAGGGTTTGGAAGGTGAATAAGCAATAAAGATGATTTACGTTTTGTTTTTCTCTTGTCAAATTTGCTGCATGTTCAAAGACAGAGGTCAAGAGTCAGGCTATATCTTCTGACATATTGCTGCTCATTCTTCTAACAGGGAGGATGGTGTTTACTTTTCTTTCTCTGGCTGCAAAGTGAGAGAATTTTGTAAAGTGAACTATGTGACAACCTTGCTGGTGTGAAAGGAAAGGCTGCAGGATGTAATTTTTTCAAACACACAACAATGTGTACAAATCTATAATGAATTGTGTAAGTAAATCAAATTATAGCAGCAATTAAGAATGCAAAAATGAAGCGCTTTTTGTAATTGTGCAGGGTGATGGAAACCAAGATTTCAATAAGATCAACAAAAGTCAAGACACTTTACTTGGTGATGCAAAACAACAAATATTCAGTGAACCCTACTTTTCACACATTATGGTTAGTGTGCTGAAGAGTTATATCAGTAGAACTGTATGTGCACAAAAGTAGTGTCCATTGATGTGCTGCCTGTAAATGAGGGTGCACTACCACACAATGCTCAATAATATATTTGCCACATTGTGCTCATGAACGTCAATTCACCAAAATGCCAGGGGTGGCGGACATGAGATCACACACCCTTTGACCTGCAGTTTCACTCACACACATGCTTACACAAATATATACACACACTGTCACATGCAAGCACGTACAAAACATACATTTAAAAGCATTTTTAGGTTGAGCGTAGCAGCGCGTAGGCGCTGCTTTCCTGACGTGTTGGTATGTATCTGGGCTTTTAACCATGCCCACCACACACCCATCGCTATCACTCGTTCATGGGCTTGCCAATCAAAAATACTTTGTTTTGTTTTAGTTGGTAACTGCTTTATGTTTGTCCCTCCTTAGGGCGGCGGTTTTGCTACCACCTTCGCCATCCACCCTGGTAAATTGCACTATTGCCAATAACTTTGATTGAGAGTGAACTTCTTTTTCTTTTTGTCTCTATCCTTCCCGCTCACGGCGGCACTTTGAATGGGCTCGCTTATGTCAACTGTTTGACTTTTTATTTTGAGTTTGTGTGGCAAGAAAGTTCCAGTTAGAAATTTACAACGCTAATAGCTCTAACTCGAGCAAAGGTGAGACCTGTTGCATTGCAAATGCTTGTTTTACTTCTCAGCTGCCAGGGAAGGTCATATACACCCTAATTGTACACCATTTTTTATTATACGAATAGTTAATAATGAGGCATTGTTTGTTATTAATGTAAAAAAAAAAAAAGTGAGAGAAAACAGAGTGGCGGCCTAACCATCCGATCTGCCACTGTATTCCTGGCACTGATTTTGCCACCTCTGACTTCAGAGGTCTCAAAGGCAGTGCCAGGGGTCGCAAGGAGCAAGCCAGGGGTCTCAGCTGCGACCCCTGACGACCTCTATTGTGCTCCAAAATAGCACATTATCTACACACAACACCTGTACCACTCTCGCTGAATGGCCGTGGCTCATTTGCAACACTTTTTCTTTGTGTGAGACGGGGATTTTTCACAGTCCCTATGACTCCAGTGATGTAATATTGATGGCAGTACCCTACCCTCGAAATGTTCCAGCACCACTGATAACGGGGTCTGTGATGGGGGCACTGGGACTTCGCCTTCGGTTTGAACAAGCATAAGGGGGGTGTCCATGAGATGACCTCGATGTCCCTGCTACTCTCATAAAGTCCGAACCAGCAAAAGTGGAATTGTGACAGTTACCACACACCAGAAGCAGCTTCTGCAGGCCTAATAAGGTTAATGGAGGCCGTGATAGTAAAAGGGGCCTCAGGGGTTTCTCACATAGTCTGAACAACCATAAGGGGGTCTGTGATAGAGAAAGCCACATTGAGGCTTCTCCAATCTGGACAAACCTAAGGGGGTCTGTGCTATTAACGTGGCTGGAGGAGCTGCTTATGCAATTGAACCACCATAACGGAGTCAGTGTTAGAAACATGGGTACAGGAGGGTTCTCGTGGAATTTGAACAAGCAAAAGGGGGGGGGGTCTGTGATAGTTATGAACCAGCACGGATGGGTCTGTGATTCCAAGAAGGGCATCAGAGTCGACGTCCTCTGTTTGAACAAGCATCTGTGGTTCCTGAACATGACGAAGGCCTCGAGGCCTTCGCCTTCATTGCGAGCTAATAAAAGTGGCTTGTGATGATATCTGGGGGCTTCTCCCTCATTGTGAGTAAAAACGAAACTGGTCTGTGGTAGTTACCGAGGCCTTCTGCCCCGATGTAGGCAGGTGATAGGTCTGCGGGAGTATCACACCCCAGTGGCCAGGCCGCTCGCCTCTGGACTCTCACCGCCCCTCCCCTCGGATGATGACTGCCCGCTCCGATGCTTCCACTCCCCCTGGGCCCAGGATGTCACAAGCCGCCAATAAAAGCGATATCTTCATTTTCTCACTTGCTCTAAACGCGCATTTATTTTCCTCGGGCCTGGGTTCAGTAACAGCGGAGTCTGCTGCCCCCTAGTGCCCGCCGCGGACTGTGGCCACTGCGTCTGCACGATCGGGCTCGCAACACAGCGAGTTTGTGCTTTACGAACAGAGGTCTTAATTTGTGGATATATGTATTAATAAACGAATGTGGAATGGGTGAATTAAGTCAGTGGGAATCGGAGAAACGTCAGTGTATGAAGGACAACAGGACCGGTAGATGAACTAAGAACGTACAACTGAATGAGTAGAATATTCAGAAAGGAATGAGTAAGGAATAGACAACTGAAAGGTTTTATATATTTTAACTGTAAATTGTATTCATATAGTGCTTACTACCCCTGACGAGGAGCTGAAGCGCTTTGCCGTTAGTTGCACACTTTTCTGGAAACTAAGATTAGAGTTCTAGTACACTAAAAACATGTGCTTCCTTTTGTTCCTTGTGGACTAGTTGTAGGTAAGTACGTTTGTGCTCTTGGGGTCTCATGCATTGAGTAGAGTTTTCAATAGGGATAGGATATTGAATAAAAAAGGGTAGTTGTATTTTTTGAGAAGCAGTGGGCAGGTGCGCCTGTTAGTTGGGTGTGAAAAAGGAAGGAATTTCGAAACGATGTTTTGGAATTCGTAGTAGTTAGAAAGGTTTAGCATGAGTCAGGGAGGGGTGGGATGAAGGTTAAAGTTTTTTTTCCTAACAAATAAATGAAAATAACACATGCAAATAGAGAGACATATCCATATATTTAAATATTTACTTATATGCACGCATATATATGTGCATGACTCTTAGTAAAGTTTTTAGTATCAGGCATAGGACCCTCTATATTGCTCTGATGCATTTATTTAGCGCTTACTCCCGCTGTATGGGGGTTGAAGTGCCTACCTACATGAATAGCATTTTACACCATGTAGGGTGATGTTGTTGGAAGGATGTTGTCTCTGTTTTGATCATATGTGAGAAGTGTTTCTGTGTCTATGGCCACCAAGGTGCGGTTATAATGTTATTGGAATAAACACCCATATGTAGATAGAAGCAGCAATATTTATCTGTTCTGATATACACATACATGTTGTGGTTAAGTAGGCAAACGCTTTTTTCCATGTTTACCCCTCCTCCATATTAATGTATCTGTTTATAAGTGGAAGCATAAATGAATGAACTGCTTCAGAATGAATGATAGATGGGGTGGATGTTTGGGTGGGTTATTGAATCTAAATGCACTGCATGGAGAGGGGATGGATGAACTGATTTTGTTGGTGACTTCCAGAGTGTATTATACCCCCAAGAGTCCTGTTTAGAGCGTTGCCTTTCAGTAGCAGTTCTGAGCACCCTTAATGACTACACACACCAGGATAATGCATGCAGTATTTAGGGGCCCAGTCATGTAAGAGGGGAATTGGGGGGACCTCGTTTGGACCAGTATTATTTCCCATAGAGAGTAAAAACAAATATCTAACAGAACTATGATCCAATTACTTTAATTGGTCGTTTTGTAAAATGCTATGGTGGCCTTGATGTTTCTGCTGCGCTTTTGGGGGGTGCACCCACTCGGTGGTGGCTAACCCCTGTGTGGGATGAGGTCGGAAGTGGGCAACAGTGCCTGTCACGTTAAAGTGAGATTGGAGGCACTAAACATTCTGACATCCAGGGGTGGTTTGATCGAGAAACAGATCTGTTTACTTAGCGGCGGGGGCTGAATGAAAAAGTGGCCGCATAAATGAATGAATAGATGGATGCAAGAGAAACTGTCCACCTTCTGTATTCGGATTGCGCCACCGTGATGCCCCAGCTGGCCTTGACGGGGGCACACGGAGTTCAGAGCAGGCGACTTGGGGTTGCAGTGCTGAGGTGGCTCCCCCCTTTGAGGATGCACCACGACTGGGCCCCCACGGGGGCACTTTAACCAGCCTACGACGAGAGGGCCCGAGCATCCCCGGACTCATCAATAACCCTTCGATTGGAGGCGATCGATCGCGCCGATCGATGGAGGGCGATCGGAAGGACAGGGACGGGGTCGGGGGGAAGGCAGCGGGTCACGGGCCGGTCACCGGCGGCCGCCCATTCTTCTCGCGGACAGAAAGCAATCTTCTCGGGCAGCCCGTGGCATGCTCATCGCTCCGGGTAATTCTTATAGATGAGGCCGCGGCGGGGGCCGAGTTAGAGGGCTCCTCGTCCCCCCGCGCACCGCGGCCGCGCCTAATGACAATTTATTGCCGACCCGCGCCGCTCCGCGGGGGAGGGGCCGCTTCCAGAAGCTTCCGAGCCAGGTCCGGGGGACCCACGCCTTAGAGGGTCGGCGGGAAGCGCCTGGATGGACGCATTCTGCGAAAGTGATGCATGGGGCCGGTGTGGTTCTCTGCTGAGCGGAGCACGAGTTGCGCTCCACGCAGTGCAGGTGTTAATTGCTAAAGTGTTCATAACTTGCCTCGCGCCCACGTTGTTGCTGTTTCGCAGCGCTTTAAATAATGGGCAATTATATTTCATGTAGCTGTATCGGAAAGAGGCAAGGCTGCATTGGCCTTGACCTACCGACTCTTGACCTACAGGTCAGGCCGGATGCGTGAAGTGACTGCTTTAATGCACAGGCCCAACTTCCCTGCTTACTTTTCAGAGCCTCTTCAAGTTTGCGACTGCTGTAGTGCACTGATGCTGTGTGCACGCGCGCTCTGTGGCGGGGGCTGTGGAACGTGCACACCCTGAAGGCTGTGGTACTGAGCGTTCACTAAGCGCTTACACTGACTGCGGGGGGCAGTACTGTGCATGGTCTGTGAAACATCATAGTAGTGTACAGAGGCTCGGAACATGTACTCCTGCAGGGGGCAGTGGTGTCCAGAGCCTACTACTCTCCCATACATCAGCTGGAGAGATAGAGAAGAGACGTCCTGAGAGCACGCACACCCCACGGGGGAGGGTGAGACAAAGCACGTGGTTGGCCATTTTCTCCATGTCTTCACGCTGTCCTGGGTGAATTCAACTCTAGTACCGGCTGACCACCAGTGCATCAGCACCATGGATGCTGCTGCGTGTACAGATTATTGATGAATTGGGTGACCAGATTTTCAGAACCAAAAACCGGGGCAGGCACAAACATAGAAATAGGACTAAATGTTGACACGTCATTCAGTTATTTATACATATATATATATATATATATATATATATATATATATATATATATATATATATATACACACACACACACACACACACACACATTTATCTAGTCAAAGCAATGCGGTCAGGCAAGTCCGTGCTCTCAGCTGTCAGGGGTAGATCAATCCCCCTCATCATTTCTTAACCTAAAATTAGAAAACCGCTGCACACAAGTCTCCCAGTGAATTCCAGTCTTTATTCTTATACAGCAAACACCAACATGTTTCAACTCAGCAGTACTGAAGATTATTGCAATCCTGTAATATTTTGTCACATGGAAGTATTCAGATCTTTGTGATAACTGAAACTTAACATGCTATACTTTGGCCTTTTAGTAGCAGGACATTATGATTTCAAATGTTTTTTATGTTTAGTATGGACTATATTTCCCAGAATGCCTCCTAATGGGCAGGCCAGACCTATACTATAAATATAGAAACTGAAAAAGTACTTACTGATCGTGAACAAGACTGTTGAGTTGAAACACGTTGGCGTTTGCTGTACAAGAATAACGACTTTGGAATTCACTGGGACACTGGTGTGCAGTGGTTTTCTAAAAACACAAAATAACTATATATATATATATGTATATATTATATATGTAATATGACGTGTCAATATTTAGTCTTATGTATATGTATATACATATGATAATGACAGCCCGTGCCATCGTCCCCCCTCATCCCATTAAATCCTGCTGGGCTGCTTAAATGAGACAAGGCAGCACAACAGGTGACTCTGTAAATGTTAAGTTGTCTCTGGTGTGATAAGATGGCTGGATGAAACGTGAGCCTTCACAATCCTCAAAAAAACGGAACATGTCTTTGTTTTGACAAAAAGTGTGGGGATGCCGGGACAGTCCTTAAAAAAAATCAGGGCGTCTCGTCACCCTTTTATGAAATTTATAAAGCGCACAGTCATACTTAAAGGGATATCCCGGCACCAGGCAGCAATCCAATAAGATTCCTTTCTTTTTCTTGGCTCTTCAGTGATAGCTCAGGTCGACACATGGTCTTTGGGCAAAAGGTTGCACTAGAAGGGACTGCCTTGGGTCTGGGTGGTCTTCAACCAGCGATGTAAAAGAAGTTGCCCAGGATGTGAGGGGTCCGCTGAGCTCCAATTATTGCTGTCTTTTTCTACTCAGCCAGGGCGGCCACTTTTTAGTTCCTTGCATTAGGGCCTGTGGCTCTCCTGCTACGCCACCACACAGGGGTGCAAAAAAAAAAAATGCTGGATTACAGCTCATCTCTTCTGCCACTGTCCTCGAAGTCTCTCCATAGTTTGTCAGGGAGATTACTTATAAAATGGGGAGTCCTTTGTGTTCTTGGGCAGGAAAGTGATGGTCTGTAAAACTGACAGACCATTAAGCGAGGCATTACACTGGGGGAAGATGGCAAACAGTCTTGGTCTAGGAAAGATGTTACTGTGAATAACCTTACAGCTCACCCCTCCCATAATCAGATGTGAATCTCTTCTCTATGAGACCCGTTAGTTGCTGATGTATTGTACATTCTTGAAAGTACACTTGCACACCTGTGGAAAGGTCCAGCCAGATGATCAATGATGAGATCCACTTCGTGCATAGAAATTGACTACACCAGGAGCCTGGGCTTGTATCCTTCCATAGTCATAGACCATTTTAGTAGATTGTGGCCTGTCTGGACAGTGAAGGTTGCCTCAGAGTTAGGAATGGAACTGCTTCAGTGCCCAGACACTGGCCTGGTATTCTATCTCAGTTAATTCTATCTCAAGAAGAACGGTCACCCACGCCCTCATCAGCAGCAGACTGGACTATGGCAACGCCCTCTACGCAGGGACCACAGCCAAGCTTCAAAGAAAACTCCAGCGAATTCAAAACGCAGCCGCACGTCTCATCCTCAACCTCCCTCGCCACAAACACATCTCCGCCCACCTCAGATCCCTACACTGGCTGCCCATCAGCAAAAGGATCATCTTCAAAGTCCTCGTCCACGCTCACAAAGCCCTCCACGACACTGGACCAGCCTACCTCAACGAACGAGTAAACCTCCACATACCAACTCGACAGCTCCGCTCCGCTGACCTCGCCCTCGCTACAGTCCCCCGCATCCAACACACCACCTCCGGCAGCAGATCCTTCTTCCACCTCACCGCCAAAACCTGGAACTCCCTCCCCACCAACCTATGCAAGACCCAGGACCTCCTAACTTTCAGAAAGCACCTCAAGACATGGCGTTTTGAGCAGTAACTGGCAATATCCCCCCCCACACACACACACAGCACCTTGAGACCCTAACGGGTGAGTAGTGCGCTTAAAATTTTTATTGATTGATTGAGTTAATGGCAAATTAAAATTTTCTGTCAGCAGCCGCTGGGGAATAAGAGCTAAAGGGCGTTATCTGCCGTTGTCATTGAATTGGTGAAGATGATGGACTAACTGATATGGATTTTCAACATTGGTGCCTCTTATGGGGCCATCTTCAGACAATCAGATGTGTCTTTGCAGTCAGATCACCTTTAAGGGATTCTACTGGGAGGTCAGGACTGTTGGCTGAGGTATGACCAACTATTTATTGTGCAGGGAAGTCATTTAGGTGCCCTGTGCCTTCAGCTGTGGGACGCAAAACATAAATATGTTCAGTGGACTATTATATGCAATGTACTCTCAATGTGTGGTCCCATCCCAGTACAGTCTCCTTAAACACTTCACTATGTATATATTTCGCTGGAGGTGATCTTAGTTACATTGCACTTACATCTGGTAGACATGCTTCATTCATAAACATGATTATACATTCATAAACAAATGTATTTATGGGAGGTGCTGTGATCCTATAGCTGTCTGACAATTTACAGTAGGCCTGTGCCTTTGGTTGGCGAGTTTGTCTCTTCCACTCACCAACAGGGAGCCCTGGTGACCCACAGCCTTGATCTACCTTATCTAGCATTTGATGCATTGATAGTGAGCTGAGGTGCGCGCTGCAACTGCAGTGTCTTATACAAGTGAGGAGAGTTGTCCTTCCATATAGCACTGAATCCTGCCATGTCATCCAGGTGGGCAAAACGTAATTTCCACTCACCAGCGAGAATCTAGTTTTCTATGGTACGTACAGTTTTTAAGGCAAATACCAATACGTTACACTAGGACAGGAGTCTCCAACTTTCTATGTGACAAGAGCTACTTACATTCAATGGAAATCATCACAAGCAACTAGTACTAGTGATGTTACAGTGAACACCCCATACCAGTGTCAGCAGTGATCACATTGGTGCATACGGCAGTGTTTCTAGCAGTAATGTAAACACAAATCTGACAATTTGAACTCAAATATTACATATGTAGTACATAAGCTATAGATGCAATCTCCTTGGCACCAAGTTATGTGTAATACATCTCTCCAACACAAATAATAGCTTTAAATACATTTTGAAAATTCAACTATTGTTTTATAGACATCAGTTTCTGAGTTCTGAAAATACACACATTTTGTTTTGAATCCGAATTTTTTTTAATTGTCGTATACATATATTAATACAACCAAGCAAAAGCTTCGATAGTCGTAGGTTGCGCTGCACACCAGAGAGCTACTCTCTGGTAGCTGGAGAGCTACTGGTAACTGATGAGCTACCCGTTGCAGACGTCTGCACTAGGATAATTACTTATTAGCACCAGTGTTCAGTGCTGTCTGCCAATAAATTGAATATGTTCTCATGCTGGGAAGTCCTAAATTGATCAATGAGCTTGTTTCCTTCAGGGAAATACTGGGCACAAGTCTTGATGATTGTATTGAGGCTCCAGTAGTCCAGTTAAACACCTAACTTCTTCAATCCCTGTTTTAAATCTAGGACAGCAGTACTTGCCTTTGGATCCTGATAGAGCTCAGAGACATTGAGGTCCATTATCTTGGCCATATCATCGCTTTTGCAGTTCTGCATCTTATCCGACATTTTGCATGTGCTGGACTTGACTGGGAGGCTGTCTTGTTTTTCAGTCTTGTGTGTGCCAGTGGTATCAACACCAAGTCAATGAGAGCAGATGAAAGAATGCGAAACCTGGCTCACCACTGATCTGCATTCTTGCTGCTGTACAGGTGTCATTGAAGGGAAAAGTTGAGCTCCCTTCACTAAGCCCTATGCCACATCATGCGTACCACATTGGTGTTCCCTGAGTGCCAGTGTGCTTAACATCACCTGTCTTCATTAAAATTGTGGCCGGGCCTGTTCTGTTGTCTTCCAAAGCTCAAGACCATTATTGGACTTGTCGGACAGCTTGTAAATTGAGCAGGACCAGCAATATCATTAAACCTGTGCTCCAAGGCTGGTCCAGTAGAAAAATGGCAGTATAACCTTTTTAGTGTGTTCTGTGTCCAGATATTTCCCATCAAGGAAGCCTCTTGGTGAACTTTAACAGTACACTACCAGTAGCAGCCTTCTAGCTCCTGACTTCCCAATCAATGGCCTACAACAGAGGAGCCCAAGCCCAGGATACCCTGAAGCTCCCAAAAATGTCACTGGTGGACTACCAGTGGGTCATTGTGCACAGTCCTTAGATGTGTTGTCTCTGCTTGAGCAGTACGAGCTAAAAACAACTCCTGGAGCTTTGGTTGCTCCCCATCATCCGCCACCTGATCACAGTGTTCCTATGTGTGTGGGCAGACAGTTTCTGTCAACTTCCTGCGCAGCTCAGCTGTAGTAGGTTTGTCCCGAGATTGTCAGCGCCCGCTGGCTGAGCTTCTGAATTTGGCGGATGCTCCGCAGAGGTCACTTGTGACCAGGTCAGAATAGCGTCTATTGTTCTCAGCTCGATGAGGTCAGCACTTAGTATTTATACTGCTGAGAGGTCATCTCTTCCATTCTGATCAGGGTCCACCTGCATGAGTCTTCCACTGCCGGAGATAACTGTGGTCCACCATCACCATTCAGGTGCCTTAGTGACTAGTTGAGACCAAGGACGTCATTGGTAAATGGTTCACAAGAACTGATGAGCATTACCATGAATCTTGATGAGGATGTCAGGATCCTCTTAAGAGTCAACTGGTGACACCATCAGAACCTCAACATGAGGTTTTGGTGACTCCGCATCCTCATGGAACAACGGATTAGCTTGGATTAATGGCCACTTCAAGATCTCTGCATCTGTGGGACTTGTTGCCACGCTCGTAATGTCTATCCATGCATTATCCTGTGGTCCTTTGATGATTTCAGGTGCAGATGATTTGCCCTTCTGCCAATTTGTCCCCTTTTGATTAACTTTAGTTCCGGTGTGATGTGTAATTGGCAAGTTAAATAGGTGTTGAGTCACTTAGACTAACATCCTCCAGGCACTCAACTAACAAAAGGGCAAACAAAAATGTAAAAATGTACACTTCACTTTTCTAACCCTTTCTCCCATCCCTTCAGGTTCTTGCTAGCACTTTGCATGATGCTGTCCCTGCTAACCATTAAGTCTGAGTTATGACAACAAAGCTGTTAAACACAGCTATTGTGTACAACATAGATTGATCTTTCATTCTACCCCTTGCAGCCATTGGCTTTCTTTAACCAGCCTCTTTCAGACATTGACTTGAGACTTTCACAGTCACGTTTTTGGATCAGCCCGGTGGAGTATTCATCTCTTACCTAATGTGATTGGCTGTTGAATATATTCCTCTGCTTGCACTGGAGTGCTGCATTGAAGTTCATGAGAGACTATGGTATAACTATAGCCTTCTTTATCCGCTCATGCCGAATCCCTCCCATTCGTCTCACTAAAGTAAGCTGAAGCTGCATGCACTCACACATTAAGCACAGACCTATTGCTTTGCCAATGCTTGTGTTTCTTTCTGGGTCTCCTTTAATTCTTTAGATGTTCGGAGGAGATAGGAAGCAAAGCCCTACGGTCTCATCTTTCATACTTTTGAATTATTTCTGCTTATTGACCTCAAGTTCAATAAGCACCTCATTCTACTAAGAGGCAGGTGGCTGCATACAGCTGCTGCCCTTTACTCTCACATCAGCTTTTCTGTAGTGAAGACTAGTATCAAAGGAAGTCACCCAGCCTGCTGAGACAGTCCTGCCATGCACGTGCTCTCCAGCTCTTTGGGAATGTTAGGATAGGGAGGGTGAATGACTGGGTCATTAATTGCCACAGTGATAGGGGCTTCCATCTTCACTAATCTCATCTTTTAAAAGCATTTTCTCACTCCCTACAATACTTCTCTTGCTCCCTGTTGGCTTGATCTAGTCTGAGCATCTCCTGATCCAGTTCTCTTCCCTGCAGTGCTCTTCCATAGGCAAGTCCTTACACTTGTCCCACACCTTACTTACCTCTTGGAACACGGTATGTCCGCGGCCAACTCGCAACAGAGCCGACACTCGGTGGCAAACTCATAATTGCACCCTGTGCACCAAAAGGCCATGCCATTGAAGAATGTGCTACACCAGAGCACAAGTGTGAGGACTGGAGCTTGAGCTGAATAGACCACGCGTCTTGTGTATTCTAGCAGGAACTTGTGGTCGAGCTTCTTAGACTACACACAAAAATGTTTCATGTCTGTGACTGCACTGATCTGTCCTTTGTTTACATGGACTTAAGCACTGTTTTCGGCATCTTAAGATCCTTGTGAGCTCTCCTCTAACAGTGTGTAACAAGAAGTGTTGCAATTCCGCGTCATGAGCTTTGGACCCTACAATCTTATACTGCAGTGTGAGGTTCTAGGTCGTGAGGTCGGTGGTGAGTACAGTTGCTTGCAGAGTTCACCGAAGGCACCAGTGGTTGCCTCGTTTCGCCTTTGGTATCTGTGGTTCAGGAGTCGAGATGTACTGCGAGGAGGTGAGGCAGGATCTTGTCTCCGATAAAACAAAAATAGAGGTTTTACATTCAGTGGAGGTCAGTGTCCAGCCAGACGTGTTCTCTTAAAACGTTGTGCATCATGCCCACAACTCTAGAACAATAAAGCAGCCATCATAGAACTCAGCAGTGGAACCCTGAGGTGCCTAGCAGTGATACCAAGATGGCGGCTCACGCCCGTGTGATACAAAGGGACAACTTCTGTAGCACTCTGAGCAGTGGGGTTTGGGTGGTTAAGGTTGCAGAGTATGGTTAGGTGCTGTCCTGCAGGGGTTGGTAGTGTGCCGCAGCCGGTACAGTCATCCTTTAGGCGCCAGTAGCCTGCAGGGTACACACACATCTTGAGGCAGTGTCCAGAGTCTCGTCCAAGCTCATCTTCAAGGAGCAACAGCACGCTGATCCTGAGAAGATGCCACCTTAGATGGAGCAGGCATGCGCAGAGCCCGAGGAGCTGCGCACCCAGCAGGACGCAGTGGTGTATCTGGAGACAGACATGCCCCGGGCCGCAGACTCACCCTGGGGGAGGAAGGTTGAGATTTGCAGAGTCTGGCAACTTCCTCATCCTGCATGGAGAGTCCCAGAGAAACTATATAAACCATACATCCTGCAAGGCGACAGTTGTGTGAGGCCTTAAGAAATTGCCTGTCTCAGATGAATCTGCAGAGCTTGTAATGGTGCGCAAGGCGGGTCCAAGCCTCTCTCCCTGGAGTGGGCATAGTCTGCTGAGCCTCAGGTCAGGCATGTACATAGGGGAGGCAGACCGCACAGTTTGAGTGAATGCACACCATGCAAGGGGCAGTTGTTTACCGGCACATAATCCAGGACGCGCCAGTTTACAGAGACTGCGTTGATGCACATTCTACAGGGGTCGTTAGTGTGCAGAGGCAGGCACTGCACACGTTATATGTGGGGGGAGTGGGAACAGCCTGAGACACGTATGTAATTTATCGAAGAAAAGCTCACGAGTCCTGAGCTCTGATTAGACCACTCTTGCCTCCGTCTCCATGCTTAGGCGTTGAAGTTCCCATCGAAGTTGGGATTGCATTGCCAAAGGTGACAGATGCCAGTATCTGGCGTCAAAGCGAAAAGGAGGTTGTAATACGTACTCTGTGATCCGACAGGCCCAACTGCCTATATCCGGGTAACAGAACCACCTCTGGTGGGTCACACATGGCACTAAAACGTGTCACACTTGGTCAACGCTGCAAATTAACGCTCTTCTGACAAAACCCTAAGGCACGTTGACACCTCATCATGGACATGAAACACATATAAGCACATTTATGTGCATGTTGATGCAGTTTTAAGTGCTGTATTCCACTGTCCTCTTTTTACATTCTTTTATTTATGCCACTTTGTTAAAATTAATTTTACTGGCTTTTGCACTGCTAGTTGTCTTCATCAGGACTTATACTATTGTTTCTTGACAAAATTCTTAATTGTTTATACCAGTGATTCCCAAACGTTTGACTTCTGTGGATCCCCCAACGCATCATTACTGGAACCCGGGGTCCCCAGTGAATCATTCTTGGAATATGGCAAACCCCCCACCTGAGTCATTTCCGGAAGCAAACCACAAAACAATACAAAAAAACTACAGAGACAAGCATGCCATCTAACACATACACAAAAGATAACACATTGTATTTAACTTGCAAATATAAATTAAAAAAAAACAAAATTAATAGGAAGGTTGGAGCTTTTCTAAATTCAGCGGAAGCCACACATCATCCATACTATATTGTGTTTGATGCATCTGTTCTACTCCCACGAATTAATCTGAGGATACTAATTTAATTTTGGCCTCTAATTATAGTGTACGCTCAGACACCCTGCCCAGGGAAGGTAATGGCCAGAGCCCCTCCAACCATGGACATCCTGTAGGAGGCGGTCATGTGAAGAACGACGTGACACCGCCTACGGAGGGCAGTAGGTTTCTGAATCTATAACCATATACAATCCTGTGAGAGTCAGGAGTGTGCAATAACTGATCATTTACACATCCTTCAAGGAGCAGACGTGCCTGAGAACATGTGCATCATGTAAATGGTAGTAGTGTCAAGTGCCTGAGAATATGCGCAATCTGCAGGGGGCGGTCACATGCAGAACCTCTGCTCCTTTTTCATGTGCTTGTGACTAACCATGAGGCCTTTCTTGTTCTGACTGACACGTCTGGTGCTATGAAAGACACTTCTCTTGGTGCTGTGACTGACATGCTCGCCTTTCGGTGCTCTGAGCTTCTGACACTCCTGGTCCCTGATGTGGTCACACCATTGCTCTTACATTCATGCTTCCTGGTGCTTTAACAATCCTGTTCCCTAGTGTCTTAACACTCATGATCCTTGGTGCTCTAACACTCTTGTTCCCAGGTGCTCTTACATTCATGCTTCTTGATGCTCATCATAGTGGTCTAACACTTCTGGTCCCTGGTGCTTAACACTCCTGATCACTAGTGCACTGACACTCTTGCTCCATGGTGCTCTTACATTCATGCCTTCTGGTGCTCTAATACTTGTGATCCCTGGTGCTCTTACACTCCTGATCCCGAGTGCTGTAACACTCCCGATCCCTGATGCACTGACACTCCTGACCCCTGGTGCACTGACACTTTTGCTCCATGGTGTTCTTACATTCATGCCTTCTGGTGCTCTAATACTTGTGATCCCTGGTGCTCTTACACTCCTGATCCCTGGTGCACTGACACTCTTGCTCCATGGTGTTCTTACATTCATGCTTCCTGGTGCACCAACACTACTGATCCTTGTTGCTTTCACATTTCTGCTTCATGAGGCCCTTAGACTCCTGCTACCCTTGATCAATGGTGCTTTAACACCCCTGTTTCCCGGTGCTATATCACTCCTGATTCTTGGTGCTCTAACACTCTTGATTCTGTGGTGGCCTGACACTCCTGATCCCTGATGCTCTAATACTCTTGCTCACTGGTCTCTTACATTCATGCATATTGGTGCTCTAACTCTCCTGATCCTGGAGGTCTAACACTCCTGTTCCTCTAACACTCTTACCCCATGGTGCTCTTACACTCCTCATCCTTGCTACTTTTACACTTCTGCTCCATGGTGCCCTTACACGCCTGCTACCCTGCTGCCCTTGATCCCTGATGCTCTATCACTCCTGGTCCCTGGTGCTCTTACACTCTTGGTACATGGTGCTTTTGCATGCATGCTCCCTGGTGCTCCTACATGCATGCTCCCTGGTGCTCCTACATGCTCCCTGGTGCTTTTACATGTGTGCTCACTGGTGTTTCTGCATGCATTCTCACTGGTGCTTTTACATGCATGCTCCCTGATGCTCTTGCATTCATGCACTCTGGTGCTCTTACACTCTTGGTACATGGTGCTTTTACTTGCATGCTCCCTGGTGCTCTTACATTCATGTTCCCTGGTGCTGTTACATTCATGTTCCCTGGTGCTGTTACATTCATGCCCCCTGGTGCTTTTACATGCATGCTCCCTGGTGCTTTCACATGCATGCTCCCTGGTGCTTTTGCATTCGTGCATTCTGGTGCTTTTACATGCATGCTCGCTGGTGCTCTTACACTCTTGGTACATGGTGCTTTTACTTGCATGCTCCCTGGTGCTTTTACATGCATGCTCCCTGGTGCTTTTACATTCATGCTCCCTGGTGCTCTTACATGCATCCCCTTGGCGCTCCTACGTGCATGCTCCCTGGTGCTTTTACATGCATGCTCCCTGGTGCTTTTACATGCATGCTCCCTGGTGCTTTTACATGCATGCTCCCTGGTGCTCTTACATTCATGCTCCCTGGTGCTCTTACATTCATGCTCCCTGGTGATCTTACATTCATGCTACCTTGTGCTCCTACGCTCTCCATCCCGGGTGCTTTAACACTCTTCCCGATGGTGTGACGATTCCCCCTTCCCCTGTGACTAATATTCCGATTCCCATTGCCGTGTCCTACATATTTGCTGCCTCATCGGCATGTCCGGTGCTCTGACTGGCACCCTGGCTCACCCTCACTGCGAGGGGCGCTCCAGCCCGACACTCCTGCCTCTCCCCACCATGAACTTTTATTACAGACGTTCATTCTTACAACCCTCGGCGCTGCACAGAATAAACTAAATTCGCCCAGTCATTTTTTGCAGCATTAATCTTCCGGGCAGGGACAGCTGGGGATGAAATATTGCGGATTTATGGCTCGCCCTGTCTCATTGCAATGAAAGGATTTCTTTGAAAAATATTGGCGTGAGTATTTCTTCCTTTAAACTGGGCCTGTCCCTTGTGCTGTGTAACGCAGAGCCCTTGACCCCCCTAAAGTAAACCGAAACCACCTCACCGCACACAACCGTTTAACAACCCCCGGCCAGCACGCGCCGAAACTGACGACGTCTGATTTAAAATGCAAACATTAACGTCCCACATACTAAGCCGGCCGGTGGCCCAGTGTTTTAATTCTTGCAGTTTTTATATAGCGGCCCAAGGGCATTGGTGCGCTTTACGTCAGCACCAGATTGCTCACAAGGTCAGATTTTTTTTCTTTCAGACGCGGTGAGGTTAATTGACCTGAGCGGAATTATAGGCCTTTGAGCCGACGCTGGAACTCGAACCTGGTTCCCCAGTTGCTAAGTAGACAGTAGGCCATACATCCACCCTGTTTTAATCGCCGACCCCTGAGATACTCAGTTATTTGGAGGACGAGTGTTTCAATTTCCGCCGATTTAGCCTTCCATCCCTCCGAGTTTGATAACGTGAGTGACATTAAATCGGTTCATCTCAATTTCCAAAACTCAGAAGGCTGCTTTGGAAAAATTCCAACTGAGGACCTTTTTAGGTCGCTTACAAACTAGGCTTGTTTTGTATCTCATGCTTTTGGGGAAAACATTGAATGAGCTTTGGGAGAGCCCACTTCAGACCATTTGATTTTTTGTGTCTTTCTGCTTCCTGGCATTGGCTCAAGACATTGTCAATAACATTTTAGCTCAGCCCACAGACAATTGGCCATATCACCTCGGCGATTTCTGTGTTCTGCTGCGTCCCGTGGTGCCCATGAGGGACTATTTTCGCCCCTGTCTCCTGGCTGTCCTGCAGCTCTTAGACCTCTTCTCCATTTCTTCCCACTTACCTTTTCCCTGAGTGTCTGATGCTGTTCCGCCCCTTCCCTCCCTACTTTTTTTTAAACAAAAATATTTTTGGAAAAGCCTGCCAGCTGCATATTGCTGCTTGGCCTTTAGCTCATATGCTCAGCATTCCATGTGTATTCTGTTTTTATTTTACTCTATGAAAATGGCCATTGGGCATCTTCGAAATGTAAATTAATAATAAAGTATACAAAAAATACATTCCAGGAAGGCCACCCTTGAGTACCCACATGTGCACAAGCATGTTGGCAGTCTTGGGATGCTTTTTCCAGTGCTTTACGAAAATAATATTCTAAGATGGCCACCCAAGGATACTCATGCATGTGCTTACATGGCAGCCTTTTTTCAAACATTTTTGCTATACCTTTATCAAAATAACAGTTCCAAGATTGACACCTGTTTGTGTGCATGCTGAGTGGCCATCTTAGTTTGTGATAAAGTAGAATAAAAAAACAAAGAATGGCAAACATACATACACGTGTGTATGCATAAGCACTAATCTTTCAATGGCAAAAACAATTCTTTTGATGACAAAAACAAATATTTTTGTCAAAGCCAATTGCTCTGCACCCAGGTGTCACGGGCGAGATCTGTTCACTCTGCCAATGTGTGTCATCCTTAAGTTTTCCATTTTCCCCTTGCTGTCCCTTTCCTATCTTTGATCAGCTCCAAGGCCAGGGTGAGATCAACCTGAACAAAGGAGAGCATAACGCATCATCTCCAGATCCCCGTAAGGTTTCAGTTACGAGGGCAAGGTCTATTTTTGGACAGTTACAGAGTCTGTCTGAATTGCACCGTGACACAAAATGACGATACCGGTGTAACAAATAAAGGGCCTGATTACAACTTTGGAGGAGGTGTTAATCCGTCCCAAAAGTGACAGTAAAGTGACGGATATACCACCAGCCGTATTACGAGTTCCATAGGATATAATGGACTCGTAATACGGCTGGTGGTATATCCGTCACTTTACCGTCACTTTTGGGATGGATTAACACCTCCTCCAAAGTTGTAATCAGGCCCAAAGTGCCTTATGTATAATATTAAGTTCATGTAAAATTAGGATCCATGCTCTCACCGTTTGTTTGAAATCATGCACTTTCTTCAGTCCCATTCATAGGTTGTAGCTATTCTTCTATTTCTGCGGCCTGCATGTTACCAGTTTACAGATGGATTCAGTTCCTCCAATGCTTCTATGTCTTCCTCCGCCCAGGCAGCACACAGTTTAGTTGTTGCCCTCCTACTCTAAGATAGAATCAACTCACCCCTGTCCTGTGGACTCCCTTTTTGCCAGTTGCCTTATTCCAGGGTAGCCTGCAGATTCTAGCCAACCACTGGCTGCCTTTATTCATTACATTCATTCGCTCAATTAATCCACTGGCCCAGAGATGGTATATTGTTGTTCACCTGTATCTTGAGATCTTTACTTTAGATAGTTTTCTATGTTCTGAAACCAAATGAATCTACATGTCCT